>NC_089875.1:91964273-92301461 GCF_040182565.1 Anser cygnoides
TCTAAATCAGGGAGGCTGAGAGGATAACAAGCAAGAGGTGTGACTATTCCATGTCCTAAGTTTATATAATGACAACAGTAAAACTTAGGTTAAGCAAAACACTTAATACCAACAATCTTTTTTAGCCTTTTTCCCAGGTTACCTGACACATTGTGGAAAGTAGGTTGTGTCATGGCTTGACTCAGTTTGCTAGCAGATGCCCAGCCAGCTGTTCCCTCACTCTTCATGAATGGGATATTGGAGGAAATAAGATCGGAAGACCTTGTGGATCGAGATAAAGACAGGGAGATCACGTACTAGTTACCATAATGGGCAGTACAGCCTTGAGGAAAAATAATTTAGTTGCTGATTAAAATAGATTTGGAAGGTGAGAAAGACAGCACTCCACTACCACCCCCCTACCACCTTTTTCCAAGGTTCAGCTTCCCCCCTTCATTTCTGACTCCCCTGTGGCACAGGGGGATGGGCAGTGCAGTTTAAAACATCTCTTCTTTGCAGCTCCTTCATCCTCATGCTCTTTTCCCTGTCCCCATGTAGGACCACCCCACCTCTTACCAGATAGCAACCCTACAGCTCCCCCACTGCCAGCACCTTGTCAGGTAAACCTAATCCAAATAGCAGTTCTTACCTGTGAGAAATCCAGCTTTGTTTCTTGGCCAGTGTTAGCCGTTCAATAACATTGCATTTCTGTGCTACCACTTTTCTTTATTCTGCTAATGGATACCAGCTCTGAGAGGATGACTGCTCCTTTAAATTTTTCATTTTGCTTCATTGTTGCTTCAAAGTCATGGAATAGCTGTAACAAGATGATTTGCAGTTTCTTTTTTTTTTTTTCACCATAGGAAACAATTAGGCAGGCAAGTATTCTTTTAGTTTTTTTGGAGGGGTATGCTTAGCAAGGTGATCGCGCCAGCTCAAAATGAACTGAGGCCTAACTTCCATGATCATCTCAGTAACATTTTGTAATTATCCAAGGATGAAATGGCTTAGCTTGACTGACTTCTGGGAGTAGGGATAGGAGGCAAAGAGCTCAGTGCATAACTCAAAGGGTGATAATGGGGGGAAGGTTTGGGTAGTTGAAGAGAGATACTAAGAAAAATGGTGTAAATGGAACACAATGTCAGAAGAGCTTAAGCTTGTAATTTGATTTTGTACAGTTGAAGTAGAAAAATACACTAATTATTAATATTTCTAAGTCATTTGCTCTGGTTTATTACACTAGAATACAAGTCAGCTTTCCACCACGACCTGGAAGTGGCACACTTTTACTATTGAGATATGCCAATTTACACGCTTTTGTCTTGGTTTTTATGTATCCATATCTCTTTAATGCCATATGTTCAAATGTAAAAACAAAGCTTTGAATAGTTCTTACTGCCCTCTGCTTCAGCTGTTTCCTTATATGCTAGTGTAGAGGCTTTATAATACAAAGATGCCAAAGGGACTTATTTCAGGGAGCAACATCAGTTGTAATAGCGAGTGTTTCTGCTCATTGTCTATGTAATGTCAGCAATGTTGCCAAAAAAAACAGTGAACCGCATTTTTATGCGGTTACTTGACTTGTAGATTTGGAAACCCAAGCAGACACAGCTGATCAAAATGATATAAGTGCAATGCAGCAGGTCTGCTACCTGCTCTTCAGCAAATGTTTTGAGTACGAGTGGGGATGAGGTTTGTGTTTTGTAGCTGAGGGATTTGGGGAAGTGGTCTGGCAATGGAGCAGCTCTGGTAATAGGGAAATGGTAACACAGCTTGAGTTGTGATTGCATTGAGGTCCTGCTTTCAAAAGAACTATGGAGTATGAAGAAATCTCATCTTGCATTGGAAGTTTAAACTTCTCTTTAATGTAGATTGAGGGTTGCTTTTTTTCCTTGAGTAATGACCTTCCTAAATTCCTCTGTGTGCTGTTTGGCTGAAACCCAGGTTTTTTGTTTTCACCTGTTCTCATATTAAAAGCTTTTTAACACCCATTGATAAATAGTCCTGTTATAAGATCAGGAGGTTTGTTTTAGTCCTGTCCTTTGCTCTGAAGTCGAACATGTTCTCAGGGATTTGGATTCCTTCTCATTTGTGCTGTGACACAAAGATTAAAACACTTAGTGAATTTTCATGGCTGTATCTAAAATCTTTTTAAGAGATTCTAGTTGGCTTGAACTAGTAGACAACAGTACAGTTATATCCCTGGAACACTGTCTGTAGAAGACAGATCTGTCTTTTGTACAGGTGACAAATAAAAGGCAACAGTGAGCATATAGCTTCAACTACAAGTTTTTTCTAGCTTGTCATAGACTGCGGGAAGGTAAGGGAGGAAAGGGATGACTTACTCTTTCTGTTCTCCAGATACAAAATGGAACCCAATTGCAGGATGCTTTAAATGTGACACAGTCAGGTTGATCTCACTTGATAAGACTCAGATCAACTGCACAAGTTGTGAGCTCACCTATTAGTCTGAGTGTTAGTATTCTTTTATTCATCAGTTACATTTTGGTTAATAGAGTAGAAATAGTCTCGATTGGCCTGTCGTCAGTTATGAGGAGAATCTAGATAATGTAAGGATATCTTCTGTGAAAGGCCTAAGTCAATAGATGCTTTGAAATTGTGTGAACATAAGCAGTTTGCAATTAATATCAACCGATGGCTCAGTAGTCTTAATAGCACTGTAGAAGCGTAGGATGAACTAAGGCAGAACAAAGGTCTTTAAGTTTGAGATAGAAAAGGCTTTGGATTTGAGGTTAAAACAGGAAGAGGAATGCTTTTTTAACTGCTTATCCATTTTTAAGAGTGTAATGAAATTAATTATTTCAAAACACGGGCATATCACAGAATTGTAGGGGTTGGCAGGGACCTCAAGAGATCATCGGGTCCAACCCCCCTGCCAAAGCAGGTTCCCAAGAGCAGGCTGCCCAGGTAGGCGTCCAGACGGGCTTTGAATATCTCCAGGGAAGGAGACTCCACAACCTCCCTGGGCAGCCTGTTCCAGTGCTCCGTCATCCTCACCATGAAGAAGTTCTTTTGCGTGTTGGTGCGGAACTTCCTGTGCTCCACTTTGTGGCCATTACCCCTTGTCCTGTCCCCACAAACCACTGAAAACAGGTTGGCCAAATCCCTCTGTCTCCCACACTTAAGGTATTTATAAACATTGATAAGATCATCTCTCAGACTTCTCTTCTCAAGGCTGAACAGAGCCAGGTCTCTCAGCCTTTCCTCATAGTGGAGATGCTCTAGGCCCCATATCATCTTTGTGGCTCTCCGCTGGACTCTTTCCAGGAGATCCCTGTCTTGTTTGTATATACCAGAGGAGTTACGGATACGTGTCTACTGTTTGTAGTTGGCAGAAAGTATTGAAGTAATACAAGGTTAAGACACCTGGTCCTAATTGTTTTTAAACATCTGTTTCCTGTCCAGCTAACACACAGTGGGAGCTTGCTGTGGAGGGGTATGATCTGAGAAACTTCTGTTCTTAGTTGGTATATCGGGCAGTTTTCTACTGGTGATTCAGATTGCCCTGTGCAAAAGCTTGCCAAAAGCTGCCTAACTCTGACTTTAGAAACAGTAGCTGGAGCTGATTCAGTTATAGTGGTCCTTATTAGTTATCCGTGCTTAGCTATGCTTATGACTCGTTGGCTAAATAAACATAGCAGATGATGTATTTTTTTTAATTTTCTTTTTCAAATTCTTGAGTACAGTATCCAGCCCAAAGAAGGGACAAATGACTCCCCTTGGGCAGCTGAAGGGGTGTGGAAGCTCTTCTAGAACCTTCTCTACAAGAGAGGTCTTTATCTGGCTATTGTGACGTGGTCACAATAATCTCATCTGTATTTATCCATGACTGATTAAGATGTATTTTAGAATGATAGCTTTTTAAGTTGAATCTGCATATTTCTGAAGCTCAAGTGTCTTTCTTCCTACTTTGGTAATTCTAAGCATCTTATTTTTTTTCCTGGTTCATTCTGAAGTCGTCACGTCACTTCAAAGGTAAATTTCTGGGTAACTTAAACCTTTGAGTCAAAATACTTTGAAAGCTGCTTTCTGTAACTTGAAGCTTGAAACTTACTTTGAAATAGTCAATACTGCTTACTAACTGAGGACTTGCAGATAGAAGCAAGACGTGGAGCTGGTATTTAGGCTGATTTACTTGAGTTTTATGTCAGCCCATCCAACTGATTTTGTCAGTTGTTACTAAGTTGCTCTGCAGAAGGGAACTCTTGGTTGGGAAAGGTGAGTTATTCCTTGTAAGTTCTGCTCAGGTTGTCTTCTGTTGAAAGGAAGTACACAGATGTGGTAGTGTGGCCATGGAAATAAATTCTAATTTCCCTTAATTAAACTCAAATACATGCATATAGTTAAGGTTTTCCATTTTATATAGCAAGTACAGGTAGTGTGTTCTGGTAAATGCTGTGTTCATTTAACATCTCATCTGTGTTCTTAGTAGCACATTTGACTTGTAGGTAGACTTTACAAGGGCATGTAGTGATAGGACAAAGGGTAACGGTTTTAAACTGAAAGAGGGTAGATTTAGATTAGACACTAGGAAGAAATTCTCGTGCCAGGGCGGTTGGACCAGGTGATCTTTAAAGGTCCCTTCCAAGCTAAACCATCCTGGGATTCTGTGAGATGTACTTCAACGCTTGGTTCTGAGTTTAGTATGTCCACCAGACAAAGAGGTGGTTCTCATCTTAGGTGATTGTCTTTTAGAATGCTTGACATAAAACCTGTTTAACTAAAGAAGCATTTTGTTAGCGCTTCTGTCAAGTCCTTACCAAAAAGTTATTTTAAGCGTGTTTGAGCTCTGATCTGGTCCAAGATCATTAGTCCTGTATTGAAACTTAGACAAGTTTTCACTTACTGTATCATCTGCAAGCATTTTCTGTTTCATTGTAATGTATCTTTGCTTCTAGATTGTGTGGGGAGTATTCTTCATCGTTGTGGCACTGCTTTTCACTGTCTCTCTCTTCTTGTCAAAGTAAGTACATTTCAGCACTTTTTATCCACTTGAACTATGTACTTTCTCTTCTAACATCAAAGTCAGTTCAGGGGTGGTTTGCTTCAAGAGTCAGCACATTGCTTTCCTATGGTACGTTTCCATAGCTAGTGCTGGTTTTCTCATTGTAATAAAACATTGAAATTGAACAAAATGTCCTAAAACAGGTTCAAAGAAGGATGTGGTTCAGCTTGCTTAACTGCATGCTGCTTAAAGCAGTTCTGATGCAGCAGGGAAATTAAGGATATACTTCAAGAAAGCTTAATTCAGACTGTAGAAGTATCTTGAGTGCTTGAGTGAATCTAAATGTGTAGGTACTCATTGGGCTGGGTAACAGGTGCTTATCCTTGCAGTAAATGACATATATAATGCATTATCATGTGCATTGTATTGTAATTGTTTCATGGAATTGAAAGCGATTTAGAGAGCTGCAAAAGTGGTGATTTCAATGAAGGTTGATATTTAACCAGTAGTCTCAAATGTTGGCTTCTTTAATTTTTCAGACTGGGCAAATAAACTGTTTCCAAACTAGGGAAAAAATAAAGTGGCAAGGAGATACAAAAATCAATGTACCTTTCCATAGAACAAGTACAATGAGTGTTGTAAAACAGCATGTGTCTATAGAAGTACAGAAAAGCTTTTAATCTTTGGTTTTAATTCAGCTTTTTTTGACCTGCCTTTTTTAATTGAACTGAAGAAAAAGTTCTCGGAGAACCATAATACTTACCCTTTTTTTTTTAATTACCACAGTTTAGACAAGGCTCTACATTCAGCTGGATTCGACTCTGGATTTATAATTTTAGGAACTAATCTGACTAATCCGTTGAATATGCTGTTACCTGTTCTTCAAACAGTAAGTAAATGAGTTGGTGGTGTACAGATATAAGGATGGTTCTTTTTTTTTTTTGCTCAGTTAATAGCTTATTACCCTTAAGTGCAGTAAATGCACTTTGGGTTTTAATGTTATTTTTACCTATTGAAAAGGTACACTGCACTCTGTGCAGTTATGTATGTCACAATAATGCATTACTCTTTGAAAGAAAACCTACATTAGAACAAACATTTACTAACTTCAGTAGGGCTGGAATGCAGCATGGCCACATAGAAATTTTGCGAACGGTAGTGGGTAAGTTAACAAAAGGAAAAGCAGTAATTGTAAGTTAATGCTTTACCCTCCCCTACCTGAGTTCTTTCCACCTTCTCAGTATAATGGGTTGGTACGAAGCATTGTTTATCCCATGGTTTCAAAAACGATTAAACATTTCAGTTTGTAGGTCACTAGGAAGAGCAGTGTTCAGCAGCAGTGTTTTGTCTAGCTGTTCAAATCACTTTTTGTATGCAAGCATTTTCAGAAATAATCACAAAAAGAATGCCCATGTAGTTCTAAGATGATTTTTGCTGCTGCGGATTTTGTTCTGACAGCGTATTTAAAAGAATCAGGTATTTGGCCTGAAAATGTGTAACATCTCATTCAAAATTAAGGCATGTTTAAATTAAGAAAAATGCTGAGTTACTTTCACAAACTAATGGTGTAAGCTCTCGTAGCAGCAAGCTATACTAGCTCTAGTTGGAGCTAGCTATATAACTTTTAAAGAGAATGTCTGTTACTACCTCAGATGCTATAGGTAGAAACTACTTAGTTTGCTTTCATTGAGGGGAGAGCTTGTTTTCTAATTTGAAGGCTGTATTGTCATTTGAACTACTTGTATGCTTCTTGTTTTAGGTTTTTCCACTCGATTATATTCTTATTACAACTATTGTTATGTACTTCATTTTCACATCGATGGCAGGGATTCGAAATATGGGTATATGGTTCTTCTGGATAAGGGTAAATATTGCTTTGTTTAAAAATGTGACATTGAATATGTTTTATAAATAGTCATTATTTATGTACTGGGATGCCACAATTAAGTGTTGTTTGTATATGTAATGACTGTTAGAAGCATAATGTACAACTCATACTATTTTTGAAAGCTACTCTGTTTTGCAGAGTTATTAGACCAAAGCTGATAAGCGTGATAAGCAGTGCAGTCAGCTGACCCCTGTCAAGTGTGAAACGAGTGCCACTTTGGCTTCTGCCTTTTAAGTTGAAGCAATATGATTCTGATACAATGGAAGTATTAATGAATTTCTTGGTCAAAATAAGAACTGTGCAGTCAATAAGGCTTGGCTTGCTTTTTAAGTGGGAAGCAAGGTTTTCTAACTTGGTAAGAGTACATTGATATGGCTTATCTAAATATGATGCAAATAATATTACAAAGCTGTTTTTTCAACTACAGTATCAACAGTATACCAATCATACCTATGATCCTTGGTTAATATTTCCCTGCTTCTGCCTTCCCTGCTTTCTTTACCATTGTCAACCCTTCATGCAGTGACGCCCCAAAATTGTGAACACTGACACTGAGTCCAGGCAGTGAATTATGGGGCTTGCTGCTAGTTTTGGTCTTCCATCATTTACCCTTCAGCTGCTGGTTGCTTTCTCCTTAATACAGCACTCCGGCTGAACCTGTGGGGATCACAGGAATAGAGTAGTATCTACAGGTAACAGCAAGGGATTATGTCACTCCCTGCAGAGGAAAGTGGAAAAGATGCAACTGTATGGCACACAAGTTTTCTCAGTGCCTGGGGTTATAATCTCATGATTCCCTTCTCTGGTTTTAGATCTGATCAGAGAGGTAGTGATAGATGACATCTCACCTTAACCAGAGGACACAATGTTATTTGACAAACCAAGGCAGGGCTTGATGTCAGTGATAAGCAACACTATTTAAATCTTGCTACTAACTGTTTCAGGAAGCTTCCTCATCTATACTTTTTCTGGGTCATTTGTACAATTGTAATAGTTAAATAGCAGTACTTAGAACTTCAGGAAAATACACCTGAAAGCCTGCTTTAACTCACCGGAATTGAGTTGCTGGAGGAGAATTTATAGCAGCCTCCCACTTCTGTTGAGAGAATTCAACTTGTTACTTGGATTAAAGAGAAATGTAAGAGTTTAAAAAAAAAAAAAAAAAAAAAAAAAAACAACTTGAATTTCAGTTGTTAATATTTGTATGTTTTCTGTTTTAGCTGTATAAAATCAGACGAGGAAAAACTCGACCTCAGGCACTCTTATTTCTCTGTATGATACTTCTATTGATAGTTCTTCATACAAGTTACATGATCTACAGTCTTGCTCCTCAATATGTAATGTATGGAAGCCAAAAATACTTGGTACAGGTGAGATGTAACATGCTGTGTGGGGGTTGTTATTAAAAAATAAGCATGCTGTTTACAATGACTGAAAGCCAGGCTCACTTTCAGTTTTAAAAGATTTGTTAGCCAGGATTTTTCAACTACTAGTAGGTCTCTTGGTACTGCACAAGCCAAAAATTGGCTGTAGTGTATGTAATGTGACTTAATTCCTTGAGCATCTTCACACAGTACAAAACTTTGAATATTGCTTCACTTCTTTTGATAATACAGCTGCTAGCTTCCACTGGGCTCTGTGCTGATATGCTTAGGTTGCTGAGTGGCTAGGAAGCGTTGCTATTCCACAGTTGCTGTCTTTATGTGTGTATTTATGAGAAATGACAAAGATACAGCTTTGTACAGTACAGGATAATCAAAAAGAAGCTGAGCACGTACTGATTAATCAAATTTTAGGGTCATTTTTTAAAGCTGTAATGCAGTTTGAGACACTAACACGAATGTTTGAGGTTTTCAGTAGTTCACTTGCAGCATAATCTTCTTCTTCCCTGGATATCTAATTATATTGGATGCTATCATCTTAAACCAGAATAAAACTGGATTCGGTATCATTATTCAAGCCTAACAATTCCATAGTGTCTTCATCACCAAAGATGAATTCCAAATTATGTTTTAAAAATTAAGATTTAATTTTGGAGATGAAGTTCTTATTTTGCATGAGTTTTCATAAGCTGTTATTTTTTCTAAATGAAAGCATATTTAAAAAAATCATATTAAATTACTCTTAAATGATAGTTTACTTAATGCATTTACTGTTAAAAACCTTAATCCTTCTGAATGTGTAAGGGGGTTAGTCAAAGCCTCTTCTATAAATCCAGTTATTTATTGAAAGGTGTTTATTTGAGAGACTATCATTGTGTATGGAATAATACTACGATAGACTGGTGTACTAATTTTGCATATTTATAATGCAGAGTAATAAGACAACTGATGGGCAGCCAGGGAATGTCACAACATTTGTTTCTAAAGACTGTGATGCAGATGCACCTGAAGGTAAGATGAATTAATTTTCTTGCGTTTCCTATGTTGTATGTGCATGCTCAGCCGTAATAAGCAGCTTAATTCTTTGTTGACTTTGAATTGCTTTGGTGTAATATGAAGCTTTGACATATAGTTACGTTCAGAAAATTCATACTGACAGATTATTGAATTTGTTTAAAGAAAAGATTGGTTTTAGTAGAATCTGTGTACAACAGTGCATTGCAGTTAACTTTTAAAGTCTACCATTTACTTCAATATGTATGTAGAAGACCTTAAAAATAAACCCTAGGCACTGAATAGCTTAGCATCTGAAATACTTTAGTGTATACTTACCATACAAACATGTGGAGAAGTATTCTGTCAACATTTTTAATGTACTCAAGAAAATTAAGATCTGAATTTCTCAGTGTGAATTTACAGATGAGAATTCTGCAATTTTTATTAAGATGTAAGTACAGGCTATTCCTAGAGCAACAATACCAGAGGAACTAGATGTCTTAGGCTATTGTCCTGTAATCCTCTTAATTTTAATCTATTCCCTCTGACATCCAGTGTAATACTTGCTCATCTGTTATTAACCATCCCTTTTTGACTTGCTGTTTGGGCAGAAGCTGTGCCATGGGTGATTTGGGGCTGTGAGCAATGACTAGCAAGCAGATCAATAATGGCGGAGCTTTCCCTGACTTTCCATTTTTGCAGTCCTTAATGCTGAATTTTTTGAGACACTTTGTATAGATTTTGTTCCTCTTTGAAACTTGGCTAAAGCTGGGAATTTCATTAAGAAACTAAGCTAAATGAAGTCATGGTGGATTTTTTAATGTTGTCTTCCCTTCTGCATATAAATAATTCTTGCACCATCTGACTTGCACTAGCCATTTCAATACCGATACTGCCATTTAAGGCCACTATCAATTTTTATTGATTGCCTTGGTCTTTTGTTTAAAAAAAAAAATTGATCTCAGCAAAAGATTTATGGCCTTCGGTATGGTCCAGATTTTTTTCAAGTTGAAGTTCTCAATTGCTTTCTCTGGCAAACTTTCAGCTTCTCTGTGTAAAGAGAAGTTGAATTATACGTGCCTTAGTGTACTTACAAAAAGGCTTGACGGTGTCTGTAATTGTTAAAATAGATGAATACCTGTCTTGTATTCTAATCTTTTCATTCTGTAACTATTGAACCCTGACTGCTTCTAGAAGACTTGAGCAACTCCTCAGCTTCTCTTCCCGTTTGTGTGTGTTATTGGGAAAGACACCTAATTTTAAACATTTTGTACTAGTGGAGTTAACTGGACATAAGTTCTTTGTTCCCAATTTTTCATGTTGTAGTCTGTCTTTTGCAGGATGGTTCCCTTGTATTTACACTTGTCGTCAGATTTAGTATGTAGATGTTGCTCTTATTCCTTCCTGGTGGTTCACACCATCTACCACGGAGGATGGATTTTTCTCCCATCTCCCCGATACTTCATCCCCCCTTCTATTTTTGATGGCTGCTTTTAGCCATAATGTAACGTGTGAAGTGTTGTGTTTTTTAAGGAATGTGATAGCTCAACTCATATTTAAGTTGCCATATTGTTGTAATTAGAAATAGAAGCTCTTCTGTGGCAAAGTTCAGAAGAGTAAAATCAGTCGTCTTTCAATATGAGATCACTTTGAGGAAGCTATGCAGATCATTTTTTTTTCTAAACAGCTTCTAGTCTTAGCAAATATTTTTTGGAAGAAGAATGTACTCATTGTCATCACTGAGCTCATTAGTCTTCACTTTCCTGGGAAAAATTCAAGTGGTCTCATTTTCACAGACTTTGCTGCTTAATTGAAGGAAGTGAGGTTGGACTGAGAAATAAATTTCCACCTGCAGTTGATGGTACTTTAAATACTTCCTGTGATTTTTTTTCCGTAATTTTCTTTGAGAGATGGAAACAATATAGCTGGTGCCTAAAGCTTGTCTTCTGATGGGCTGAATGCAAGAATTGGCTTGTGTAAATGATGACTTCGATTTGCCATTGTTAACATGCATCATGTTTGCCTGCTTTAATAGAAGAGAGGTGGCAAAGGTATTGATATGCTGTCTTACGCTAGCCTTGTGTAAGTAGAAGAAGACGGATGGATTTTTGTTAAATGTGAATGTTAATGCAATCAAAAGGCTTTAGTGGAGTTTTGTATCCATAAATACTGTCAGGTTATGGTCTTTTAATACAAGAAAGAAAAATTTCTTCAACTTTAATAAATAAATGTTTAATGAAAACCATTCATTCTTTCATCCAGTCACTTGGATGGACTGTGTTAGGAAGGTGAAATGTAGTACTTGCCTGCAGAGTACCTGCCATTTTTTAGTACCTGTTAATGAAAATTAATGAAAGAACTGTTGTGGATCCTACTTCTGTGCTCTCTGATCAGCTAGGAGTTGCTGTCAAATGAAACATACTGAAGGTAGGAACTAGGTTTTAAATGTAATTTCTCTTCTTTATAAGGATATTAGATGCATAGTGAAAACAGATGCAACTAACTTGAGAGAGGGTGGCCAAGCACTTGTGTTTTTTATTGACCTCTTTGGTGTTAGGGTTTTATCTTATGAAAACCACTGAACTAGAACTAAATGCAAATATTGATTTGTCTTCTCAGCACTTACTCTATTTTGTTTTGTTTGAACTGAATTCATTCTAACTGGTGTTTTTACTTAAAGCTACGACCTTTTAATAACAGTGCTGATTGATGAGCTTATAGCAATCAGCTCAGTAGTATCGAGTACTCAAATACTGTAGAGATGATCTCTACTATAAGTACACTTTTTTCAGAGATGGTAGAAGAAACCTCGTCTGATATTGTTATGATAGTTATAGCAACTAATACTGGAAAACTTTGCTATTGTTGAAACTTCAGTTTTTAATGGGGAATGTTAACTGTATGCTAGTATCAAACCAGTGCTCAGTTTGAAAGGGAAGGTTACATTTTCTGAAGAAACATCAGGCAGTTAAAATAGAATTTTAGTATTAAAAAATCCTTTAGATACTTAGGGTTAAATACATATTTCATGATTTTTTTTAGTATTTTTGTCTGCTTTCATGTACTAAACCTTGTCATTATTTCCTTCTGGTATGCAGGAGGTGAGTCTGCTTTATACTGAACGCCAAAGGCCATGATAGCACAAACTACAGGAAACAGACAAAACAGAAGCCAAAAAGTAATAGAGCAGGCTACATCTCTTAACTCAAAATACCTTTTCTTAGTTGCACTTTAATAACTTACAAAAGGCTTATGTTCCGATTCATATGGACTTTTTTCTTGTAAAGTTTAAAGAAGTCTTTGGAGTGGCAAATTTCGTATGTTATAGGCAAAACAAACATTAGTTCTCAGTGTTTGATACAGTTGGGCAAAGATCTCACCCGATTGTTTTCGGGGAGTATTGCTAGCTGAAGTGCTGGGTTCATAGTTCAGCTGAGCATAAGGTCAAGCAAAGGAGGTTCAGTTATGTGGTGAAGAACTTTGCAGTTGGACTAATGCACTGAAAAACTGGTATAGGTTTAGCTAAACTGGTTAACAGGGCTTCATGTAGGTGAACAGTGACTCAACTGAAAGCCTTTACTCAGGACTTTTCCCAACCTCCTCTGTGAGATCTTACAAACAATATTTGTCTCTTTCTAGGTTAAAAATCACAAAAGTGTTTTTATAATATGGGAAGCATCATTCACTTTAAATGTGTAACAGGCTGTGAATCCTCCTGATCTGGAATCTTTTTTGCTTAATTGGAAAAATTAGACTTATTTGAGGTTTGTTGAATGCTGGGCACAGTGCTGAGCCTTTTCCATAGGACCTGCATTGACTTCAACTGTATATAAAGCAAGCAAGAAAAAAGATTATATCCATTTTTTAAGGATTAATCTGAGCAGGATTTCCTGTATTAAATGGCAGCTAGCAGCAGTAACATTTAATTCCTACTGTGCCGTGGCATTGTTCTTATCTCTGGAAGATGACTTCTCCTGTTTAATTGTTTTGCTTTTTTTTCTTAACATACATCATGAGAATATTCTTTACCACATGACTATGTACTTTTACAAAAAGGTGGTAAACCACCCTACCTGTAGGGTTCTGAATATCATTCTTACAGAGCAAGAAGGTACAGCTTACTTAAACTATTGCACTGTGTAGGAAGTCTGTACCTATCCAATGAAAATACCTGGAAGCTTCTGCCTAGGTGTGGCATGAGATGTACCACATCTCTGCTGCAGAGGATTTTACATCTGTTAGGCACCCATACAGTACTTGCCAATCATACATCTTATTGTATTTTTATTATCTGAAATGCACCATATAACTTATGACACTTTTCTCGTTAATCATTTTAAAATACTGTAAATCATCAGAACTTCACTATAAAAAGCACCTCAGGTTGCACCAGGAGAGGTTTAGATTGTGTATCAGGAAGAGTTTCTTCAGGGAAAGGGTGGTTATGCTGTGCCAGGAGGTGGTGGAGTCCCCGCCTCTGGAGGTATTTAAGAGATGTGTGGATATGGTGCTTAGGGACGTGGTTTAGTGGTGGATTTGTAGTGTTAGGTGGATGGTTGGGCCTGATGATCTTGAAGGTGTCCTCCAACCCAAATGATTCTATGGTTCTTAAAGGACTGTGCTGTTTTCTAGAAGTCAATAAATGCAAGACCTCAGGTTTTATTTTAGCCTGAATAAAGACTAGATTTAGACTTTACTCGAGTTATAAAGGTGACACACATTTGAATGCCAAAACAGGAACATATTCTGTTTCTCTTTAAATAGAGAAGTCTAGGAGACGTGTAAAGTGAATGTTCTGAGCAACTTGCTTGTGCTTTTAATATTAGCACTTCTGTGGTAAGCATCTTAAGACCATAGATTGCTATTTTCAAATGCTTGTTTTAACTGAATTGATTTGCAGTTATAAAAAGCTCCACAAAAATCCTAAACTGGGCTTTTAGCACAGACTGTTATCCTTTCCTGTTACTTTTCTGAATGACCTTGCCTAGTACTTAGTCCTGAATCTCCACTTTTAGGTAACATTATTGAAGTTCTCCATAATCATAACAACTCAATAAATGAGTACAATGGTGCATGTTTGACTCCAGACAGCCCAATATAGCAGCTGTACATGGTGCGAGCAGCTAAGATTCCCTTTTTTTTTTTTGCATTACACTGTTCATTGACACAGTCACAGAAACACAAACTCCTACACCTTTTTGTCTGTACCTACCACTGTTGACAGATATGAGCTGCTCTGAACTACTACTTCTTTCCCTCCAAGAGATCTTAACTGGAAAGCAAAAAGGCCATGGTTACTAAATGTTCTGAACAGTTAAATGGAGTTCAGTGGTAAAGCAACAGCAACTGTATATTATCTTCTTGGATCAACATGTTAACTCTGTCTGTTGGATTTAAGTCCAGCAGTAAAGTGAGATGCTCTGATATTATCAGTATTTTGGAGTAAGAGTTAAAGCTCCTTAAAAATGATTGAGGAGGATGTGCCTATTTTTAAAAGGAAGTAAGGAACCCAGTGTGAGTACTCATTTGAGTAAGAAACCTACCAACGTCTACAAAATGATCCTCTAAATAAAGGCAGTACTTCTTACCAAGACATCATATCTGGTCTCTGTAAACGACAAAAGCCACCAAATCTTTTTATAACTGAGAATATAACACATTGGAAATATTCAGTGAGATGCTGGGAGCTGCTTCTGCCGGTCTAATCAAATCCATCTTCTTTTATTTTGGTATAGACAGCTGACAAATTCATATCATAACATGCTCAAGAACAGCCATACAGGAAAAAATAGGCAGCAGGCTGTTACTACAGCTGATGAAGCTACATACAGATGTTTCCTGTCCATCTTTGAATAAGGATTGCCCAATAGACTTAGAGCACCTTCATGAATACACAGTGCCTAGGACCTGTGGTCCTGCAGCTAGACTGGATGGATGACTGAAAAATAGTATCTGAACTATGAGAGAAGAATATGACTGGAGTACAGTCAAATGCATCGTAAATTCTGTGTGTAAAGGAGAGAGAAGGTGGGAAAGAATGGGAAGCCATTGTTTTGAGAGCATCGTTAGAGATAAAATCACTCATTCACATCCAAACTTTTATTTAAAAGAATTTGGCATCAGATCTTTCAAGTTTGACTCTTTAATGATAGTCATAACTGGTTTTGTTCTCCAGAGAATAATTAAGGAGTTCCAGCACAGAAAGTTGCACTGCTTTGTGAAATGCATCTGAGTATTAACCAGCTATAAATTCTTCTAAGGACTAAAGGAGTATTCCATGTGAGGATATTAAGAGGTCAAGATCAATCTGTTAAAGTTTCTTCTTCCTCCCCTCCCTCCAAATCCTTTTCCATATACCTGTATCTCAGGAAGGGGAGGGAAGAGGGAGGTGGGGTGGTTGATCCTTCAGTTACGCAGGACAGACATACTCTTTCTAAAGTGGTCAGCTGAGGACAGCGTGAAGTGGAAAGGACGTGACGTGAGGTTAACATTGAAGGCCAGGTGCTGTAACGTAGTTTCGGGAATTCTGAACTGTTGTAAGCTGAAGCTTGTGCAAAGCTGATACTGGAAAAGGAGATAGGTGGCTAATGGAAAGTGGCTTGATTAAAGTGAAAATGATATTTTGTCTATTAGTTGCTTGCTTTCTGGAATCTTGCATCCTTATTCCTCTCTAGGATATTGCCTTCAAAGTTAATAAATATCTGGACCTTTAAAATAGGAATTGTTTGTCTTCAGTTACTTAAAATAAATGTTCAAGGGAGACTCTTAGAAAATACCTCTTGCAGAAGTTCAAATCAGGTCTGTGTTTTAAAGGCAAGAAATGGCAATTACAGGGCTTGTGTCCAAATGCCTCAGGCCAGTTATGGTGATTAACCTAAATTGTACATAGCATTTCCAAATGTATCCAGTTGCAGATGAAACAGAAAAGGTACCTTCACCCTCTGCTGTCTGATCCAGTGGTTTGTAGAAGGATGTGATCTCTGGAATTTGTGGCTTCAGATTTCAGTCATTGGTTAATGCTCTGCCTTATCACTAGGTACATGGCCCTTTAGCACTTGGTATATTCTTCACTTAACAGCATTTAAACACTGAAGGAAAGTCATCCTTAAAATTTATGGAAAAAAAGAGATTAACAGATTTAGAATCTCATTAAAAGGTTTCCCTATAGTCTGTAAATATATGCAAATCTTGGCACCCTCTAAGATTCTCTGTAACCTGACTACAATAGAAGCCTGATAGCTGGGTGCCATTTTCCATTGTAATGCAATGGCTTTAAGGTGAACTCCAAATCTAAAATGGTGAAAAGAGTACTGATAGGCTCTTTCAAAGCATACAGAGAAGTGGTGAGAACTTGCCTATGCTCAGCTAAAGCTTTTTGGGCTCTTCCTCTGTAAGATCTAGTGCCCTCTTTCTGCAGCTGTGTCCTGCTCTTCCTGTTCATCTGTGCCACTTTTCTTCCTCAATAGTCAAATCTAAACATTGGCTGTGTGACCCAGATCACTTGATAGGGCTACATTCTCAATATTTAGCATTCAGAAACTTAGCTGGCCAGAGCCTTGTCTATTCAACATTTTTCTTCACCTTTCAGCTCCAAGACCTACAGGATCTTACTGGACGTCTCTTTATGCTATGAAGTCCTGCTAGCACTGTCAGGACTTGCAGATTCTTGAGCTGTTTAATGTGAACATTCATAGTGTGTAATTATCAAAAAGTTGTATGACTGCTACAATAATTAAGGTACTGTAGAGTAGCTATGTAGCTATTGGTTATCTGACTTCTGCTACTAAATCAGATCAAACTGTCATAAAACTAGGATTCACGTTCATTACGTCATTTTCTGGCTTTGTCTGGGATTCTAATAGGGTTGGGTTTGATTTACATATATGCTGTAAAAAGTATCAGGTATACCTTATCTATAGCTTGAGTCACTGAAAAAGCAGAAATTGCCTTCTAAATGATAGTCTATCTTAAATGGTTTACTTGACACTTAAGAAATCATGTGGTAACACTGTTAGCAACTCTAATTTAGAACTAATGAGCCTTTTCAGAGTGAGTGTAATTCTATCTGAAACTAGCTTTCTCAGAGTTTAAATATCTACCGGAACACTGCTAACTTCATTTTGAGTGTTTGTGGAAACACAGATACCTTCCAGTGGAAATAGGATGTACTTCTGAGCACTTGGGAAGTTGGGATCCTCTTTCTATTTCCAATGACAGCCACATTCCAGGTTCCTTATTAATTCCTGGTTTCCAAGCTCCTGGCTCCTCCTTAACTTGTTAAAATCTTTTTCCTTTGGCAGGGTTTGATTCCAAAGGTAATAAGCAGCTCTTGTTGAATAAAGTAGTTCTTGAACTACAACTAGGCTGATTCAGCTCAACTTCTGCTTGGTTTCTACAGGTCCCTTCTACGTGCATCTCACTAACACTTCCAGCTCAGCGAACAAAAAGGCTGGGATGAAAAAGTAGCCAACTTCTCGTGCTTGTATGTTGGACATATTTAAAAAGACTGTAGATGGCTGCTAACTGTTTAACATCTGAGTGATTTGATATTTATCTTGGGTGTCCTGTAGTACTTTAAAGTGCTGTCAGTTTGAGAAGTCAGAAGCTTAGTGATTCGTGTCTTTTTAAATGGGGAGCTATTGTAGCTGCCTGCAATCTGCTGGAAAGTGTTTTCAGGTCCTTGTTCTACATGAATGAACCAATTACAGTAGCACATTTTTTCAGTGTGATTTCCATTCTTATAAGGAATCAAAGGTAAATTTATTGCTGGGTTGACCTTGAGGCTAGTGCATCATCGTGAAAGATGAAAGAACAACTTGAAAGTTTAAGCAAATTCTAGAAAGAGTTACTGAGGGGAAAGGGACAACTGGTATGTGATGCCACAAACTAAACGTTTTAAAAGCTTTGTATAGCAGATGGATTTAGCTAGTGAAACCAGAGAGGCAGCAGCAGAGGAGCTGGGTTGTGAAGTGCAAAGATGGTCTCAACAGTTGAATGTATGAACTCTGTATGTGTATGTCCCAGTAAATAATAATATAGGACAAGTGGGGAAGTAACTAGATGGAATATGCTAGCAGCCACTTTTCGTGTAGAAACTGCTGAGTAACAGGCAACAAAACCAGTCCCTTTTTCCCTGTTTATTCAACAACAAAGATTATTGTTTGTGACTGGAGGCAGCTGTTGCTGCCACTCCATGAATGTGTTTCCATTGAAACCTGTGAAAGTGATATATGAAATAGAATCTTAAACATCAAACTTCTGTGGCAGCTTGAAGTCCTGGAGTGACCTTAACACTTCCAGAAAGACTGGATGAAGCTGTTAAATTGCTAGATGATAAGTACAAAAGCAAAGGGGAAACTTCTAATTAGAAAACTTTTGGTATAATTTTGTAATTAGAAAACTTTTGGTATACCTGCTTGTATCTGAGGACACCTGAAGCTTATTTTCTCTTGTCCATCTGGTCTGCAACCAGAGCCAGAACTGGAAGCAAGTCCATGTTCTGTTTCTTGAGGCTTTATTTAGCAGAGTATTTAAATTTTATTATGTGTTGCCTATTTCCACTATTTTGTGTGAATGAAAAATGTTTTTTAAATCTGCAAAAAATGGTACCTGTCTCTTGGGATAGCTTGCAGTGCTGTAGCACTCCTTCCATCAACAGCGATTATGATCTCTCAACATGTCATCGTACTAGAAGTGGAAGTTTTGTTGCTCTCTTGAGAAAAATGATTTGGACATTACACAAGGTGATGAATAGGGCTTTATGGGTGTCTTACACTGTTAGATGTCCCTTGGTTTCTTACCTAGTTGAAACTGTTTGTTTTTTTTTGCGGGCTATCAACTTCCTCACATCTCTTCTTTATGTGGGCAATGTTACTTTTTTTGATTTCCCTAGTGAAATGTTGAATTGCAAGACAGATCTAGATAGTTGGACTTCTATTCTGTGTGCTCTATAGCCACAGATTAATCCATTGTTCTTAAACACTTCGGTAGTATTTCATATGGTGGGAGTTACATCACAACTTTTTTTTGTCCAAGTTGAGATATCAAATTAAGAAATTCTTTTTATTTTGGAGTTTGAGAAAGCATTGCATATATATTGCTGAGAAGAAAATGCTGCCATTATACAAAATAATATATATTTTTTCAGAGTCCTTAGTTTACCTTAGGTATGTCCCTTAAACAACTTATTAAACGGATGGCAGTGTTTCCAAGAAAAACCTTTGCTATTATAGATCTTTCAAGTAAATGCAAAAGCTGCTCCATCTTCTGCTATTGCATCCTTTCTGGTAACTAAAGGCATGTGGCTCTGGGACTATCTTTTAAACCTGAGATCTCTGCCCTGTACTTGCTCAGTTTGTAGGAATCCCAGTGTTTTTCTCATTTTGTTCAAAATACTGATACACTGTGACAGAGAAGAACGTTAACACTGAGACAACTTGTAGGAGGTTGCAGATGCCCTCTGGAAGTGTGTCCTAGAAGTTGTCCAGCTGAGTGTTCCACAGGTTACTGTGTCCAAAACCAACTATTCTTGCTGAAGTTCTTCACCCTCTTTGTCAAAATGGGATTTAGCTTTTTTGCAGGAAAGCCACAGTAAGAAAACTCTAGTATCTCAAATGTAATTTAGAGGCAGTTGACTGTTTTATTGCAGTGTGGAACTGGCTTGGACTGTAATGTAGGAATGCTGTTCATTCTGTGGTACAAGATGGTGCTTGTCTTGGGTCACGTAAACCCAACTGACGCATATAGGAATGGCAGTCAATAATAGGTGTGTCATGTTATTCTTCATTGTGCTACTGAAAGGCTATCTGGAAACCAAGGAGACTAGGGAGAATGCTTGAGATGTCACAGCTGTTGAAGTGCTGCTGCATGTGAGGCACCGAAGATGTGCGGTAACCATCATCCTCTCTTAATGCTCTTATCCAAGTTTTAGATGACTTAAATTAGGAGTAGCAGCAGAGCTGGAAGTGATGCCTGTGAGGATGAAATGTAGGTTTCCACTTAGTTACACTTTCTCAGGAGAAATCTCAAACCTTTTGGAACTTGATAGATGATTTAAGTTTATAAATGCATCAAACCCTTTCTTGAATCTCAAGTTGCAAGTTGGAGTGCCAGCAGCAGCTGCTTTCTGTCACACAGCTCCTGAATGATTGGCAGCAGGGCCATATGAAATGTGAAGTGTTTCTGAATACCTGAAGCTGTGCCTTCAGTGCTTTTAGTATTTGGAATATGCAGTGCTTATACATTCTAACACACAGAGAAAAGCTGCAGGTTTTCTTTTGGAAGTACTTTTGAGTGTATTTTTACCAAAAATATCTTCTGCTCAAAATCAGGCATGTAAACTTTGTTCTTGACACTATCAGTCTAAGTTTACGTTTTTCATCCAAAATGCCATGTTTAGTGTTAGGTCTGTTTGTGTTGTCCTCATGTATAAATATACCTTCCTGTAATGTAAATTGTAATAGTTTTAAGCACACAGGACCTAAAGAGATCATCTGGCCTAATCCTTGGGCAGGGTCAAACAGAGCAGGTTGCTCAAGCCCATCCAGTTGTGGGTGTCCCCACAGATTCTGAAACCTTTGTGGGCAACCTGTTTTAATGTTTAACTGTTCTTATGATGAAGTTTTATCCTGTTATCTAATAGGAATATTTCTGATGCAGCTTGTCTGTCATCTATTGTTATTTCACTGTGCAGGTCTGGAAAATCTTGCCATCTATTTTTTTTTTTTAAGCCCCCACTAGGTAGCAGAGGTAGCAATAAGGCACATGTGCAAGCACCTTTACTCCAAGCTGAACAAACACATCTTCATTGTATGCTTTGGGTTCTAGCTGTTGTAGTGGTCCTCTGTTGGACCTGCTCCAGTATAACGATATTTCTTTTATGTTTGGCAGCCTGAAATAACTCAGCAGATGCAGTTCCAGTTAGAGTAGAAGGAGGTAATCTCTTCCATGGTCCTGCTGGCTGTACTCTTTTTAGTGAGGCACGGTTTTCATTTACATTTTTCAATTGCAGGTACACACTGGTAACTCCCACTTTCAGTTTGTTTCCCAGAACACTGAGACACTTTCTGAAAAGTTGCATTTTACCTGGTTGATCCTCAGCCTGCACTGTTGCATGGTGTTATTTTGTTCCAGGTACTGCCCATCTGTCTTTGTAGAACTTCAAGTATCATTTAAAGGGGCTGAAATAATAGGCTCCCTCTGGACAGCATCCTTACCACATAGTGTGTTGGACCTCTGTTCCTTGCTTCCTCATAATTTGATCTAGAGTCTTACTGAGGATGTAATGTGTCATTACCCAGTTCACTAATGAACAGGTAAAAGCAGCATGCACCTCAATACTGACTCCCAAAGAATGCCAGGGTTTTTAAATTACTTTGTTCACACCTCTTTGTACCTCTCCCCTAAAATTATTTTTTAACATCCCCTTGGGAGAGCTCACTGTGTTTTGAGATGCAGAAAAGATACACTGCAATATATGTAAATAAGTTGTTTTATGCACTGAAGACTCAGATTATAACTGTTTAGGTGCTAGGATTTGTTTACCAACAGATTTCTTTATCCTTGTAATTCATCTTAAGCAAATTCACTTCCCAGAAAAAGCCTTTGTTCAAGGATACAAGTAAATTGAGCCTAAGGGTTTTCTAATTCACCAGAATGAAAAACTTTCAGTGGATCTGAAGTAAAATATAGTTGACTTTTTGAGTAATTGTGGCTATTAGCACTTGTTGCTTGGTATCCTTTGTTTAAGAAACCTTTCTGTCTTGAATCCTTGTTTTTTGGCTTGATTGCTTGGTGAGCACTACATAATATACTTAATTCTTAGTGGTGACAGTTACCTATCAGAAGCTTGGTAGTTTTCCGTACATGCCTTTGTTCCAAAAGGTCAAGATACTGTCAGTATTATTCACAAGTATCATTCTTAATAAAAAGATTTTTATCTTAATTCAAGTTTTTTGTTAACTTATTCTAAATTCTGTCATCGTAGGAATAAATTAAATGTTGTTACATCAGCCTATTTAGTAATATTTTTGTTCAGAAGGAATAACTAAAACTTACTTGAACTTGTGACACACATTCAGTTGAAATGTTTTCTCAAGGTCAAACTGTTCTAAAATATTTACTACCATTTATTTAATCCAATTACAGTAGAGAGACATCTGAAAGTCCTTTAGCTGTTCTTTAATTCAAGTAACCAGCTGGAGAGCTGCAGATGGTGTTGACAATACTATCTGCAATTATGAAGCATCTTTACTTTACCACTATTTCTTAGCTTTACTTCACCTTTCTTATGGCAGTGTCATCCTAGCGAATGATGGAATGTAGTGTGCTACTTCACTTTTCCTCTCGTGTAGGGTATGTTCTCTTGAATGGTATCAACAGGGGAACAAAAACTGAATCGCAGTTATGTGAAGAAAACTGGAACACCAGGAAGGATTACTTCAGCAAAATTCCTCTGCTTCCCGCGTGCTTTCATTTGATGCTAGTGGAGAAGCATGCTTTCTCTACGTGAACTGCTTGGCATTTTAATTATTTGTAGAATGTCTCTGTGTTGTATGCCTAGCGTTGAATACTCATGAAGTCCCAGTTTAGCTTTTTTTGTCTGCTGATACTAACTTGCAGCCTGTTAGGCTAATGGAAATTGGTGTGCTGCATAAACTAGTAGTTAATATTTTAATTATTCTGTTATTTTAATCAAATATAATTCATTGGAGAATTGTTGAAGGGCTGGAGTTTTGTCTGTTTAGATACAGGATATTGTACACATTGTAGAAAGTTGGTTTCATGGGACGTTACCTTGGCAAGGCCAAGCAGCAGACCTTCCTGAGAAGGCCTATCCGTAACTCCTACTTTTCCTCTCTCCAGAAGTAGTGAGCTATAGGATGTGGTGGTGTTAAAGCAGCTTCTCTGATGTGGAATTGTAATCTTTAAACAAAATACTTGCCTTCAGAAACTGATATTTGTCTGTTTGTAGCTTGTTATATATCTCTTGGAGTGAAATTATCTAAGAGCAGCATATCCCTTGCAACTTCAGGAAGTGGAAAGCTCAGTTGCACCTAGGGGGTATTTCCGAACCTGGGGTAAGAAGTGACGGAAAATTAGACAAATTCTGATTTGCTTGTGTTCTCTAGTGTTCAAACTGTTTGGATGCCAGTCTCTGCACTGAAATAGCCTTAGGTGGGGTTTGGAGCATAGTAAATGAGAAAAATAAGAGGTCGCGTTATTTCGTAGCATGAACTCAGTGCATTCTTACTTGCTTTGGAGCAATGATTCAGCTGGCTTGCATGTCCTGCTGACTGCCCTCTTACATGATCTATCGAATGTTACAGTCTGTGTCATGTACAAGCCTTTATGCTACCAGTCTGCAGTCTTAGAAGTGTCTTGACAATTTCATCCTTAATTCTGTTAAAAAAAATAAAAATGAATAAAAATTTGCCATTTTATAATGGAAAAGAATACTTACGTGTTTTTAAAGGTGGCTGCGTTTACAGTTTACAGAATAAGATTTGACCAGCATTGTCAGGTCTTAGGTGCAAATAACACTTTGGCTCTCTGGGTCACCAAAGACCCTGTGTCTGTGTGTGTGTGTGTGTGTGCGTGTTGCCTACAGAACTCAACATTATTGTTGACTTAAATTTTTGCAAAATGCATGCACTTACGGTAAGGAGAGGGTTTTTTTTTGAGGTACTGAAGTGCATTTTTATTACAGAATTTGCTTTATATCTCCTCTTATTGATTACAGTTCATCTAAAATGGAAGATGATTATAATAGGATCTGTGTCAGAAGAAGCAATAATTGATAGATCTGTACAAATACCCAGTAGTAATGGGATTACCTGTGTAACTGTCAGCTTCCAGTGCCATTCAGTATGCAATAATCAAATATCCCTCTGCTATATAATTTTGATAGGATAGTACATTTGATTTAGTGGAGTGGAATTGTTTTTAAAAGCTGAATACCCTCTGAAAGTGCTGAATTTTTATCCTGTAAGTTAAATTGGAATTAATTGATTTTGTTTGGTCTGTGTTAATCAGTACTATTTGCTTTCCTTTTAGATCAGTGTATCGTTACTCGGACATACCTTTTTCTTCACAAATTTTGGTTCTTCAGTGCTGTCTACTACTTTGGGAACTGGGCATTCATTGCAGTAAGTACTTTTAATTTGGAGATCACTGATAATCGAGTTATTTGCATCACCACACTGCTATTCAGTTTTACATATGTTGCCCTTAATTGACTAAGAGTAACTTTATTTATTTTAAATTTGCAGGTCTTTTTAATTGGATTAATTGTATCATGCTGCAAAGGCAAGAAATCAGTCATTGAAGGTGAAGTGGATGAAGATGATTCGGATATGAGTGATGATGAACTGTCTGTTTATTATCGTTGATAGCCTTTTGCCCTCAAGATGGGAAAATGTAACTTAAAATTAAGCTGAAAATAATATCCATGAATTGCTATCCAAATGAGCATCCTTGTACCTGTAAAAATAAGTGTTCTTGCTTACAGGAGGTCAAAAACTGAATGTCACTTGAGTATCTCTGTTATATCAGAGCAAATAGTGAAACTGGATTTGAATAATATATAGAAAATACTGTTTTATGATTAAATGTATATGTGTAACTTTCTGATGTACAATTTGATAAACTGACTGCAGTTATTTCATAACTCATGTTGTTTTTCTCTTAACTTATGCTTCTTAAATGATTTCATACCTAACTTGTAGAACACTATTTTTTTATTCAAGCTCATAAATAAAGTGAGCTAAAATCCTGCAAAACAGCTGATATAAACATTGCTAGGAAGATGTGGATCAAGTTTTCACTTCCAGGCGAATGCAACTTAACTTCTGCATTAACTTTGCTGATGTTTCTAGGATTCCCATAATAAACTATAGCTGGTACGATACTGTACTTAAAGTGTGCCAGAAACCTGAACTTGAGGTAGGTAGCAAGTTCCCAGTATATGAAGAATAAGTCACTTGCACTGTCTAATCCCCATAAAGCTACAGTAGAATCCTCTAGTAACCACGAGGTGGCTTTTGCTCTGTAAGGAAAATTGTTAGTGTAAATGACAATATTCAGCACTGTTGCAGTGTTTTAGTATGGCTCAGTTCTGAAGCTGCCAGGTGCCTGACTCAGTAATAACCAATGGAATAATTAAGATTTGATCAACTGTCGATTTATTTTTTCTCTAAGGCATATTGTCTAGTTTGAAGCTTTTCTATTTTTAATGTGAATGTTGTCAACTTGTTTACAAGCCAAAAAGTTTATATAAAAACAGTCCATAAACATTTTTGTCCTTCATGTATCTTTAAATATATAGTTACTGAGCTATATTTTTGAGACTGAAAAATTTCTTGAGGCAGAATAAATTCTTTGGCAGCCTGTGAAAGAGAAAATATTTACAGGTACAGGTTTTTAAAGTTCTAGTGCTACCCGAGGGGATGTTATAGTCCACACAAACACATGAAATGTAATTCAGGTCATCCTAATAAGTTGTTAAGTAATTATTGAAGTATACGGAAACTTATGTTCTGCTTATGTATGATGTTGGCAAATTCTTTAAAACTGACAGCTTTCTGCTCAGTTGTTTCAAGAACAGTATGCCTCTCCCTGTAGTATTTCAGAACAGCAGACTCTTAGGAACTTCTGAATTTTAATTCAGTTCCAGTATTTAAAGGAGTCTTAGATGAGTTGCTTAGTTAATTTGTGAATATTGGGAACTAATGTTTGGACTCTGACAGGAACAAAACAAAAAAAAAAGTGAGTCTTCTGTGCCAAGTATTCCAATATCCATGTTCACGTGGCAATGTGGATATCGGATCCTGATCATAAGCTGCAAGTATGCAGTCAAGGTTGCTGAACTAATGGTAACAAGTTTGTTAGCTGCCAGTGTGACATTTGAAAGGACAGATACATTGAGATGCTGATAGCAGGTACTGGAGCTTGATTAGGCAGTCTGAGCTACCTTTGACTAGATTGAGCTAAATTCTGTTTAAACATGACCATGGGGAAACTGGCAGGGAATTATAAGAAGTTAAATGACTCAAATGGAAAGTAGAGCCTGATGCTGGCTGTCTGGAAGCTCCTTACAAGCTGCATCCAGAGGATATCAAGACTTTACAGCAAATGGTTCTTTGTGGATGCACTACTGGAAAAGTTACATGAGCTAATTTAAATAAAGTTAACTGCTCAGATGTTTTTTTTTGAGGGTTTTGTTCGTATTTCATCAACAGATTTAATTGATTATAATTCACTTCCCTTCTCTGGCTGTGTCATACACAGGTTTGTTCATTAATATTTCTGGTCCTAAGACTGGGCTGTGATACCCAATTTTGCAGAGTTGCATCCATTCAGTCTCAGCTTCCCACTGAGGAGATTGCTACTTGTCTGGGGAAGATGGGCAGGAAGGTATTGCTTTTGTGCCATGCAGCTGCTTGTAAGTTGCATGCAGTCTCAGGCTGGGATGCCTAGCCATCCCTGGATGATTGTCACTCCGTTGGCCTCCCCTGCTTCTAGGCTTTTCTTAATTTCTAGATTCTTCCCAATCTAGTCCTGATCCATTCTTGATGTTGTGGCATTGTCTCTCTTGCCTCTTTCCTTAGGAGGATTTGGTAAGTACTGCTTGTTTATTTCAGTTGTTACCAAGACTTTTACAACCAGACCCTTATTACCTGGAGCTAGTAAGAAGCAGGCCATGAGACTTCAGAAGTTTTATTTCATTTTCTCATTTCATTTTTTTATTTTATTTTATTTTCTCTGACCTTCTGTCATACAAGTAGTAAATAATTGTCAGCATTCATAATCCAAATGGTTTTTCACCTGTCCCATTGTCACTAAAGTTTCTCAGGAGTTCAATTGAACATTTTGACTGACAATATTTTAAAAGGTTTTGTATGCACTAATGTAATTCTCTTGAATATACACTCAAGAATTAATCTCTGTTTAGCACTTCCTTCATGTGATGGAAACTTGATGTGTTTAACTGAGCTGTGCCTTTAAAATGAGCCCGAGGTGCTGTTGAATTGTGTGTGAAGTCACCAGCTAGATTTGAACATCCCGTATCACTCAATAAAGTAGACTAGCAGTGATTGTAAGATAGCTAGGACTTAAATGCTTGTTATTGATCAGTACTTGCAGCAACTTTTAAGAAACAGAACTTCCAATATATTTTTTCATTGTCTCTTTTGCTGTGTTCAATAAAATACCAGTAAGTAAAACAATGAATTACTTTGCTTCCACAAAGTTATTCTTTCTGCAGTAGCTCTTGTAATATGACTGGTGTAATTGACTTATTGGGCTTTTAGCTGTGAAGTGATCATCTAGAGTTTTCTGCAGGTTTTTCAGCAAATTTGAACTTGCCAGTCATGTTATAACACAATATTCTACATTGTAAGGGAATTTCTGACATCTTTAATTAAGTTTCAAAGATGTAATTTTTTCTACACTAAAGTCACTTAAAATAGCATCAGAATTGTTTCACTGTTTTGAGTATGTGAATAATGTTCCAATTTCATCTGCGTGAGCTTTTGAAAATTCTGAATAGGTGTAGTGCTACAGTCAGACTTGGCATATGTTTGGGTTTTTGGTTATATTTTCTAATCAGTTTCTATTGTGTTTGAGGCTTGTGAACATTCAGAAGCTAGTGAGCTTTAAATCTTACTGATTTAAACTACTGTCACCACAAGTATGCTTAATAGAATTCAGCAGCAACACCTGCCAAATGGGACCTCTTCTTGCTACTTATTCTGTGGTGATTAATGGTTTATCTACAGTTACAAATCATAAATACAATAAAGCCTGTAATAACCTGCTTTATTTCTTAGCTGAAAGCTGACAGTATGCGACAGATTTCCTGCTGATTGTCAGAAACTAATGAAAAGCCTTTCCTGGTGGAGTGCAAAGCAACATTTGGTACCTTGTATTCTTCTGCTCTGGCTTCAGGTGGAGATGTGAAGGTGGACTTGAGATTTTGCACTCAAAACAGTAACTTGGTAGGTAGAGTGTATCTGTACCAGAATCATGCCACACAAGACATTCATTTCATACTTAGTGTGGTAATTTAAACTGCATCTTATAAACCCTTTTAATGCTCAGGTTTTGCATATCAGTGTAACCAGTGTAGGCATAACTCTTCAAGTTCTTTGACATGTCTTCTGCTGTTTAGAAAATGGTTCTTGGATTTCTAGCTGTTTTGTTCTTAACTTTGTGAATGCAAGTTCCTGAATTATACAGTGGCTTATGACAGAATTTGGAGAAACTTTACCCTCTTAGAAAAAATATTATGCAGTTTATTCTAAAATATTGATAACTTACTGGCATGCAAAGCAGTGTTACAGTTGAAGTATTTAAAATAATAAGAAAAGCTGAGAGAGTGAGCATAGATGGTAACTTATTTCTGTGTGAGTAAGTAGATATTCAACCTGTTCTGACAGCATTAAAACAGTGAAGTTACAGTCTGAGAAGGAAATAAAACATTCCTTGTGACATTAGATAAGGGGAAGAAATCATCCCTTCCTGAAATCAAGTCTAAAATAATTTGGAATACGCATAAGCTATAGCATTCTTCAGGCTCTTACCTTAAAATTATAGTTCATACCAACAAATTTCATTACACTTGTGTGATCTGTTCTCTTGCAAACTTCTGCAAAGTCAGCTGCTATCTTACGAATAAAGCAAAGAAATCCCTATGTTTCCTGTATATGTGTATTTTGACTGTACTTTCCATGAAAAAAACACATTGTTTTGATTGTGGTAAGAGTTTGTTTTCTGTTAATATGACAGCCTGAATTTTACAACAAATTCTGTTTCTAAATTAAGCTTGTTTCTCTGGATTATCTCAACTGGCAAATTCCAGTATTCTTGACCAGCTTTAGGGAGCTGTTTTTATTACACAAATTGTCTGGAAGTTGGGCTGACTTAACATCCTCCTGCTCAGGGGGATTACATGAATGATATCACTTAGAGTTATACCTTTTAAGATGGTTATTCATTTAAAATAGACACTTTAAGCATGTCTAACCA
The DNA here is from genome assembly GCF_040182565.1 of Anser cygnoides. Classification (NCBI taxonomy): domain Eukaryota; kingdom Metazoa; phylum Chordata; class Aves; order Anseriformes; family Anatidae; genus Anser; species Anser cygnoides. The sequence continues at coordinate 91,993,510 of NC_089875.1, forward strand.
CAACTAGCATTGTAGTTCCCATCCAGATTCTCTCCTAAGAAAAGAGTAATATATTTAGGGGATTAGAGGAGGACTGATCTTAGCGGTGAACCACACAGACACAACATACAACTTCAACTTTTCAAGCGACTTGGAAGTGTGATGTCAGAGTTCTTAGTGTGAGAATCCACATTTCCCCTGTAAGGCTGGACTGTGGGAACATTCAAAGCAAACACAAAGCTTATTAACATGTGCCTAGTTCCTACTGTAATTTAAGTCTGTGGGCTTTCCACCAGAATGTATTGAACTACCTCTTGAGGAAATAAAATAGAGACTGATTTAATATCTACTCTGCTTCTGCTAAGCTGTTTAAGCATAAATCATTATGTTGCTGTGATCTATACAGAGTGTGAAAATTCTCCCATAACCTGTAAATATATTGCTTCAACCAAGAGTGCTTCAAAATCAGGACAGCAAGAAGGACTTATACACAGGTTATATTAAATTAATGTGAATGTCCATGATAATTTTACTCCTTCCCCCCTCAAAAAAAAAAAAAGCACATGAAAAGGCAGCAAATTGACTTTATTATTACTTTATTATTGTATTAAGTGCTTGAAAGAATGTCGTGGGACTGGAACATTTAATTCTAACGTATAATGTCTGATCTAAAGATAGTCCTTAAGTCCTAAATTTCTCAGAGTTGCACTTGTTCTCTAAACTTTTAGGTTAGAACAGTACAAATCTGAGTCCTTATTTCCTGCTGATGCCAGGATTATTTTAGGATCAGGTTTTTAAAAATGAGGGGTGCAGCTGAAAACCTCCAAGTTCGGATCTTAAGTGATTTGGAATATGCTGCTTTGATTTTGTATTTTCCCTAAGTACTTCAAACACAAACTGTTTTCCTTCCCAGTTCATGGAGGAATTAAAATTTTATCTTTTTAATGAAGAGTTGAACAAGCCAGAAGTTTTTCTATATTTGAAAATACGTGCTTGATAAATTAATACTCAACTAACATGTTTATTGTTGAAGTTCTCAGGCCTCCCTCGTTCTGCCCCCAGTTCTGATAGGCAGTAGAATAGCATGCAGAAGAGGTTGCTGTTCAAAAGGTGGATTGTGTCTTTCTTGAGCTCCCTTTGAACATGGTGGTAGGAAACAGTGATAAAGAACACTTATTTTATTTTTTAGGTATTTTTTTGATATGACTTCTAGCCCTGTGCTATTTCAAGCCTATCCAGATGCTACCTGACAGTATGTGGGAAGATGCAGACATCTCTAGGGAAACGGTGTTGATGAAAAACCAGTTTTCCTCGATGAGACAAAGGCTAGGGGAACAGACTCACCCACGTGCTACATCTACAGAGTAACTTACAGCTTGCGCTGTACAGCTCAACATGGTACTACGTTTTAGATAACCTGATATCTAATAGATGCTACTTCACTCTAGTTGATTTCTCTTTGTGGGGGCAGGTAACGTTGAAGGATGGCGTATGTAAAACCAGAGTGCTAAGAAAGGAACTTCTGTGTTAGAGGTAGACGTGACCTAATGGTTCATGCTTTGCTTCCCATTTTTTGATGTACAAAGAAGCTTTCAGTGTGGGATGGGAATCAGATCCTTCCTGATTAGATAGGCATCAAGAGATATACCACTTACCTGGAGGTATGACTTTACACCTTTTGTAGGTGAGAAATGATCTTTGTCTGGTGGAAGCTGGGCTGGGGCTGAATATAGTTTTTCTTAGACCTGGCACTTCAATTACCTTGTATTCATAACACAGATGGATGAGAAGATGTGGGCAGAACTCAGTCTGAGCAAATCTTGAGCTGTCCAATCCTAGGTATCTCTAATTCAGATCCCTTGTATATTCAGAGAGATGCTCTGCAGATGTGCCTAAACTCTGATTGTATTAAATCTGAAGTGCAGCTGGAACTACCCACTCCCTACTGGCTGCAATACCTGCCCAGTACTGGTAGGTCATGACACTGTCCTTAATTTGGATGGAATAAGCTTTGGCTTTCACACTGAGAAAAGTATTCTCACCATATTCTGAGAGCACTCGCTACCCCTGCTGTTGAATGTGGTCTGTTGCGGATATCTAAACATCTATTGGTATCAAAGAGAGAACCAAAAGACCATGCTCTACAGTGCATGTGCAAAGTAAGAGCAGTCATGGTGCCCTGGCTACAGAGGGTGGTGCACCTGGCTGGCAGCAAAGTAAGATTTGTGGCCTTGGAGGTATTCCAGAATGGTGAGGTCTATCCTACAGCATTAAGAAAAAGCTGTAGTGTAATGCAATCGAGCAAAAGAGCACTCGTTCAACCCTCATCCTGCCATGATACCCCACTGAAAGGAGGATTTTTCCAGCTGTAGAGCCAGTGCTGCCCAAGTGATGTTTGTGGAACCAGCGCTGGCGTGCAAGACTTGCTGAGCAGACAAGCGGTGCCCAGCCATAGGTGGTAACAGTAGAAACCTGCATCCCACTAACAGCAATGTTGCCTTCTTCCAGAGATGGAGCACATCCGCTTTTGCTTTAGAAGAAGCTTCAGATCAGCATCCCGACAAGATGGCATCCTCCTACAGTGGAGCGGAGAGCTGCTTTAATGCCTTTCAACTGCTTCCACAGATTTCCGATGCAGCCTGCAGAAGTCATGTGAGGATGGTTGTCTCATCCTCTTAGCTATGTGCGAACAGCCCCTGTTTTGACAGGCTTGCTGGATGTGTCTTCGCAGTTCTCAGTGAGGCTTCCAGGTCTCCTGCCAAAGACACAGCGACGAGTACGTCATTCAGGCTTGGCAAATCTATGGTGGGGCTTGATGAGCAATGTGGAGAAGGGCTGTTCTCCACGTACATGGATTTGTCTTAAGGAATATACTCTGAATAGAAATGTTTCCATATTAGCATCCTCTCTTAGGCTAGTGCCTGCACAAATCTTTGTAGCAGCAACAGTCTCGTCTGATATGATGGGGATGGTCTTGGACTGAAGTTATCTCTTAAAAATACTAGCATATCAGTCCTGATAGTGTTACTTTTAACCTTACGCCATCTGTTTCTCTAGGGCCTTAAATAAATTTACGTGTTCGTCTTAAGTTAAACATAGAACTAAACTCATTGTTCTCCAAGGGTGATTTTTTTAGGCAAATTTGTAAAATTTGTTTTACAATTTACTTAAAACTGCCTTTTCAGGATTATAATCCAGTTCTGTGAGCAACTGATCTCAAAGTGCTTTGAGGAATCTACTCCATTTCGTATAAAAACGTTGCAAAATGTATCCTCAAGTACTGTCTGAATTGCATTTAATTAATCTGGTTGCCTGGCTGAGTTCACCTAAATCATGATCATCTCGAGAATAAAAGTACACTCGCGATGTACCTAATCTCCTGTTGTTGCCTTCTGACATGGATGTATTGTTTGGACACTTCCCAGAACTGTTCTTAGTGATTATTTTGCAAAGCTTCATTTTTTTTTCAACTGCAAAGATTATGCTACTAGTTGGCAGATGTATGGGAAATAATAAAAAAAAAAAAGTAAATTTCATCACAGCTCATACAGCATCATTATTTTTTGAAATATGCCAGTACTCCCAAATCTGTACTGCTCCTGTGTGAGCAATTGCAGTCATAAAACTTTGCGTGTTGGACTTGACTATTGAATGGCATGCAGGATGAGAGCTATTCTCCATGGTGTAATGGATTCAGCTATCTCTTGTTCCCGCTGTTCTGGAGAGAATCCTGCTCTGTAGACACCTACAGTGACTGTCATCAATGTGAAGGAGGAAAAACTATCCGATGTGCTCCAGAGGGTGGTTAGCACGGTATCTATGGAGTTCCCCAGTCCTAGCAAGCTATATGTAGTTCTTAATTGTTCGTAAAGCACGTTTAGCTGTTTGCCATTGTGTTACTCTCAGAAGAGCTAGTAATGACTCCTGTTGTTTGCATCTTGTATGTTCATATGATTAGCTCTTGGTTATGAAAAATGCTTTTCTACTGTGGTGTGAATCTGATTTTAAAAGCTTCCCGGAGTGGAAACTGTTGCCCCAAAGTGGTAAAATGACTGTTTTGTTACAGCTCATCTCAGCCAAGAGATAGGAATGTTAAGTGTCATAATGCAGACACTTCCATGTTTTATTAATATATGGGTTGATGTAATATATAAAGACTAATGTAAATTATTTTGCATTTAAGCATGCTTTGACTTATCAGAAGTGAAAGTCATCAAAAACAGGGAGGGTATTCTCTTTCTTGAAGCAGATTTTTTTTTAGCAAGAGAGGTACAAAAATATATCTAAGGAAGTGAAGCAGTGCCTATTTGAATTAAGAACAATAACATTTCCCTTGAGTAAGGAAGAAATAGGATGAGGATGGAACTGCATCATGCTGAACTGCTCTAACAGCTTGCTGCCAAAAGGGGTAATTCTGATCCATTTTTTCTGCCCTTCTCTGCATATTCCTTCTTCATCTAGTGTTACCTTATCTGTTTGTGAGCTGAGTTAGTCTGCTACTGTAATAGTTTTAAATAAAATAAAAAAGCAGTGTGCAGGAGGTGCAAGGGGAGGGGAAGAACTGCACGACTTGGTGGAGGAAAAGAGCTGGGGAAGGAGCATGGCTGCCCTTCTTGGGACCCCCAGCAAGTTGTTCATAGGATCACGCTGGAAGTCTTTGGAAGAAAGATTGTCCATCCTTTGGGAGACTCCAGAAGGACACTTGTAAGAATTGATGTGCTCTACCAGAGATGAAGAAGGTCCCTTGTCAGGGCTGCAGATTCAGATATCAAGGTGGATGTGATGCTCTCCTAGGACACTTATTTGGCTAAGGGAGACCTTTCTGCTTAGTCTTAGGCTGCTGTGGAGCTGTGGCCTAGGGAAGTCTGGTTTCCCAGGGCTCCTCCTTTTCTCATCCCTTCCCCTGTTCTGCTTCTAGCTCTTACCATGCATTAATCTTACCTGCTTCAGTGGGCTGAACTGGCAGTATAGAGATTATATATATATTTTTAAAGAATTTTTTGGAATATTCAGCTGTAGCTTAAATTAAATGTACTTTACCAAGCAAGTTGATAACGCGACATTTTTCATGCAAGAATGCAGCAGATCTCCAGGACGCCTTTGCAATGCCCTGCTCCCTTGCACGTGGCCTGAATACCCAAAGGGCGGCAGACATGCATGGGCTGGGGAAGAGCTGGTGCCCACAGGGAGAGAAGCCAAACTTTTTGACAGGTAACTATAAAAGAGCTCTTGGACTGTGGTGAGGTGTTGCAGTACATGCATGCTTCAGGAGGGTCCCTGAGGAGCTGGTCAGAAAGAGACAAGACAGCTTTCCATCAGCTTTTTGTTCTGTAAGAAGGGAGTGCATTTTCATTGCCTGAGCAGGTGGGTTTACAGCTAGCTTTGGAGAAAGCCAGGCCCATGAAGGATCAGCAAATCCTAGGGTATGTGCTCCATGCAGGTAATGGTGTGTAATGGCTGAGCTCATTCCACGATGGTAGCTGTTTTACAGAGGAGTTTTAAAGGGGCTACTTACCAGCTCTTCTGGGAATTCCCCGCCTCATCCTGGGAATTGGCTTCATCTGAAGAGAACAGAGGCAACATCATAAAGCCAAACCTGTCAAAGTTCTGCATAGCTATCTTCATACAAAGTTTAACCGCTGTGTCTAGCAAAAGTATGGGTATGTAATTTTGCAGGTGAAAAAAATTACGCAATGAGGTGTAATAGATTAAATTCTACATAAAAATGAAAAATAAGTGAAAATACTTCAGTTTGAAAACCAGTTCTTTAAGGACTTCAACTTTTTTCTGAGACCAGTGGTGTCTTAGATGCACAAAACCAGTCAGTTTACATTATTTCTGCAAGGATATGTTTCAGGCTGTAAGAAATCCAGCAGGAAAAGCAGGACTAGAAGAAATCTGATGGTCATGTAGATAATTGGGACATCTTATACTACTATATAGGCATTTGTGCAGTATGGTATCATATCCATTAGTGGTTTTGAATCAATTCAGAGAGAGCTCTAGATAGTCTGTCTCAACGGCTGTTATCCTTTCAGATATACCTAACAAAGTGCTCTACTGTGAATGAAGTTGGCATCTTTTTGTTCGTGCTAGGGGTACAGAAAATAGTTGTTCACTGTTCCTCTAGTGATCCTTGTTTGTATCGTAAGACTGTTACCATGATTTCTTTCTTTTCCCTGCTTCCTGACTTGATTATTTTTTTTTTTAATTTTAGAAAAGATTTTTTCTAGAGTCTTGCTGTGTAGAATGGTCAGGTTTTTTTTTGAACCTCCTTTTATTCTTACTACTGTTCTGTGGATGCTTTTGACTTTGTCTGTTTTTGTTCAACTATAGTGTTGAAAATAGGACAAAAAAACATTCATTTCATGATTAAAAGGATAAGCACTGCAGTCTCTATTAACCCCTGGATTTTTTGGCTGAGTTTCTACTTTAGTTTCATATTTCTGCACTTTTTCTCTTTTCTAAAATGTTGCAGGATAAAGAAAAAAGGCTAATAAGAGTATTGCCAAACAGCTTGCAAGTGTCTTAACAGAACAAGTTGCATTTATTTTTAGCAAAGTATTCCCAGTGGGGAAAAAATGTATAGTACAGGAAAAATGCGGACCTTTTTTCTTGCAACTGTACTTTGGTCTGTCCTTTTTATGTCCTTAAACAACAGAAGAGGAAATTCAGTTAGCTACTGGAGTGCATAAAACGGATGTGTAATGCACAAGTTGAAGGCTAAAGTGAGACACAGAATGACGTGCAGAAAGGAGAGACTTCAATTTCAGTAAAAGGTAAATCTTGTAAACATCAGTAAGAAAACAGGGAGGGACTTCTCTGCTACTCAGAGCAGGAAAGGTAATTAACATGCCTGAGTAAGATCATCAAGATCATTGCCTTTTTATTGTACCAATGCTTACTGAAAAGGTTGGATGGCTGACTGTTGTGGGCTGGTGTCTGAAAAACCTAATCTGTAGATAAAATGATAAAATATTACCTTGAAAAATGTTGGAAAAGATTAAGAGGGTACTTCTGTATGATACTTGAAAATCGGTTAGGCCTGTTGGACTTGATCCTAAAATAGAACACCATCCTCCCTCCAACCCCTTGCCCCCTTAAAGAAAAAGCAACTGGCTGAAGAAATCTCAGAGCCTCTAAGTTGTTTTGGGAAATTCAATGATGACATGTTGGAACATGGGGGGAAAAAAGAGCAAATCTAGTGTTTGTTTCACACGGAGATCTCAAAGTAATAGAAAAATCTAACGCAGTCAGCTTCATTGATTCTCCAAGACACATACTCGAATAATTTGTAATTACCTGGAGGCTTGCCAGGAGATAAGTAATAGTTGATAGAGATTTACTGAAAACCTGTCTTGCAGACTGGTTCAGTTTTCTACCCTGAGAAGGTATGGGCGTTGTGGGCAGAGCAGAAAGCTCTGGCTTTGGAAAGCATTTTGACAGTCCTGATGACATTCTACAATAGTATCATTATGGACCTGGATGAGAGAATGGAGAATAGATTTAATAAACTTGCAAATAGTTAAAGTCTGGGGAGGAGTGCAAGCACTACAGAGTGAAAGCATAAAATTTAAAATGCTCTGACAAATGGTAGGAATGGGTGTTGTGGTCAGGCGGAAAGCCAATGTGAAGAACAAGTGGCTACTGGTTGTAATTTAGGGAAGGCTCTGGAAAGTACTGTGCATTACCAGCTAAATAACTAGAGCTTGCGGCCACTATATTTTTAATTCCCTTAACAACTTCATAGAATCATAGAATATCCTGGGATGGAAGGGGCCCACAAGGATCATTGAGTCCAGCTCCTGGCTACACACAGGACCACCCAAAAATCAGACCATGTGTCTGAGAGGGTTGTCCAAGTGCCTCTTTAACTCCGTCAGGCTGGGTGCCATGCCCACTGCCCTGGGGAGCCTGTCCCAGTGCCCGACCACCTCTGGGTGCAGACCCTTTCCCTAACCCCCAGCCTGACCCTCCCCTGTCCCAGCTCCATGCCGTTCCCTCGGGTCCTGTCGCTGTCCCCAGAGAGCAGAGCTCAGCGCCTGCCCCTCCGCTCCCCTCGTGAGGGAGCTGCAGGCCGCCATGAGGCCTCCCCTCCGCCTGCTCTGCTCTGGGCTGAACAAACCCAGGGACCTCAGCCGCTCCTTCTGCGTGGATAAAAGTATAGTAGACTTGCAAAAAAATGTGAAATTACTGTTCCACTTAGCAATCTTAAGGCCTTACCTGCCTTACTTCTTACTGCTTTGCGTACTACATTTCAGAAACAAATAAGCAAATGTGAGGAAATTCCCAGGAGAGTAACAGGAAAGACTAGGTGTTAAAGTATGACTTACCAGGACAGGCTGGCTGAACTTCTGGGAGACCCATTCTAATAGCAAGAACAGTGAGGTACTGGAACTCATTGTTTAGGAAAGTTATGGAGTCTATCATGAGAGATCTATACCCTGTTCTTAAGCATCTGTTTGAAGGAAATTAAATGTCTGCCTTTACTGTGTCAAGGAGCTGTAAGATCCTGCATTATTCTTCCAAACGCTTAAGCTGTCGTAGGAAGGCTTGCACTTATGCTAATGAGTACATGTTAGAGCCCTTGTCTCTCTGTTTAACATCTGTATTGTAGTAGTGGACAATACTTTTGCTCCTCAAGATTTTCTGTTAGTCTGTCACTTCCCATAGGGGAGAGTAAATGAAATGGAGATCATATAGTTTTGTTTGTTTGTTTGTTTAGAGTACATCTGTAGTGTGATGGTTTTTCCATGGTGATGTTCCTGTAAATTAGTTGTAGTTATTGGATGTTCCAGGTGCACAGAGACACTGAATTCACACTATAGATAGAAATGGCCCATCAGAAGCTAATTCCCCTTTATAATGGTTTGTGTGACAAAACTGTCACAGTTTTTTAAAATAGTGGAGCAAAAAATTACACCCCTGACTTCAGCTGATGTTATCTTCTTAAGAAGAAAAAACAAGTCTGAATATCCACTGCTGGTGATTACTCAGTGATTAAGATAAATTGGGGCAAAAAAAAAGATATCAGAAAAGCTGAAAATTGATTCCAGTGATATAAAATCAATAATGGAAACAGGCTGATTTGAAACAGAGTTTCTGAAGGTAAGCAAGTAGTTTAGAGAAAATCAAAATGTGATAATAAGCTGCACTTAAGTGATACACGTTCACCCTCCCTCCCTATTCCCCTGTTAAAGAGCATTTGTGTTCTTGTTTTCACATTGAAGCACGGGTAACAAGAGCTATTCAGTTAAAGATTGCCATAAAGTGTTATCCTCAGAACACAGAGGAAAATGAAAAGGAAAAAAAAAAAAGTGGAAAACACTGTAGAAGAAAATGCAGCTGATTTGATGACTTTTTCACAGGTTCACAAAGAAATACAGCTGTCTTTGTGTTGCTAACACATAAGTTTCCTTATGTTCCAGTCTTTCCTTGGAAATTGAATTAAAGCTATTTCATGATTTTTGACTTTTTGTTGTACCCCGGTGAGCGGCAGATAATGACCTTTTCCAGCTTCTCTGGAATTTCCTCTTTTCGAGGCCCTGATATCTGTCAGTTCTAATATACAGAAATAGGTAACACAAGAATAGCTGTAGTGGGTCAGACTAAATGTATGTCTAGTCCAGGATCCTGAAAGCCCAGGGAAGGAGGCAAAAATATATGTCTATAGTGATGCTTTCCAAAACATCTTCTCAATATCCAGTGGTTCACTGAGGCCTTGTCTTTTCTCTCAATTTCCATCCAGAATTCGCACATTATTTATCTTTTCACTTGCTTTTCACCTCACTGTTTTTATTGTTTTGGATTCAATTCATTCATACAGTGTTTGGTTGGTTTACAGCCTAGATGGAGGAAGGTTATTATAACCTGCTCTACTATTTATGATGAGTAATAGTAATTGGCAAAAGAGACATGTAGGAATATAGATTGGGTATGACTGTAGGTGAAGTACTCACCTGGAAGATTTATTTTTGGATTTGCTTTTGTTCCTATTTCAACAATAGCATTGTCTTTAGATATTCCAGTTGTGGGTTCTATCTTTCAGGCTGGTGGCAGTCTAAGCCTGTTTCAGCCTCTGCTAGTCCAAAGTTGTTCTACTCCATTAAAATAAATAGTTACTGAAGGAGGGACTTACACTTGTCTCTCTTTGTAGTGCCCCTACAAACTATCTGTTTTAATATTTGTTTTTGAACTACAGGACTGAGTCCTTCTATTTTGACCAACTACATTAGTGGGTATTTTGCTGCAATTAAGAGTAGATCTATGGAAAAAAGCCCTTGGTGTGAAGACCCTTGTGTCTACACAACCTGTATTTTGAAGTGTCTCTTTGAATTAGGTCTGGACCTTTGGACTGAATGCACATTTGTGGTTGAAGCTCCATAGGTTAACTCTGTGTGCAATTTCTTGCTTTGTTTCGTTCATCTCAGTTTGTACATGCTTAGAATTTTTTGCAGTATGAACCAAGGCACAGTGAGTGGGATGATCAAGAAATGTGCTTCAGAAATGCACTCCAGATTCAAACTGGAGTTGTGATCCATTCGCAGCTCTTGTCCTTGTACAATAGATTTATTGTAATGTTGTGGTCTAACTCCAGCAAGCATCACAGCCACTCACTCACTCCCCCCACGGTGAAATGGGGGGCAAAACTGGGTTGAGATAAAGGTTGAGATAAAATCCAAAACACAGAATGATATGAGTCTGTAATGAAGAAAATTAACTCTATCCCAGTCAAAATCAGGACAGAGAAATTTGTATTCATTTCTGAGAAGTCTGATACCTGTGAAAGACCAAAAGAAACTGGTGTTGGTGCAAACATATTGGCCATACATACATACATTGCCTGTGCAGTAAGACATAACTTGCAACGACTGTGCGATAAAACTTGTGCTGGCAATAAAACATCCCTTGGCTGTTTCACCTTGGGATGAAACAGTTGATATTTGACCTGTTCTGAACCTCTCTAGGATCAGATTCCAAGAATCCATAAGGCTCAAAAGTGCCCTTTAGCTGTTCTGTTAGCTTTCTGTATCTAACGTTTTGCTGTGTGGTGACTTACAGCTGGCAGGAGGGATGAAAAATGCTTTTCCCTTCAGCCCTGGTCAGTTATGCTGTAATGCTGGATTTAGACAACTGCCGAGGAAGTGGTATGTTGCTGAAAGCCCTCGAAGGACAGAGCTGACCCCTTGTCTGCTGCAGGAAAGAGCTGACCCCTTGTCTGCTGTATCCTGCCTGAATTAATTTCTTTCTTTATGATGCTGCTGTGTATACTTTCTCTTTTGCCCCAGGTTGTATATAGCTAAAATATTTTTTGTATGTCTTAATTAAAGTGTGTCAGGTCCAGAAAGTGCTTCCCACAGGCACCCTGAGTTTTCTTACGGCTGCCCAAGTACGGCATCCTTGACCCTCATCAGAAAACAAGCTGCTGTGTGTCCCATTCTTAAGTAAGCCCTATTGGCTTTACAAGGAGCTGAAGCATGCAATTCAATCCCATGTAAATGTTTGATTGAATGTTCAATTATCACAATTTAAAGCTCTTTTGCATCTGGAATATAAAGCTTTTGATAACAGCAAAGTTTCAATGTTAAAAATTCTACTAGTTTGTAAGGAAGCAGATGAATGCCTGCATCCTTTTGTTGCAGCTCCTGGCACACTCATTTCAGAGCATCATTTGCTGGAGGGTCAGAATCAACAATGCAGAAATTAAATACTTGCAGCCTGTTTTACTATGACAGCCTGACCATCCTACCGTCTCAACTGCCGCTGGATGTAACAGATTGATTTAACCCTTTATTCTGAGTTATTGAAGCTATAAAGGATGAAAAACAGTAGTTGTCATACTTCCTTCTGTTTGTGTTGAAATTTTATAACCTCAAGTGTAGACCCAACTGTTTGTATCAAAGCCATAGCGTATAAACAGCGCTTTCTTTATAAGTTCTGTTCCTTGAGCCTTTTGAAGTATTTATGAAAGATGACTAATAACATTCTCATTAAACCTTTTTTTTTTTTTTCCAGTCTGTGAATATTCACTCTGTATGCTAGTATTATTTGCCTTGTTTGAATGGGTGTTACAGCTAAAATTTTTGTGCTCTTAGGTGAAATAGTGAAAAACTGTCAAACATGCTCAGAACTTAAACCCTGTTTCCATAGGAATTCATGAGCAGCAGAATAATTTTAAAAGTCTTTCATTTTTTCTTGGAATTCAATTTTATTTAAATATGTAGCAAAACAATGTTTTGTTTCCAGAAAATATCGACTGAAGACTCGGAACAACAGGCTGGCCTCATTGCTTTTAAAAAAGTAGTAATGACAATACAAAATTATCAGTGTGGGAGGAGAAAATAAGCGTGAATTTTCTGTCTTCTGGGTCTCAGTTCTTTTCCTGAAGGCTCTGGTCTGATTCAGAGATTCACAATAATCTTAAAATGTCATGCAACATTATTTGACGCAGAGCTCATGTGGGAATCTGCTGCAAATTATATGCAGCTCCCATCAGCTGTTTCTGTTCTAGTTTCTGGGTACAAAACTAAGCCCCAGCTCCTCCTCACAGAACTCTGAAATAAGACATGCTTGAGCTCATATATGTACACAGGTTTATTGCCAGGGCTTTGAGAAGGAAGACTGTGAAATAATTGTGTTTCACAGCCTATTTCAAATCAGTTTGGGAAAGGATGTTTTATATCATAAGGCAACAAAGCTTCAGAACATCTGTAATATAAGATAGTTTTCCTTGACTGTATAACTGGAAAATAGCATAACAACTTCACTTGCCAAAAAACTTCAGTTTTCCAAAAGAAGAAAGAAAAAAAAATCCCAGATTTTGGAAGAGTATGGCAAAATTTAAAAATAAACAGTAATGACTGAAGGGATCACATGGCTGAAGGGCTGTGAAGATTATGAAGAGACCAGAGCACCTTTCATATGAGGAAAGGCTGAGAGAGCTGGCACTGTTCAGCCTGGAGAAGAGGAGGCTCAGGGCCCAGGAGCTTCTCTCTGAACATCAAGGAGCACTACTGTGGAGGTGACAGAGCACTGGCACATGTTGCCCAGGGAGGTTGTGCAGTCTGCCTCCTGGAGATAGTCAAAAACTGTCTGGACATGGTCTTGAGCAACCAGGTCCAGGTGACCAAGCTTGAGCAGGGGGCGTTGGAACAGATGACTTCCAGAAGTCCCTTTCTACCTCACCCATCCCATGAAAATCAGTTACCAATTGCTATAGCCCACAGGCCTATTTCGGAGAAAATGACTACATTATTTTCATATCTCACTATTTTCTGCTAAGCAGAAAAGCTCTTGAAAACTCCTCCTTTCTTTTCTGTGCTCATATTCTCTGTCAGTTCACATTTTGGGGTTGGTTTATCATCTGCTCAGTCCCATGTTTGTCCTCTGCTTGAGATGAATGGTCTCACTGGGTGCTTAAGTTTTCATGCTCTCAATGTCAATCCTTTGTTAGTGACTATGGGGAGGTAAGTGAGGAACCCACAGATAGCTGTCTAATGCACGACACATGCCCTTCTGCTTGTATGTGTATATATATACACTTACACAAGCATATATATGTATTCCTCTATACTTTAGCTGTTATAAACACATTACAGCTCAAATGCATCCACAGCCTTCCCATCCTCATCTCATTCTAAATTTTTACTCTTCACCTGTAATTAGATTTAGTTAGTAGTTGACTGTAAGTGCTAGGAGTAAAACCTCTCTCTTTTAATGGGTTTGTGAAATGTCAGCAATAATGGAATCCAGTCATGATCTACATCTCTTAGTATTCCAGTAGTATAGACAAATGGCTTCTGCTCCTCTATTGCTCAGTCTTGCAGTGCAGGGACTTTTATGATTTTCAGGCAGAAATTAAGTCAAAGCTCATTTGAACTTGGTTACTATTAAGTGAATGACACATTTGTTGTTTAAATACTTTTTCGTTTAACTCCTTTGTTGTAGCTTATCTTAGGCTTTAGCTTAAGGTTTTAGTAACACCTTTTTTTCAGGTATTTAAGGGAAATAATACAAAAAATATGGTGCTCTGGAAAAATGAATTTGTGACATCTCCTTTAGATAGCTACATGTGAGAGGACCATGGTCATGCTGACAAACACTACCTGAATACTGATTTACAGAATTCATCTAAACTACCACCTACCAATAATAATAGTAAAAGAAAAAAAATACCATGGTTCTTTTTTTTTTTTTTTTTTTAATCACAGGTTGGGCCTTCAGTCATACTTCATATCTCTGTTATTGTTTCAGAACTTCTAAATTTTAGGAAGAGTATCAACTTTTTATTTATTTATTTATTTATACTAAATACTGCTTGAGACTTTCAAAGTTTTGGATTTTTTTTTAAAATTTATTTTTAGTGAAATAAGTGATCTGTATGCAATAAATTCATCATTTTTCTTCTCAAAAGCCTGTTTGAACACTCACAGTAACCAAGCCACATGAAATAATCCAAGATTTCCTTTTATAGTCTTAGTAACTCGTGTAGGCATGTCTAAATTAGCTGCCTCCTTCCCTTCTCCAATAGCAATCAAAGAAGCCAAAAAAGTGATGATTAACAAGGAAGAAATTTGTTATGCATTTACTTAAAAATTTTAGAAATTCCCTGGCTGTTTTCTCCTTCAGATTTTTTTTTTAGAAGTTCATGAATATTCAGTATTCTTTGTCTGAAGTGACTGGCATCTCACTTCACTGCATCTGAGTAAGCCACCTATATAAAAGAAAATAACTTCCACTTTTTAGTAATGTCTGATTTGGAGAATCTGTGGCTATCAAATCAGTCAGCAGTATGTTTGAGTTTATAGCTCTAGCCATAGATTTCCACAATCCTTCCTCAAAGTCCATACTGTGAAATAAAATTAGACATGTGAGGCTAGCAAGAGCTGAAGTTGAAATAATTGTGGTATGACAATTGTATATTCAGTTAGCCGTGTATTTAGGAAGACAATTGCTTATTCCTCAGCTGTTCCAATTGTGGACACACAATGCTTGTAAATTCCAATACAATACTCAGCTGCCTGGCTTTGAACAGTAATTTTCGACAGTAACTTTTCTATGTGAAAAGTTAAATGTTCACTTGATCACAGGAAAAAAAATCTTTCTTTTTAAAGTTCTCTTCCCCATATCTAATCTGACTCCTACACTTTTTTAAAACTTTTTCCCCCTTAGGAGGCCTGAGAAAGGTTTTTTTTCTTTCTTTTTTTCTTTTTTTTTTTTCTTTTTTCCTGAGGAACAAAAGAATCTCTGTAATATTCTCTTCTACAAAATATGTCTTCTTTAATTGTATTTTTAATCCTGTAGAATTCCCTGTGCTGTTCAAAGCTACCCATTTAAGGAATTGCAGAAGTATCAAGTCCTGTGTGTCCTGAATGGAAACACTGCGTATACTCACCCAGGCAGCACAAGCACAGGGGAGACACAGCCTAGAAAGTTCAGAGTTACTGTATGTGAGGTCAGAGCATCATGGTGGCTTTCAAAATACGTATCAGTAGAGGTCAGTGTGTTTATTTCATCAGTTCCTGGTGACAATATACACTTTTTCTTGTTTTGTTTTCATTTGGCTGGCTCAGAGTGAGGGATCCCTCTCAGTATGTGTACATGCAGAACCAATCAGCTCCTCTAACTCCTGTGGGAGCAACAAGATATTCTGTACTTGGAGAAATCAGATTTTTAATTTGGGTACATACAGAAAGTTAAACTCATTTAAAAAAAAAAAATTAAAAAAAAACACTTCAATACGACAACTCTAAAGAGCTAAATTATGATTCGTTGGTTGTTTTTAACATTTAGAGTTGCAGATGACCTTGCTTTCAAGTAAAGATGGTGACTTCTGTCATGAGAATGGAGATGCCTTTTAAGTGACAAATATTTCTTATAACGGTTTTGCAATTAGATATTTGTAAAGTGTGATTTATTTTATTATTATTTTCAGAAAGAGAACCAAAGATCATTTTAAATGAAATGGGACCTGTCAGTTGTAGTCCTGACAATTTTAGAAAATTCAGGAGCTCCGCTGAACAACTTCTAACAGCTAGTTTTAGCACACACAAGTTTAGGACTTTTCTGAATTGGCAGTAATCCAAATCATTGACTCACAGTCTTAGAAACTGTTATGGATGATTTGTCTAATGGCCTAGCACGGTGCTCCAAAGCGGAGTAAATCACAAGCCACAAGACTTGGATGTGTGACCAATGTGTTTTGTTCACTTGGTCAGCAAGTAATTAAAAGGAAGATTCAAGCCCTGGCACACAACACAAGTTATCCCAAGGAAAATGAATACCCCCACCATCATAAGCTATATCAACCTTCAAATGTTTTCTGTTTTGCCTCCAAGACTCATCAGCATAAAGTCCTGTATTAAATGCACTGCTTGTACGAGTTACTCCCATTCACAAGTACAAAAAATAAGATTTGAAGAATTTGCATGACATTTTATCTTGCATCTTAATTCCTCCTTCATATCCCTGTTTTTTTCGTCTTGTGTTTCATTTATTGACATTCAAAAAAAAAAAAAAGGAAAAAAAAGTTTGCATGTAGCTACACTTGTAGGAATTCCTGGATAGTCCAGATGAAGAAGGTACCACAAAGAAAGTTCCTTTCGATTAGGTAGATTTTGAAAATCAAAATATAAATTTTCTTTATATGTATATCTAAGAAAAGTGTTCTACTACAGTATGATACCTGAGTGGAAAAAGGAATGATAAAGAGCTTTTGGCCCTATGAAAACTGATTTCTTTTTTTTTTTTTTTTCAGGAAGCTTTACATGGCTTTTAGACTTTGAGTTAAACAAAGCAATAATTTAGTTTTGAATCCCAAGTACAGAACTTAACCAACAGCAGTAAATTAAGACCTTACTTGGCTGAATGTTTTAGAAGATGGCTACTCCCTCTGTTTCTTTGAATTATTTGTAGGGATAGATCAATTGCTGCGCTAACTTTATGATTCAAGTAATGTGTCTTTAGTCTAAAATAGCAGAAATAATCTGCTGCAGACGTAGAATATTGGAAATTAAAATGTATACAGTGGTCTAAAAGAAGTGAAAAGGAGACACGTCCTTGCAGCTAGGCGTAAGGTGCAGTAGTAACCTTATAGGTGTAGGTCCAAGAGAGCCCTTCCTGTCTTTGACAGGAATAGAAGAATTCACAGCACACCAAACATTTTTTTTTTCTTTTACCTGAGTGTGGAGAGTAAGGGAAAGCTTGCCACTGTGTCCAAGAAAGGAAAGAACAAATAGTACAATATCTAGTTCCTTTCTGCAAGACTCCTTCCCCATCATTCCTCTTTCTGGATTCTTTTTGTTCCAGCCAGGTTAATCAGGTATTCGAGGCATGGGTGCTCTGAGTTGATGAGACACCATTTAATCTTTTCCTTTTGCAGCAGCTGAGAACTGAGTCTGCCCAACAGCCACCTCTTTTGCTCTTCTCTGGCACTTACTTTGACCTGCAACTTCTTTTTCAGACCCAGTTCTTTGGGTTTCCAGGGAGAAAAGTTACTTCATGTTGTTTTTTCTTTCCTTTCCTCAGAAAACAATAGCATTAGAATGACAAATAGCTACATTTGGAATGCATATTTTTGTTTCCTATGTTGTTCAGTCAGGAAAAAGGTCAATTTTTAATGGAGCTTTTTTACTCAGTGAGTAAGCTCTGTCTGAGGCTGTCTTTTGTCCGTTTTATTACTAGTGTACATAGTACACAGTATTTCCATTGGCACACCCACTGTCCCAGGAGTCTGAGCTCATTAAACCAAGCTGCTTCACCTGTCTCACCATCTCCTTCTCATACTGCTCCTTATCACATACTTGGTAGTTTTTAACTTGCTTCGAGGTATTTACTGCTTCTTGGAGACCATAACAGATCCTTTGAAATGCTATGCTAAAATAATTTGCTGTTGTAGTCAGATTATGCTGGTCTTGTTTCATGGATAGCATGAACTTGAATTATGATAACACATTCTGATTAAATTATTTTTAAGTCTTAACATGCTTCAACTGGTATTATTTTGCCATCAAAATTAAAAATAATTAAAACTGGAGAAAATTATTTTCCATTCAAGAGCTCAGAACATTTTCTTCAAAATATTTTCTTAGCTCTCACCCAGTTGCACTTCATCTGGAATTGGAAATCATCCATAAAAGAATGAGTGAAATGTGAAAATTAATTCTACAGAGTTCCTGAGGATCACTTTTATACTGAGAATTGTTAAGGCAGAAATCTATTTGCTGTCTCTGCAGCAATCAAATAAATCCTGTTGAATCAAGATACCCTGTTGTGGATACATCAAAAAGAAGATGCAGTCATGTGCTCCTTTAAGTGCCTCAGTAGAACATTTAGCTCCTGCTAATGTTCACAGAATATCCATTAGACTTGCAATCACTGAAGCTCCGCAGCTAAATTTTACTCATCACTGCCTAAATTCTGGTAGCATCAAGTTACTTAGTTCCTATCTTTTATATAAGTACTGACAGAATTGACAAACCAGACATTTGCTCTTCGAGGAGCAAGGTTCTGGTACATACTTAGATGTCACATAACTTGATTAAGTGTATGTCTTCCCTCCCTTCTCACTTGTAGAGACCATTGATTTAAGATTAAGGAAGTAGGAGATTTTTCTACTAGTCTCTAAGCTTTATTGTCTTGTAATAAATCCACTTTGTATATACCACTTAAATATTCATTGGGTGAAAGACAGAAACCAGAACAGACTGGGGCTGTACAGACTAGCAGTTAAGGCACCCACTGAGGAAGCAAAGCACAATCATTTTGTTTCCTGCTCCAATGAATACTTAATATGAAATACTGAAATATTTATTGGTAAGTGGAAGTGGTATCTGACCACATAAGAAGAAACATCTTTGTTTGCATGAAGTTAAAATGAAGACAAATCTACAATGAACCTGAGGAAAAGGGATCAATATATGACAAAACATATGTATACTTAGCTGGTTGATAGGAAGTGCTGAAAGAAAAAAAAATAAAAAATACTTGCATTCAGTACTGTTGAAAAATGTCTTTTTTTTTTTTTTTAAAGGAATTTTAAATATTACATATTTGTTATAAGATGTAAGAACTTCAGTTATATTATGCCTGTTGGGACCATAAGAAAAAAAAATATATATTCATTAGTAATAGGTCAGTACCAGAACTAAAAAAAAAAAAAAACTGACTGCATATTAGATAATACCTCGTAGTTTTCTTTGCTAAAAGAAATCACATTTTCAGTGTGCCATGAAGTGATGAGCACCAAACTCATGTATTTTTGTTGAGAAATTGTTATAGTGCACATGAATGCTTTGATGCAATGTACTACAGTGGAGTAGTGAAGCCCAGGCTTTCTGTGAGTGCAGTATAGGTGGTGAGTAACTCATGAAAATGCGTTACTCAGCACAATTCAGGTCCTAATAAAAAGACAGGTATTCAGTTCCCGGGAAAGGGCAAGTAGTGGAAGGCCATAGACAGATGGGCATGTCACAGAAACTGCCATCAAATTGCCATTAAATGGAAGCCTTTGTTGGTAGCTTCAGCTAAAAGGTCAAATCCTAAATGGACACAGAAATTAATCTAGCATCTCTTTCTTGCCTGTTGGTATAATTAGTCTCAAGGCTCTTCCCCCCCCCCCCCCCCCCCCCCCCCCTTTACTGATCTGGCTGAGACATCTGCACTCTGTGGCATTTTAAGACGTTCACATCCAGTATGACTTGGTGGTATGTAGGTGAGGTGAACAACTAACCACTTGCAATGCAGTCCTGCAAATCAAACATACTTGTTCCTTTTTTCTTAGTGAAAAACACTGAGTACAATTTTGGCCCTTTATAAACAGTTTGGGGGGAATGTTTTTTATAGCACAGGTAGTTTGCCTTCAGACATTACATTGTTATTTGGAAGTAAGGTAATCATTAACTTCACATTTTTGCCCTCTTCACAAATAGCCTGTGAAGGCTTTAAAACATAAGTGGTTGTCTAAAAATGTTTGAGGATGTCATATAAACGTATTTGAAGTTACATTTTTTCATGACATTTTTAGAATTTGGTATTCAGGTGGTTATTTGTTATGGAGAAATTATCATTTATTGTCTGAAATTTTTTGAGTGTTTGATTAGGCGATACAGAGGTAACAATATGTTCTGCCCTCCCAATAAAATTTGGTTATAAAATTAGCCTGTGTTTAGTTACCATGGTGATGAGTCTTTTTTATATAGCTTTGTTCTTTTACCTTTTTTTCCTCTTAGCAAACAACTATATGCTTCAAGAGTTATCTTAAGCCTTCATATGAAGAAAAATTTGACATATAAAATGTTCACAAATTTCAAATGAAGTATTGTATCAGTGTGCTTGAGAAGAAATATTTGCAGATGTATCTTTCTTTTTATGTGCAAATAGTTTCCTCTTAAGGTATCAATCTAGGAAATATATATCTTTAAGTGGCTAAAATATGTGATACAATGAAAGAAATTAATGTGGTGTTGACTGTCTCTCTCTTTCAGAAACCTTATAATGAGCAAAAGAAATTCTGGCCTCTCTCTCTCTCCAGCTGTTTAGGACACTGTGGACAGTGTTTAGGACAACAGTGTTGTTCACTATTGAGCAATAATGAAAGTCCCCTTGAATATGTATTGATAAGATGATGATAATGGCAAGCTTTTCAGAACTGAGAATTCAGTGCAAATCTGTAATGATCATAGATTGTGTGCTGCAAGGAAACTTGTGAGGTCACCTTATCTATCCCGTGCTTCAAGGACCAACTAGATTACTTCTTAGGGATAGTTGCTTTTTTTTTCATTCATGACTACCTACAGTGATCAAAACTCCAGAGTTTCTTAGGTAACAGAGACTCAAAAAGAAATGGCGGAAGTATGTCAATGAATCAAGTGTGAAAGTGGTAATCTCAGTTATATTATTTATACTTCCATGCATGTTTTGTAAGCTATGCATGTTGTTTAGGCACTTCTGCACCAAATCACACTCTGCATAACTCTGACATCTGTTGCAACTATACACGAAGAGAGGCTCCTAGAAATACCACAATTTTGGGGCAGCAGTTGGGGGAGAGAGGGGAGGAGGAGGCCTCTTTGATAGACACAAGTGTAGGTATCTCCTCCAGTATGCTAAGCTAGAGAAATTTGGTTGTGTCTCTGTCTGTGGATTGGTTACAAGAGCCACAGATGACAAGAGTAAGGCAAATTCAAATTAAATTTTGAGTCTTAAGTGCATTTTAAATCTGAAGACACATACAGTACTAGCAACAATGAATAAATTAATTGGAGATTCACAGGAGGATTCAAAAACAGGATGTGCAGCATTGCAGGAGTGGAGTTGTGTAGGCAGTAATAGGAAATGTATTTAATTGAGTTATTGTGCTTAAGTGATGAGGCTGTGAACGCTAAGACTCAGACTCTGAGAGAGAAAAAAAAATCTGTTTCAGGCAAAAATGAAAGATGATCTGTTTTTTAGAGAGGGACCAGCACACAGGCCTGGACATACCTTCTGTTTAAATTACTGTTTTGGTGCAGCCTTTTGTTTTTAAATCTGTTATCTTAGGAAGTTTAATAAAAGAACCTAACAAGTTCTGCCTAACAAGGCATTTAAAAATAACTTTTTTTTTTTTTTTTTTTTTTTAAGGATAGACCTTAGAAACAATACAGATGACATATATTTTTTTCCAAATCTTGAACATTTAACTTAATTGCTACAATATTTTGCCTGTATTGCTATTTTCTTACATTTAAAAATACCTAAATTGCGTTTATGGTCTAACAGCATCTTTAGACTTTGACATGACTAAACTTCTCAACTACAGCTGCAACGCCACAACTTCATAACCTACATTCCCCCAAAAGTAGTATCAATACAACACCTTTAGATACTCAGTTTGTTTATTCCACTGTCTAAAACAAATTCTAGATTTCCAGAGCACTGTATACAACTATTCCATAATCAGAACAATGCAAAATAAACAAAGATAAGAGGTCCTGTGAATGTCCATGTTTTAACACCATCAGTTGAACAAGGAAATGATAGGCTTTGCAAACATTACAATGGCTATTGAATTTTTGCTCAGAGTGGGGGTCTGCAATCTCACTCCCCCTCCTCAAAGGAACAGGGGGAGAAAGTATGATGAAAAAAAGAGACGAAGGGTTGAGATAAGGACAGGGAGATCACTCACCAATTACCATTATGGGCAAAACAGACTCAGCGTAGGGAGATTATTATAATTTATTGCCTATGACTAACAGACTAGAGCAGCGAGAAATAAAAGCTAACTACAAACACCTTCCCCCATCCACCCACTTCTATGTCCTCCCCCTGAGCAGCGCAGGGGAACAGGGAATGGGGGCTGTGGTCAGTCCCTGATGCTTCATCTCCGCTGCTCCCTCACTGTCACTCCCTGCCCCTGCTCCCCGTGGGGTCCCTCCCACGGGATGCCGTCCTGCCCGAACTGAGCCTGCGGGGGCTGCCCACAGGCAGCAGCGCTTCAAGAACTGCTCCCACACGGCTCCGTACCACGGGGTCCATCCCCCAGGAGCAAACTGCTCCAGCACGGGTCCCCCACGGGCGGCAGCTCCCCCCAGACCCCCTGCTCCTGCGTGGGCTCCTCTCCACGGGCTGCAGCTCCGGCCCGGGGCCTGCTCCTGCGGGGGCTCTCCATGGGCCGCAGCCTCCTCCAGGCCACATCCACCTGCTCCACCGGGGGCTCCTCCACGGGCTGCAGCGTGGAGATCTGCTCCGTGTGGGACCCATGGGCTGCAGGGGGACAGCCTGCTCCACCAGGGGCCTCTCCACAGGCCGCAGGGGAACTGCTGCTGCCTGCCTGGAGCACCTCCTGCCCTCCTGCTGCACTGACCTTGGGGGCTGCAGGGCTGTTTATCTCTCATTTCTCACTCCTCTCTTCCAGCACCTGTTGCACAGCAGTTTTTTGCCATTTCTTCAATCTGCTCTCCCAGAGGCCCAATGGATGTTGTTCCCTGGCTCAGCTCTGGCCAGCAGTGTGTCCCTTTTGGAGCCGTGTGGAGCTGGCTCTGCTCTGACATGGGGCAGCTGCTGGGCTCTGCTCACAGAGGCCACCCTTGCAGCTCCCGCCTTCTACCAAATCTTTGCCGTGTAAACTCAATACACAGTTCAATATTGGGGATACTTTACTGTCAAGTCTTTTGCTTTTTCAAGGCCTTCATCTTGGTCACTCAGCCCTGTGTCAGAACATGCAACTCGGTCTTCCATTGTAAAGACTTTGAACAGAATTACAGCTCTTACTGAAGGAAGCTTACCTATTGCAAATCTGTCTATGGTTTGTCTACTGTGCTTTCATGGCACAATGTTTTAAAAGGTAAATGGACCTCAGGTGTAGCCATAAATAGACTCACTAGACTCCATTCAGACATTCAGCATAATGTGGCAAAGGTATGGCTAGTTGCACACAGATTTAGAGTGAGAAAAATAAAAAAAAAAAATTTTTAAAGTATATTCTTTGAGTGCAGATGGGCAACAGCATGGAGACAGCTGTTAAAATACATTCCAGAATTGATAGTCTGCTGTTGACTTGCTTTAGACATAATAGTTGAACTCCTTGAACAAAGGACGATGGCTTAAATTCCACCAAATCTTCATCTCATCAGCCTGTACATAGAATGTAAGCTTGCTTTCATGCAAATCTGTTCTGTGTTTGTTTTTAGTTATGCTCAGTAATCCACAGCAAACAATTAGTAGTGATATTGAAACATTCACTGAAAATGGAATGAAACAAAAGACTACTCATTAATTTGGAGTGATATTTTTCTTGTCTTAACTTAGCAAACCCCCAAAGGAGGCAACTGAGTCTGGCCCTCACTGCCAAATTTTTATGTTTGAGCGATGGGATTTTTCTTTGATGTGCGATCAGGTAAGGTTATAGGTGAGACTAATGACCCATTCAGTGCAGCTATCATGACAACAGAAAAGAAGGGATACAGAATATTTTTTTAACAAGTTGAGAACTGCCAAGAACAGGTCTGCTTGACCTATGCTTTTGGAGAATTCTGGGAAGCGTGGGCACGGTATTGCAATGGGGAGCCTCCTCCAGCTGACTTGCCTGCTTCTGCATTTACTTTGACCTTATTTCTCCTGGGAAATACAAACCGGTGAGGTTACTCAGGGAGCTAGGCTTGTTCTTATATTTACCATCAAGTACAATTGTGAGGCATTTCAGCTGAAATTCATTGCAATACACAAAAGGACGCTTCAAGAACTAGGCACGCATATCTTAGATCCTCTTAAACTTTATTTTGAAAACTATTTTATTGTTTGTGGGGAGGATAGATCTGGTGAAATCATGCTCTACCTAAAATCATTTCCAGCCTTTCTGAATTTTCTTACACATCTGTCTCAAATCCTCTTTATAAACACAGCAGCCATGAAACTTCTGCAAATGCTAACACAGTCTTCAGACCCGTGCAGTACAGTCCTATAGTTCTGGTTTTAACTGCTGTCTTTCAGGAAAATAACATATTGCACAGATGCAGAATCTTACCCTCCCTTGGTGTTTGCAAACACTGTCTTTCAATATGCGTTAATGCATGTGGTGTGACCACAGCAGAGTAGGGGTCTGGCTTCTAAATGGAATGTAGCACTGGCTGTGTCACTGAAGATGGCCAAGAAATTCTCTAGCACGCCAGAATCTCTTAGTTGACACAGGTATGCTTAAGTTCAAAACAGGAACAGAATTCTGATGTGAATCTTCTGACTGTTCCTACTTACCGTGCTTTGAGCTGCACTGTGGAGAAGTCTCAGGCTGTGCAAAGTGAAAGGAAATCTAAGGTGTGATCCAGGAGCAAATCTAGCATGCTCCAGCCACTAGTGAAAATTCAGTCTGTGGGACCAGGCCAAAGCTTGTCTGAATTAAAACCTTAAAAATGCATATACCGTGGGTACCTAACAGGTTCTCAGCACAAAATATTTTCCTCTAAAAATCCCTCCTGTTGTATAGCACTACTTTTCAGTGTAGATATATCCTACTAGATCTCTCTCATATGTGTATATATATATATATATATACATATATATATATATATTTCTTCTAGCTAATCTCTACTTACTGTCGAAGGAGGAATGACCACAGTAGACTTAAATCCTTTCTGCAAATCATATTTGGTTCAAATTAACATTATTTTTTTTTCAGGTGGCCTGTTACCAGTAAATCACAACCTGTGGATACCTGGCTGCCTGAGTATTGTACAATCAGTTTAAAAGCAGAAATTCATCTGGCACCTCAGGGTTTTAACCTGATCGCAATCACTTAATACTTAAGGTAAAGAGAAGAGAGAATTTTGTTTAAAATGAGTCTTGTTCAAAATACATGAAGTCTTGTTTATAGCAATGCAAAGGAAACAAAGAGAAGTCAACATTATGTATTTTTCCTGTTATTCACTAACATTTTTGTCTCCTCTTGATTATTGGCCAGTTGGCAAAATGTCACTGTGCTAAATTGGCTCCTTAATTGATTTATTAGGAGACTACTCAGATGGATTAAGTGGGCTTTATTAGCACCACATTAATAATTCAACTCTTTAGCAGAAAGCAAAGAATAAAAACATAATTTCCGTACCAAACTTGGTTCCACCTTACAAGCGCAGGGAAAGCAAGCTTCAAAAATCTGTCTGTTTTCTGATAGTTTTTTTTTGGTGATTTTTTATGTACTTTGTCATACAAAGGGTGAAGCTGTTTAATTTATTTCCAATTCCCAGTTCAAGTGCTGTGTATAGCAATATTCTCACTAGCAATACATGGCAACTTGCTGTAAAAATTGGACTCTTGCCCCACTTTACAAATTTCCTGAGACTGGCACCCGGCATGAGACTGCAACTATCTGGGACCTCTCTGTCTCCCCACAGCTCCTCCTGGTGTGAGAGCTGCTGCTTTGGTGTGTCTCTTGGTGTGATGGCAAGAACGCCTGTACATATTTTTTAAAGAAAAAAAATAGTAAAGTTGAGGTACGTAGGAGAGAAAAGAGCAGTTTGTTGCTGCAGCCTGTTTCAAATGGAATCTCCTAAAAAAAAGGGAGAGGAGGTAACCTGTGCCTTTCTCAAGAACAGCTTGGGCCATGCGTTCCCAGGGAACTCACTGGAGGGCAGAGCAGGATGGTCTGAGAGACCCTGCAGTCCTTGCTCTCCCTGCAGATATGTTGTCAGGGAGTGTTTGTTAACACTCTAAAGAAAATCTGTTTTCTCCCCAGTAGATGAGGTTTTGCTATTAATAGAGTCATTAGATATATGTTAATTGTGTTCTACCCAGGCCTTTTGTGTTTTACAGCAGGTGCACTTTGAAAGAAGGGGCATAATTTCACTCCAAGGCTTTGGCTAATTGAATATCCTGGCACAGCACTGCAAAATCAGATGTTTCAGACTCAAATATCCCTTCTTCACCCTGAAGAAGGAAGAAGATCCTTAAAGAAGATATCCTTATTTTCACCCTGTCTGGATAGCCCTTCCTTTGTCAGTGTAGGGCAACTTTGATCCTGAGCTGTAGTCCCAGCTCTTGCATATATCCAAGAGTAGCTGACTATTTTTGAAAGAGCAGCAGACAAGGATGTAAAAGAACTTTTAATACAATGCCAACAGCCTTTGCCTTTCAGTTTGTGTTTTCTAAATCCTAGCAAGACAGGACTTCTGTACCCAGAGGACAGAATGAACCAGTTATTTTTGTCTTAAGTGGTAAGTAGAAGTGAAAACAGTTTGGCTTATCCTGTTAACATAAGCCTTAGGTTTGTGATAGCAAAGCAGGCCTGAAGTTAACTGTGCAGCACTATGAGAACTCACATGAACACTATGAGAACTTCTTCCAATCATTCATATTCAGACCTTGTGTGAACCTTCTTCTCATCTCCCTCGTGCTGTGTTTGAACCTATCCACCGAGGATTTATGTATGCAGCTTCCAGCTTTCTGCCTGAGATGATCTCTTTTTCAGTGTTAAGGAAGAACGTGCAAGGGTGGCTAAAAGCTGATGGCTGTACCCTCAAAGTTACAGGGGTCAAAGTGATATACTGCTGTCTGTAGCGTGGGCAGGGCTATGAGTCGAGGCCTTGTTCCTCACTCACA
Organism: Anser cygnoides; assembly: GCF_040182565.1. Lineage (NCBI taxonomy): Eukaryota > Metazoa > Chordata > Aves > Anseriformes > Anatidae > Anser > Anser cygnoides. The sequence goes on from NC_089875.1 coordinate 92,020,552, forward strand.
CCATAAATTAGGGCTTCTGTAGCTGTCATGGGAGAGCACCCTAGGAAGTTTTGTCACAAATTCTCTCACAGCCTGACCCAGAACTGTTAATTACAATTCCCCTGCTTGAGGTTGTGTCCTGCCCAAAGGGACATACAGATGACTGCGTGGTGGAACCAAAGTCCCTGCACAGCCAGCAGACGTAGCAGGTAGCACTGAAGGTGACTAGAAATCTGTGGAAGGCGGGATGGGACTCCAGCTATGGTGGTGAGTGGTCTCCAGTGGCATCTGTAGCAGCTGTCCCTGGCACAGCAGAGCTCTGGGAGGGATGGAGCTTTCCACATCAGACTGCAGACAGCGCCTAGTGCCTCTGGCTGGTGGTGGGGCAGTCAGAAGTGGTGTTCTTGCCTGCTGGAGGTGTGCAGTGGATGGGGAGTTGCTGCCAATTGATGGAGCTGTGGGAGCAGGTGAGCAGCCTACATGGTATGAGGGAAGACAGAACAAGGATTAACAGGGTCTTCTCCAAGACCTGTGGAAATTACCCCATAGCTGTGCAGACAAGGGGGAACCTGGAGTCTGTGCTCACTACGTGGCAGATGGAGAATGCCAAGATGGGGAAAGCTGGAGGCATGCGACTTTGGGCACCAGGATGAAAGCTCCTTCTCTCCCTGCATAGCTATAGCTGCAGAATAGGTTCAGTGCATTCCTAATAGATGGGGGTCTGGAAGTCTATATGCCCAGATGGACTTTACCCATGGGAACATGGGTACAAGTCTTGGATTGCTGTCAAACCATGACTTGAGATGCACAGAGATGCAGGCTCAGTTGCTGAATGAGGTGGCAGCTATCCCTACCCTTGCAATGGCCTTCGGTCTTCTATTTCACACTTCCCACCCCATTGAATTCTGAAAGCTGCTTCCCACCTCCAAAGCAAAGTGGGATCTCAGACTGGAATGATGTTTTCAACAAGGCAAACTTTTAAAAGAAATGCTGTCACTTCTCAATTTATTAACATATCTCAGTTTGACTATGGTCATAATTTGGAAGTTGATATGGAAGGATGGGTCTAAAAGAATATTTAGGGCTGAATACTTTCAGGCCTTGTGGGGACTGAAATTCCTAAACTGCTCCTTCAGGACCTTAAAGGCTGTGAGTCAGGACTCAGAAAATCATCACATTATACATTTAGATGTGTCATGACACATTCAGATGTATGCTTTCTGACAAATACCCTCTTGCCCCTTCTGGCTTTGTGGCCCATTTTCAAGTTTTTCTTGGTAACCAGTAGGGTTAGGAATGTAACGTTGTTGTTATTGTTGTTGGTTTTTCCCCTGACTTTTTTCAGACTTTGCTTTTTAAACTTAATTTAAATTAGTAGTAATGTGCTGGTGTGTTCACACAATGTTAACTCTAAAGTTTTTAAGATAAAGGCCAACGATTAGAATCTATGAGCTGGCAACAACAAAAATTGGATGCAAATATTGTAATTTAGACTTATTTTAGACAATATTTAGATGGATTCACAATATAATTCTTATGTCTATAATCATAATTCCTCCTAATTGACTGCTTAGCATGTGATTATCACAGTAATTTCTGGGGCTAAATATCTGTAATAAAATAATATTTGCTTTCTCTTTTCTACGAAATCACTGGCTCCAGTAAGCATGGCAAAAATTTCTGCACAGCAAAGAAAAGCAGCTATCAGTGGAGAATTTGTACTTAAGTAGCAGGCTGTAGTGAGAATTTAAAATTCTCGATTTTCAGGGTGAACTACTAGTTGCAGATTTATGCTTAGAGCCATACATTCAGTGTTTATATCTCATGCCAAGCTGCAGGGAAATATTCCTGACAATGTTTTCCTTGTGCCCTGCACTGACTGATTGAAATTTACAGCTGACCTCCCTGACAATAATTCTGTCAGAGGATCGGGCCTTCAGGCAAATTGCCAGCTCTGACATGAAACTCTGCAAATGGAAGGATGCAGAAAGCCTTTTGCATTAAAACTGTGGAGATGTAAATTTTCCCTGACAAAAGTGGCATTGTGGCTTCTTTTGCAGCTTTCTCTTTCATCGTTTTTCTTCCAGCTGAAGACGGAGAAATGATATTTTTCTTCTCCCAGGGAATGTCCAATCATACTAAAATGCTGTTATATTAAATGCTAAGGACTCGTAAGTGTTCTTGAAAATTTGGCACTTTAATGAAAATTTGTGACCTCTAAGGAAGTTTCAGTTAGTTCCCAATTCCAGGTATCAAAATGACTTTGAAATATCAAAATAGAAGAGACAAATTATGGATTAGTCTAAAAGAAAGATTATTTTCATTGCAAGGATTTTACTGATAGGTCATACTCCTTAAGAACTTTATGGCCATCAGTGTACAATATGCTGTAAAAATGTCAGTGGTTCAATAGGACACACTTTTTTATTAACAAATTGATACATGAGACAATTTCACAGGCATTATGTTGCTGAAGGTGCGGTTTCTGAGATGGGAAATGCATTAAGCTATGTCACTATGTTCTGCCTTATGATTCATTTTTCATATAATTAACAATTTACTTCTGTACCCACACTCTCTGTTGGCTTTAGCTACGTCCTGTAGCATAACCACTGTATTTCAGTAGTTCAGGAAGATGAACCCAGAATTAAATGAATAATTCACATGCAGATTTCATAGGTAAAGTGCCTTAGAAACCCCAGGGATGAAAAGTACCATGCAGAAGTGCTGCACTGACAGTTAGGGTGAATTTATGTTGAGTGCAGACATGATCTCAGTTCAATTCCTGCTTCTTTTGGAGCCTTCCCAAGTAGTTACAGGTAATTCATTTAGGCACAGGTTTTTGTGCCTGGTCTCTAGAGCAGACCACTGCCCCCTTGTAGATGTTCTTCACTCAAACAGGCAGGGAGCTAAAATAAGTTCCCCCTTGCCCAAAAAGCTCTCCCAGGCAACAAGCAGCAGATGATGCACTGAAAATCTTTCTATGGCCAAAAGGGAACACAGTATCTGTATGGTGCTAAGAATTTATTGTCAGCCCACTTTAACAGTCTAATCAAAATACAACAAACATTTATTTTTTTGTCCCATAGTGGGAATACCAGCACTCACTGTCCAAATTGATTAAGAAAAAAAATAAATGCCTCTTTAATATCTTTAAAATCGTTACAAGAAAGACTTCAAATTATCATCCCCTTTTCTTGGATGTCGTGCTCATCCTTCCAATGTAGCTCAGAGTCCTCAGGCTGACAGCTTCCTCAAGCAGAAGGGGCAGGAGGCGTTATGACAAATCATCAGCATCCTGCGGTCCTTTGAAGAAGGAGTATGATGCTCACGGTGGGAGTTTCCTCTCCTCAGTCCCGAGACTGCTTGTTTTCCTTCTCCCAGGCTGCCAGCTGCAGCCTGGCAGTGCCCCCAGCCCCACGCACGCAAGGGGCTGTTGTTTGTCAGGCAGTGACTGCTGGAGGTTGGTGTCACCCCCTCCGCAGCAGGTCCATTTCCCTAAAGCAGGGGAGCAGCAGTCACTGGGACCCAGTGCCAGGAGGAAATCGGTGAAACCCTGCCAGTTCTTCTCCTTCTTCCTTTCTCTCTATTTCATGCTATTCTGTAGTTAGCTTTTCACCAGTAGATATGGTCCTGGGCCACATTTTTTCTGATTAATTCAGGTTTTGCTGACCTGTGCTTAGACTTCTGCTCTGTCTCTAGTTTGGCAGCAGCAATGTTTATTTCTTTGTCTGATTTAAATATTGTCAACACTTGGTCAAGAAAAACAAGCACTCCTTAGCTAGATCGTAAAATGTGATGCCCATAACATAAAATGTAAAGGTCATGCTGCTAACATGAACTATTTAGTTTCTGTTGCCTCCAAAATAAAAGGCGCTGGCAGGTAGTGATTATATCTTTCCTGTAGGGAAAAATTCAGTGGTATTCAAAATGATTCAGGAAGTTTTCTTCTGAGAGATTTGTGCATTATGGAGAGCCTGGGTGGGTCACAGGCAGGCAAAATAAACAACTGTAGAGCACTTCCCAGGAAGATGTCTGAGTTTCTAGTTCTTGCTAAGCTCCAGTCCTCGGTGTTACACATTTCTACAGGGAATCCACACTCCCCTGCAACTCCCACCTGCTTCTGCAGCAGGTCATGCGCAAGGGAAAGGTCCTGCTCATCTTTGAGTGCTGCTGTCCCAGTGTAGGAAAATGAGAGACTAAGAGGCTGCTAAGAACACTGAAGCATTTCCCAGTGCTTTTCCTGGGGCTCTAACCCCACAGTGCAACTCCAGGAACACCATCAGATGGCCCAAGGAGCACTCCTGCCAGCAAGCACTGTCACCTGAGCTCACCCTTTTAACTGTTTTCCATGATAGGGTACACACAGCACTTTATATGATGATAATGTTCAAAATTATTTCCTGGTTTGCTCCTCTCAGCCTAAGAAAAAATCCTATCTCCATATATATCATGTGTTCTCTTCTATCCTTAAGAAGAGTTTGAATGTAAGAGCACATATCCTTAATTGAGGATCCAATTGAGAATTGCATCCTCCACTGACTTTGAAATTGTGTCCTGAAGATAGATGTTTAATTACATCCTTCCAAAATCTGAAAGTAGGATCACTTGTTTGCTTGTTTCATGGCACAGAAAGACTCAGACAGGTTTCCTCCCCTTTACAGTTCAATTTTGTTTGGAAGGCACTTATCCAGGTTGTAGATGATTCAGTTTCATTTCCTTTCCTCAGCTAAAAGAGTTTCAATCTGCCTTCCCAGTCCCATCTCCCTCCCATCTCTTTGGAGAATGTCTCACACCAGGCTATTTGGGGATGAAAGTTAGGGAGAAAAGAGTTCACTTCTCTCCCCTTGAACAGAAGAGTTCACTTCTTGCCTGCCACTGACATGAAATACTTCAAGACTCCTTGTTCCTGTAAGTGTAGCATGACTGTACATCCTACCTAGCTTTAAAAGCTCCTTATTATGGGAGAGGGTCTAACTTTGACTCCTTCTCCTGGATGAGTAATACATTTATGAAATATTTATTGGTTAAAATTAATAAAGAGACCTTTGGAGACCTGAAGAGGTCTTTATTTTTAGTATGCTTACTTGAAATCTTTAGTCTTCAGCCTTGAAGAAAGGAGGCCAAAGGGCAACCTCATCGCTCTTTACAACAACCTGAAAGGAGGTTGTAGTGAGGGTGGGGGTCGGTCTCTTTTCTTAGGTGACAATGATAGTATGCAAGGAAATGTCCTTGTGCTACGCCAGGTGAGGTTTAGATTAGATGTCAGGAAGAATGCATTCATGGAAAGGGTGGTTAGGTGTTGGAACAGGCTACCCAAGGAGGTGGTAGTGTCACCATCCCTGGAGGCATTTAAGAAATGTGTGGACGTGGCGCTTAGGTACGTGGTTGCGGTGGTCTTACCTTGCTGGGCGGCTGAACTCCATCACAACTGCTCTCTCACTGCCCCTTCTCAGAAGAAGTGGGGAAGAAAGTATGCTGGAAAGAAAAAAGAAAGGCTCATGGGTTGAGATAAGGATCATTAAATTAAAGGTAAAAGGAAGAGAGAAAAAAAAATAAAAAAAGGAAAGGCCATGTGGAAGCAGAGGGAGAGGAAAAAAATATTCTCTACTTCCTATCAACAAACAGTGTTTGGTCACATCCTGGGAAGCAGGGCCTCAATATACATAGTGGTTGTTTGGGAGGACAGACATCTTCATAACAAGAGCCTCCCTAACCCTTTCCCCTTTCCCACCTTTTATTGCTGAGTGTGATGCCACATGGCGTGCAATATCCCTTTGGTCGGTTTAGGTCAGCTGCCCTGGTGATGTCCCCCCCCATCTCCTGCCCACCCCCAGCCTGCTGGATCTTGGGGGCGTTTGGAGGGAGTCCTGATGCAGTGCCAGCACTGCTCAGCGGTGCAGCAGGAGTGATACCAGTGCTGTTCTAGCTACAAGTGCAGAGCACAGCACTGTATGGGCTGCTGCAGGGAAAGTTACCTCCATCCCAGCCAGACCCAGCACAGTGGTTTAGCAGTGGACTTGTTAGTGTTACATGGTGGTTGGAATCAATGATCTTATGTGACTTTTCTAACTTAAATGATTCTATGATTCTATTAAATATATAACACAGAAGAAATCTCAAATCTTAATCGATGGAAATACAGTTACATTGAGTATATGGGGTCCAAAACAATTTCCATAAATTTTTCTTGATCTATATAATAGCTCATAAAGTACATGTTTTCTTGTACTTCAATCATAATGGTTTCATGTGATCTAATAAAAATGGATTAAGAGGAGAAGAGATTATTTAGTTTATTAATTTCTTGTCACTGTTAATCTTGCTAGGGCACATTAATGATTTGATAACCAGTAGAAGGTCCACAGCCCTGCAATTTTGTATTTTGGAAAAAATATATATATAAAAAATGTACTAACATATAGAAAAAATGAGTGGGACCTCAGAAAGTGAAATTTATTAACAAAGTCTGCTCATTTTCCTGTTCAAATAGTTCTACTTACTTTTGCAAGACTACTGCAAAGTCAAACCAAGGCATTCAATACTAGCTGTCAGTTTCCAAAGAATTAATCTGCCTGAGAAAGAGAACAGTCCCTTTTCCTCCTGTATTATACAGTTAATGAAAATCCATTTGTAATGGGTAGCCTTAATTGCATAGGGTCAGTTAAGACTATTTGTACAGTTAAGGGAGTATGCCTAGTGATGAGCCATGTTGATGCTCTGTGCTTGCACACCCTGAGAGTCTATACTGACTTCTGAAGACCATACCATGCCATGACTGTCCCCTTAAACTTATAATTTTTGTCCCTTGTTAAACACAGCGGCTCTGTAACTATTTTGCTCGTGCCGATGGAGCTTTCGAACTTTTATCACAAGAAAAGGAAAACAAATGAATCAGACAGCTACAAAACCAGATGTCTGGATTCAGCAGTGTGCAACAGTTCAGGCTTATTTCTGACAAAAACAATACTTGAAGAGTTGGAGGTGAAAAGGGATGAAATACACATAATTTTCCAAAATGAGATAGATTTTGCCAGGCTGTACTGGGTGCAGGTGTCATGGTGGTGGCAGTGGGTGCTGCAGGGCCTCTGTGAGGAGAGGCCGGGGCTGCCCCGTGCCGGCCTCAGCTGGCTCCAACGGCCCCACCAGCAGCCAAGATGGTGCCACCTCTGGGGAAAGAAAAATAGAGAGCAAGAAGCAGCAGAAGAAACACCAAGGTCAGAGGAGGAGGAAGAGGAGGTGCTCCGTGGTGGAGAACACCTCCATGCTGCAAGCCATGGAGAGACCAGGCTGGAGCAGGTTTGTCCTGCAGGACTGCTGCCTGCGGGAAGGAGGAGAAAGGAGTGGCAGAGAGGAGCTGATGTGAGCTGACCACAACCCCATTCCCCATGCCCTTGGGCTGCTTAGAGGTAGAAGGTGTGGAAGGCTTGGGAGTGAAGTTGAGCCTAGAAAAAGGTTGTGGGTAGCAGAAAGGTGTTGTTTTATTGTTTATCTTTGTTTCATACTGCCCAATCCACTAATTAGATATCTATTTTAATTGGTAGTAACTTAATTTTCCCTGAGTTGTGTCTGTTTTGCCTGTGATGGCAACTGGTAAGCAATCTCCCTACCTTTAACTAGCCTGATGAGATTTCTCATTCCAGTTCTATTTTCTTCCCTGTCCTGCTGATGGGTGGGAGGGGGTGGGGGCAGTGATTGAGTAGCTGGGTGGGAGTCTGGCTGTTAGCCAAGGCTAACCCACTACATGGACTAATCTCATCCTATCCTTTAATAGTGTTGTTTTGCCTTTAGCAGCTGGAGACAGAACTTGCTGTCCTGAGAAAAGGCATTCATTCCTATCTCTATCAAATTCTCATGACTGCATGTGAAAATCCTCTCTGGAGGCTGAGGAGCTAGGAAAGCACTTACTGACATGTTTTTTTTTGTTTTTTTTTTTTTTCTCTCTCCATTACAGGATGGTTGGGGTTGGAAGACACCTCTGGAGGTCATCTAGTCCAATCCCCTTGCTCAAGCAGAGTCACCTACAACTGGTTGCCCAGGACCATGGCCAGATGGGTTTTGAGTGCCTCCAAGGAGGGAGACTCCATATTCCTTAATTGAAGAGTCCTTCATTGGACTCTTTGCAGCGTGTCCATGTCTTTTTTGTACTGGGGAGCCCAGAACTTGACCCAGTATTTAAGGTATGGCATCACAAGTGCTGAGCAGAAGGGAAGGATCACCTCCCTCATCCTGCTGATAATTCTTTGCTTAATGCAGCCCAGGATACCATTGGTCTTCTTTGTGGCTATGGCCCATTACTGGCTCATGTTCAGCCTGGCATCCACCAGGATCTGCAAAGCTGCTTTGCATCTGGGTGCCTCCCAGTATGTCCTGGTGCCCGGGGTTGTTCCTTCCCAAGTGCAGAACTTCACACTTCCCTTTTCTAAGCTTCCTCAGGTTCCTGTCAGCCCATTTCTCCAGGCTGTTGAGGTCCTTCCTGATGGCAGTGCAACCTTCTGGTGTTTTTTCTGGAAAGGAAAAGGAACAAAACTGTTGGAGACTTCAAAGTGAGCAGATTCCAGAGAGAGACCTCTCCACCAGCCCTGTTTGCAGTTTAGTTTAATGTAACATTTGAAGCATTCTAGATAAGAAATTGTTTGGCTCTTGTAAACATTAAAATGTTTTTGTTTGTGCTGGCTAACAAAAGCATCAAATGTTCACCTGGCAAAGGGTCTGTCTAATCTATATCACAATCTGTCCAGTTGAGTCAGAGAGCTTAAACAAGAAACTCAATTCCTATCTCTACAGAAATGCAGTCAGGGAAAATGTAGTCCTAAGAAACACACATAATGTAAACGAGTTGCTTACTAGGTACACAGACACAGAAGTCACCCTGTCTTCTAGAATAAGGTAGAAGACTTAGTTAAAGACAAAGACAATATATTTGTGTTTGATTTTGTTAGAAGTGTTTTGCATATGGAAAATTGCAAGGTGAATTTCTTATAATGATATTTACATGACAACAAGTTAATGTGCTGACACCAACTTGGTGAAGACAATTTGCAAAATTAGTCATATAATTCTTCAATTATTTTAATTGGAATCAGCACACTATTTAATAAAATTAAGAGAAGTTTATAAAATTAACACATTCGGTAGACAAATTAAGGTGAAAAGCTATGCAAAAGAAGGTGGCTTTATGGAATTTTTCGTCACTAGTGCTCCTGGACCGTGTGATTTCTTTCTGCTAGGACGTGTCAAGGTAACTTAGGAAACCATCTCTAGCCTTCCAGCAGTAAATTCACTATTTGATTCCTGCAGTGTTTGCAATGATTTTATTCTGCCTGGTCAGTGACAAACCCATCTGGTGTACCAGATGTTGCATGAGCCCTGTCTAATCTCAGTCTAGTTGGAGGACAGTAGAGAATGAGGTTCCTCTCACTTGAGGGAGTGTCCTCCAGTTTTGAAGGAGTTTCATAAGTCTCATAAGTAAATGTGAAAGTTTGGTGTATAGCTAAGGAAGCTACAGGGTGATGACATTGAATGTGGAGGCAGCTCTGAGATAATGAACAAGTGACAATCTGACACCCTTGTTTAGGCAATTGAATTCTGCCTTAGCAGGGTGGAATACTTGTAGAATGGACAAGGACTGTGTAGTAAATAACACTACTTGAACAGGTAAGTTAAAGTCATAAATAGAGATGGTTTGTACTGGTTTTGTTTTCAGAGGAAATCTCCTAAGAGCACCCAGCTCTTTTTGGCTTATTTCCAAAGAGTAAGGACTTCAGCCTTGGTGTACCTACTCTGGAGATAAAAATCTGGGGAAGAAGCATCATAATAATCTACAGTGGTATAAGTAGTGTGACAAATCTGTACATTATGAGTGTTTGTTTGTTTGTTTGTTTTTTCTGGACTACATAGGCCAAATTCAGAGGTAAACTATTGAAGTTTAAGTAGGGGTATTTACATTTTCATAACTTTCTGTAGTACATAATCTGCATTTTTTAGGCTATGTATTTTATAACCTTGTTTTATATCACTTTTAAGTTTGGATCATTGAGCTTACCAGGGTTATATATTTTACGTGCTCAGAGGCCAGCAGAATGGCATAAGATAGTTATAGTAGGATGACATTAATTTAAAAGAATGATTGTTGAGTTCTAGTTTTCTTCTATTCTCCTTTAGCCTGGCATCATATAAAATTTATAACAGCAGAGATAACTTTGTTCTTATATGTAGTGGGCCAAATTGCAAAGGTCATGTGTAAAAGATGTAGTGTGGGAGTAGGAAGTAGCAGCTTGGTCTCTCTAGCACCCTTTTATGTTTACCTCTGATTTAAGTCCATTGAAGCTGGGTTTTAATGGACCATGCACTCTAGTCTTAAAACACTAATGTAAAGTCTTCCAGCTTTGATTAGCGGAGGCAGCAAGATATTAATTTTTAAATGGGATATTCTGTGAAGGGAAGCTTTCTGCCGAAGTAGATCTTAAAGTCCCACTTAAGATGGAAATCCAAACAAGGTGTCAGATGAATAAACGAAATAGGACTGTCAGCTAAATTTTACTAGGAGGTATTATATAATATTCTCAGTAATATTACATTACAGTGAAGTCCCACTGTAAGAATTACTAATAAAACAATAAAACATTTATTAGACTCGATTATGCATATCTGAAACCATTTTGTGGAGATCTTCATTTAGCCATAGCTTTAAAAAGGACAGTTGCATTAACTCCCTCATCCACTTCCCAAGCCTCTACTCCACCATTAGTTTTGCTAAATTGAGATCTGTGCTTATTTGAAAAGCCTTCTCTTAGAGGATAGATTCAGAGTCTGATGTGTTCACCCTTCAGTCTGCACAAGGACTTGAGACAGCAACAACCATGCAAATATACATGCATTGGCTGCCCCTGTTTTGTCTCTTGCAGTGTTGGTTTGTCACAGGCTGTTTGCTCTGGATTGCTGTACTGTTCAGAAAAAGGATGGTTGTTTAAAACTAATTTAAGATATAATGGCCGCCATGACAGGGATTAACCTAAAGCAACTGGTGTATTCTTCAGTATACAGAGGAATTATACAGTATATTTAGGAAAGGATTTAGTGCCTTGGGAGAAGATGAATAATACATTTTTCCCCATGACTAGACAATTACATTGTGCAGTTTGAGGCACAAGTCTGCCTTTGTTTCAATTAGGATAAAGAATTTTCTTGGTGGTTCTTTTATGAAGATTACTAGCCCAATTCAGTTTGAAAATTCCTTAATGGTTTATAATTTGTGGCCATCTGTCAGTGGCCTGGTAAGGCATAATAACTGTCTCCTGTTCTTGAGCATTAATACATTACTTGAAAACATCTTTTTCCTAAACCCTACCAGCCATTATAATTTACTGTACATTCCATTATGCTTTAATTGCCAGATCATCTGTGCTGATTATGGTTTAGTATTAAATAAATAAATAAATAAATAAAAGGGAGATTCACAATGGCTGTTAGAAGCGAATGCCCTTTTTTCATCTTACCTGCTGGGTATGTTTGCTCCAAATTAAGCTCAGATTGGTAATTGGAGAAATGAAAGAGGTTGCGTGAACTGAAAATCAATCTGGTGTAGAGGAGCACATAGCATAAAAAATGTTTTCTTATGAGACATTTATGTTTTTCACCTTTTGAAGTACCTATAATTATTTATGCTGATTATAACTAAAGTATCTTGATTTACATACCCATGAGGCTGGCATTTAGATGTGACCTGCAACAACAGAAACTTATAAGGGAGAAGTTAGAATTATAATGCTAAAAGATGCAAGCCCTGCTATTGGCGCTTCTGGCTTCCAGGCCTGTATTTGTCCTGGAACCAAGATGATATTCTCACTCCACTGCACAGAAGCACATTTTGTGTTTAGACTGAAGGTTTTGTCTCTTCCAGTTAAGTGCAATCTGGTTATGTCAGAGAACTTGATCTAAAAACAAACAAACAAACAAACCAAACCAACTAACCAACCAAAAAAAAAAACTGTTTTCCTTGGCTGAATTGAAGCCAGATCTTTAACTGGATAAATTAGCTTGTCTCTTAATCCAACAGACTTCCATTCACGTACCAGCTGAAGATCTTGATGGATTATGAAGAGCTGAAAGCAGCTGACTACCTAGTACTGTGTGCAATGGCCCCTCTGCGGGTTGAAATGGAAAGTCCTGTTGGTTGGGAGTCTTTCTTTCACTGCTGGATGGCAGACTTCCCAGGTCCCTTGTTCCACAATGTCCAGCTTTGCTCAAGAAAATATCTCATCCTGAAGATTTTGGCTGTATTGCTCCTTGACCAAAGTACCAAAGCAACAGCGTTTCAGTGCAAGGTCCTAGCAAAATCCCTGCCACGTGTTTTTTTGTCATGCATGGAAATACACTCTACCTAGAAATAAAAAAGCATCAGCAGAGGGATATTCTTTACTACTTTATTTAGGAAACTAAGGTAATAAAAGTACCTAAGGTAACATTGATCAAATAAAATTTTTATTTCGCTCTGGGCAATAGCAGACAGTACCAAAAGGATGGTGTATTATTCAGGCTGATGCTTTATTTGTGCAGCTCCTTCACTTGTTTTTTATGCAATTTTAGCTGATGGGGTAGTGATATGAAAGAAATATGGTAACTGCAACAAGTTAAGTTTTTCTTTTGCCTGCTAGTTGTGGAAGATGCAGGCTTTGAGTTCCAGGTACTGCCTTTGAGGGGAGGGATATGAGTTAATTTTATCTGAATATCGCATGCTGCCTTCATGCTATGACAGTAATTGAAGTAGAGTAAATGCTCACTGACTGCATGCTCACCACACTGTCTGGGCATTAGTTGTTACAATCCTGAATATATTTTTTTTGTTTTCCTCATGTGCATGCTCAAGGATCATATGAGCTAGACGTATCCTGATGAAAATGAGGGGCAGGGAGGCCATGATCGTGTCATTTGAGACATGTCATGTGGCATGTTGTCTATGGCATGGGACTGAGCCAGGGCTATGACATGAAGGTATTTGCACTAATCGTTGTAATTACCAATGGGATATTTTGGTGAATAGTAAGATTTCTTCCTTGCAGAGTTTGTGACAAATCCTGCAGATGTTCCTAATGGTACATTTCTGACAGGTTTATTGGCTTTAATGCTATTACCCTCATAAAATGTTAAGTAGATTTGTAAGTTCTTGGTGGTCTAAGGACCACATTTAAGGACCACATTACATGAACAAAATGGTTCCTTTAACTGTAATGATTGAAAAAAAAAATCACAGGCAAAAGAGCTCATGCTTGACAGACTTTACCAAACTATCTAGAATGCTTTACACTGTCATGAAAATTTGATTTTTTTTTGGTAAAGGTATTTGTGGAGAAGTATGATGTGATAGGCCAGTAGCTGATATTACGTACTAATTTCAAACTTTCTGGTCTTTATACAAGTCACAGAACCACTCAGGGTCTTAGTTCTTCAGATATAGGAAAGCAGAAAACAAGTAGTTGCTTAATTAAAAATTGAAGTCTGCAAATACCATGGTAACGAGACATAAATATTCTTAAGATAATGTATTCCCACCCTGTTCATCCAAGGATATATGTGGACACTAAGTTTCTGAAGTGCAGTAAAAGCGTATCTAACTTGCCACTGCATGAGCCAGATGGGATCTAGAAGGCTTTTTTTTTTTTTTTTCTTTTTTCTCTCCACAAAGCACATACAAGCTGAGATGGCCTTTTGACTTTGATAAAGTATCAGATGGCATAATATGTCTTCAGATCTTGGTTGGATATCCATAATGTATTTGAATGGTACCATGTAGACTTAAAGCCTTGGTCTTCTTTGGAACAGGAATCTTTGCACCATCCTTCACAGATGAAAGTGAGTTATTGAAAGTGTCTACAGGAAATGTTGAGATATATATATATATAAAATTGTATATATATGTATGTATAATGTATGTAAATGTATTCTAAATAGTATATAAATATATATAAGGTAGTATTAACCTGGGCTGGATAAGAAAGAAATAGTTTCTTACTTCTTCTGAAATGAAGAACAATTCCTGAAAGATGCTGCTTGTTTGATTCTTTCACATACATGCTATTTTGGTTCAAATGATTTTTGGCTTATTGGTAGCTAGCTGTATGAGTGAATTTGAATATTCAAACCATACATTTACATGTCTCCTTGGATTATATGCCTCTGTATCATGCAAGGATATTGGTTTTGCTGGCACACTTCTGAGACACAGTAAACCATATAGACCTGTCAGTAAGTGCCAGGTTTAAAGAAGCTAGATTTATGAACTATAATAAACAGAAAAAATGCTGCAAAAGGTTGAATAATGTACTGAAGAACAAACAAAAAATAAATGGTTTATTTAGCTTGCAAGCCTTTGGTGTTGCATCTTATGTTTGTTTGCACTGTCTCATACTTTGCATCTGTTGGTGGTATCATAAACATAATTAATAGCAATTACGATTCATGATAGTCAATGTTAGTCCTAAAAGACCATTTGATGAGGACAAGTAACTAAAATGAGGAGACAAGTTCCATATGAGTTGCTTTCCAAGATAAAATAAATTCATTATAAAGGATAAAAGTATAATATTTGTGAACCTGACTTAAACATAGCTCTGTCACTTCCTACAAAGATAAATAACAGCAAAAGATTTCAAAGTTCCCTTTTGGAGTCTTCAACAGTATCAAGGGTTTGCCTCAGCAATGATTTTGTGAGACTGAGCTCCCTAATGCTTTTGAAAACTGTGTGCAGGAGGGAACAAATGAGTGACTCAGTGCTTTGGCACACTCCTGAAAATGTGAACAGTTGGGACCACAGATAACAGCAACAGATGGGGAGTTCTCCAGCTTTCAATGTTCAGTAGGAGACCATAGTAATGCTGTAATCATGCCAAAGAAAACACCAAGCTGGAAGAAATAATTATTAGGCTTGCAGTCTCCTCAATTCTTCAGTCCCCAAACTTGCTGATTGATGCTTTCCTTCATGTTCATCTGATTATTGGGTCTTCACAATCTTTCCCATGGTAAGCAATGCAAGAACTCACTCCAGAACATGTAGAACCTCACAATTTCATACATCATTTCCTACACTTTAAAAAAATGTCAGCTTTATGTCACCTTGGTTGGAGGTTGACTGAAGGCATTTCATGTGAAAGTCTCAAACTAGATGGACCATTAACAGCATTAACGTGTTTATGTGGTTGGTGCTACTCATAGCACAGTTTACGAATGTGTCTGGTGATTTTACCCTGCTGGGCAGCTGAACTCCACCATAGTTGCTCTCTCACTCCTTCTCTTCAAAGGAAGACGGGGAGAAAATACGATAGAAAAAGGCGGAAGGGTTGAGATAAGGACAGGGAGATCACTCACCAATTACCATCACAGGAAAAATTGACGCAACATAGAGAGATTAATAAAATTTATTGCCTATCACTAGCAAACTATAGTAGTAAGAAACTAAAAGCAAATTAAAAACACCTTCCCCCCATCCACCCGCTTCTATCTTGTCCTGAACAGCACAGGGGAATGGGGGCTGCGGTCAGTCCCTAACACTTTGACCAGGCCGCTCCTTCAAAGTCTCTCCCTGCCCCTGCTCCACGTGGGGTCCCTCCCACGGGATGCCGTCCTTCCCGAACTGAGCCTGTGGGGGCTGCCCACAGGCAGCAGCTCTTCAAGAACTGCTCCCACATGGCTCCGTACCACGGGGTCCATCCCCCAGGAGCAAACTGCTCCAGCACGGGTCCCCCATGGGCGGCAGCTCCCCCCAGACCCCCTGCTCCTGCGTGGGCTCCTCTCCACGGGCTGCAGCTCCGGCCCGGGGCCTGCTCCTGCGGGGGCTCTCCATGGGCCGCAGCCTCCTCCAGGCCACATCCACCTGCTCCACCGGGGGCTCCTCCACGGGCTGCAGCGTGGAGATCTGCTCCGTGTGGGACCCATGGGCTGCAGGGGGACAGCCTGCTCCACCAGGGGCCTCTCCACAGGCCGCAGGGGAACTGCTGCTGCATGCCTGGAGCACCTCCTTCCCTCCTTCTGCACTGACCCTGGGATCTGCAGGGCTGGCTCTCACTTCACGCTTTCCCATCAGCTGCTGCACAGCAGTTTTTTGCCTTTCAATCTGCTCTCCCAGAGGCCCACCCAGTGTCACTCCCTAGCTTGGCTCTGGCCAGCAGTGTGTCCCTTTTGGAGCCGTGTGGAGCTGGCTCTGCTCTGACATGGGGCAGCTGCTGGGCTCTGCTCACAGAGGCCACCCCTGCAAGCCCCCCCATCCCCTTCTACCAAACCTTTGCCATGTAAACCCAATACAATGACACCAGCAATCACACATATTTTGCCCACTTCACTTCTTGTCAAACTGTCCCGAACATTCCATCTCTGTATTGGGCCACAAGAGAGCTTGATGATGTGGAAAAGATTGCAGTGGTTTTGCCATTGTACTGACGCCCAGTTATCACCGTATCAGATTACAGGACTGAATACTTAGGCCAGCATCCAGGTGTGACGAAGGCATAATCAGCTAACACATTAGGGACTATACTGTGCTGATGCTAAGGAGTTGGAGAAAGCAACAGTTAGGGAGGAGAGGCTGAGATGAGACTTCAGACACTTTTTGATCAAGACCTGTGATTTGATATTGCATCTGGCTGTAACACTGAATTCTTATTTTGTCTTGGGTGATAATTTTATAGCATTCTGGGCAGTGTTTTCTGGATGTAGTCCTTGCCCCATGAACTGTGAATCTACCATTTCAAGGCTTCATTAGCCCTGGATGTATAACCACAAATAGAAGTTGTTCAAAACACAAATAACCATGACAGGTGCAGCCCGTTCATGAAGCAGCACCTTGCAGTGCCGCTTATTACAAGGCTACACTAACTGATTAGTGATTTCCAGATGATTGCAACATGTCAGTTTTCACTAATAGAACACAGATGGTATGGGAGTAGTCAACTGGAGATAAATAAGGCAGGATTCAGCACAGTTTATTGGAAACCTAATCCATACAGCTAGTAAAGGTTTAAAATGCAGTTTAGATAACTAAATTCAGATGTCTGTTTGAACTAATCCTTAGTCACTCTGACTGTATTGGCTAGATCTTGGTTGATTATAATGGGAATTTAGACGCCTAGTATACGTGTAGACACTCCCAGGTAGACATCTAAAGGTAGGTTGCTTAGAATGGAGATGCACTCCACTCTGCCTTTCTGGATCATGTTCTGATGTTAGAATCAGTAGAGGTTGAACCCTAGCAAAAAAATAAAATAAAATAAAAAATAATTTAAAAAATCAGCTAGAACTATTTTTTTTCCCAGTTCCAGGTTTAGAATATCTGGTGAAATTCCCTACATTCTGCAAAGACCTCATTTAGTGGGTGCCATAAGAAGACTAAGGCAACCAATAAAGGTATCTTTGACTGATAGTTAAAGTGTCTATGTGTGTGCTTTAGCTTAAATATAATTTCAGTTGGAAAATTGAATTTAAACACAACTATTAGAGCTAGTAAGCTTTCATTTCAGTTTGTGGAATTAAAAGCAACAATGTCTACATTTGAGAAACATAGCTATATCTAAATCTGTGTCTGCATGTAATTAGAGGAAAAATGCATAGTAAAATGCACTGCTTCCTAACATTATTATTTTACCCTGTGGTATTTTTGAAAAAAAAATGATACTAGCCTTAATTGTGGCATTATCAAGAAAAATAATTTCTTTATAAGGATGTTTGGCTTGTTGGTGTGTTCTAAATGGCAGAAGACTGTATGAGCTCTGCTTTAAAAATCTACCACAATGCTCTGTAGTGAGTACTCTGTGGCATGTAACATGTCTGGTCCAAAAGCCTGGCAGACTGGCTAATGCTCACTGGGCACAACTTAGCTCAAGTGAAGCAGTGAATTTCAGATATCAAATACCCCTTGTGCAGAGCAAAGGGAAAAATATAGGTTATGTCTACCTGCTTGGCAGCTCAGTCCCTCCCTTCCCAGACACGTACAAAGAGAAGAAATATTTTTCCTTGAAGAGCATATGATAAATAGTCATGAAAACAGTCAAAGAAAGGAAGATATCTGTATCTTTTGCTCAGACACACAGCTTAAGCAAACTTGTATGAGATAATAGAGGAAATCACTACTGGAACAGGAAAATGGCTTTTGATACCTCGAGTCACACACAGCTCAATGAATTGCCAACAAAAGGTTTTTTTTCCAGGGAAAGTTTCCTTTTTGTCCATATGAACACTTACTTGTCCTGTGAAAGTAGGGTGATGTTAGTTATCTGTTGCTTTTTAATATTCGTGCTATTATGCTACTGCTGGTCAAGCAAAGAATATTAAATAAACAAAACCACCTCCACATGCCAGTAATGCACTCATTTATTAATCATGTTAAAGGTAATTAAATGGGTAAAGGTGAGGTGGTGCATTTTGCTGGTCCTTCAAGTGGTGTGGAAAAAGAATGATTAATTCCAGCGTGGATGAAAGTTAAGTACAGGATAAAAATGATCTGAAATCTATATATTCCACAAGAAGTGAGGAAAATAAGCAAGAAGCTTGCCAGTTTGATAATGAGGCTGTGGGAGGTGGAAAATATCAATAAAGAGTCCAAAAAAAGCTGATCTAAGCAATGATCTAATGAGCTCCTATTTTATCGCATTAGACATTTTTCTTTTAAAGAGGCATAGTCAAATAAATACGCTTAGACATGATCTTGTATTAAGGTCATTCTAATCTTGTGGAAATATCCCCAGTTGTACTATCATTTATTTTGTTCTCAAAATCTTTCCCTTTAGGAGAAATTTAGAATCAACTGCTTATAGGTTGTTATGTTATTGTTATGTCTGATGTCTGCACAGAAGCCAGGAGCCAAGAAATGTTCCCAAACTGTTCTTTCTTTCTTTTTTCTTTCTTTTTTTTTTTTTTGAAGTAACCTTAGTAATTTCATTATGATGAAACCAAATCAATTGCTTGTAGTCAACAGGGAAATAAATGTAATTCAGATATTAGCAATTTAAGTGGGCCACATATCTCTTTCTGAAGTTTGGCTAATCAAGAAAGAGATGAATGTTTCATCTAGATCTAGTTAGGTCCCCAGAATTTCTGGTGTCAGAAATTCATTTAAAATATTGATGATTATGCTTTGATTTTGCCTTATTTAGGGCTTGATACAGTGATACCTTGAGCTGAAGCTCCATTTCTTTTTGCTAATCTCTCCCTCCCTCAATTTTCCTTGTGTTTTTGCTTTTTTCCCCTCTTCTGTTTAATCAGCACTTCTTAAAATCCTATTCTGTATGAAAGGAAGGGAACAAAAAGAGGTAGGCTAGAGAAAATAATTGTTTCCATTTCAGTTCTGCCCCGTACTAAATGGGTATGATTATTCATTACATTTACTGCATAGTTCCTGATGCAGCTCTGTCTGATCCCGCCACTGCCTACTAAAATCTGCAAGGTACTGCTTGCACACTGTTCTGTCCACAAAGTGAGTATAAATGAACAGTGAAATGGCTCAGCCTGTCTTGGGGAAGGCTAGCCTCATGTCAAAAAGGAAGAAAACAAAGAAGAAATTCCTTTGGTGCTACCAGAAGTGTAGAGATTTCTGGAGAGGAAGGCAGGAGCCATAGCCTGGCAAGCGTGTGTGATGCAGCTCTAGCTCACTGTCCTAGGTGGAGGGAGTTGTGCACATGTAGTTACTAGATATGTGGCAAGGTAGACTAGAAAAGGTGAAGAATACATCCTCAGGCTCTCATCTGAATCTGACCTGGCAGAGGTCTCACTAATACCTTCACCCTGCAGGCCCAAAGGCAGTCCCAGAGGTGTCCAGCGAGATAGGTGAGGCATCCCCTGAGGGACAAACTGAGTCCTCTGTTTACCTGTGATGATGCACGTGCCCAGTGCTCCTTTCTTTCTTAAACTGACAGGTTGTACTCACAGAAGCAAATAGGAGATGCACATGGTTGCCTTGAGGTACCTTAGCAGATCAGCAGAAACCTGCAGAGCTTTCCTGGCAGGAGTATGCCGAGCAAGAGGTGGCAGATCAATAGGAATCTTACCACAGGCATTTGTGTGTGAAATCTCAAATTTAATGGTGCATTAAGTCAGAGCTCTGTGTCAGGTTAACATACCTTTGAGAAAGCAGTAAGTTTCAAAGAGAAAGGGTTATCTTTAAATGGAAAAATCTGTCTTATATTTGGTCAGCTATTAATCTGAACTGAGTTGCAGTCTCCCAGACTTGTTGATTCATATATCAAAAGCAGAGCTGTGAAGTAAAGGTTTATGACTAAAGGCAAGGTAGGTTAATTGCTAACCAATGGGCTGAATCCTAAGTACCCTGCAATGTGATTTAAGATTTATATAATGCTGTTTAATTAATAGAGAGGCAGGATGGATTAAGACCAGGTAAAGGGGAAAAGGGGAAAAATGGTGCAACAATAAGGATGATAATTCATTGAGGTTGTGCAGAAACATTCTTTTCTTCTCTCGTTCTGAAATGCATGATAAGTCCCTGAGAACCTCTCCATTTTTTTTGAAAGTAAACATACTATTATTTCTTTTACAATTTGATGTGTATGACATATTTTCCAAGATATTTCAAGCTGGCTAAAGAATCTGGTTGAAAGAACAAGGTGTGAATGTACTAAGCTTAATAAGTCTCAGCCTATAAATATGAATTGTCTTCCTCAACCAGCTCTGATTGTAACATGTCTAATTGAAGCTTGTTGACATATATGTGTCTTTAGGTTTCAAGGTCCTTTTTACAGAACCGTGTTGTAAATTCTACAGATTCTCCACAATGATATCAATAAAATCATGTGGATTCCATAGCAATACAGTCTGTTTGGAATTAAATCATTTTCAGAATAAGAAGAGATCTTACTGCTGATCAATCATTTCCAAACAACTGTTATTTTCTATAAGTTTTCAACAAAGATAGCTTTCTTCTGTTTGAATGAGACTTTGGGAAATATAAAATGGCATTAAAAGGTGAAGTTCAGTATTTAATTTTACCTGACTAATTGGTTTATGACGTAGGCTTGTTTGTGGTTTTTCCTATTTATGGTGGAATACTTTGTCCCTGAGAAGTTATAGATCAGCACAGAAATAAAGCAGGATCAAGGAGCTGGAACCCACTGCTAACCTGCAGAGATGGTAGAGAAAGTGCTGTGCTGCTGCACTCTAACCTTCTGATGTTAGCACAGCAGGACTTGACACTTGTAGACCATGTTATCTATTAAAATGACAAAAAAGTCCTCTATTCTTCAACACCTGGAGCACTTCATAAGAGGCATGTTTCTTCCTGTTCCCCATTAAAATATCCCAACGTTTTTTGGTGAAAACAAATGCTGAGTATAACCTTGGTTCTATTTCTGGACAGTATATCCATTGCATCTATTCATGGTATGAGTCCATACCATGGCACAGCATAGTCAGAGGTCCTTAACCCAGCAAGAAAATCCCTTGCTTTATTTGCTATTGGTGAGATATTGAGCACAGTTTGTCCCTGTGAGTGGCAAATTTCTAAAAATTTGGCATCAAGTTTCAGGAAGTCATGGGAGAAACTGATGGACCGGCACAGCTTCTATTTATAGCAATCACAAACGCTTATTTCAATGTATTCCGAAAGGGTGGTATATTCTAATGCAGCTTTGGATTTGTCCCCTTTAGATGCGTACATTGTATCTCTTTTATCCTTCTGGAGGCAATATCTGTATATATTGATGGAACATACTTGGTGATTTGAAGGCAATGACTGCAGCCTGAGGTGAAAGTTTGCATCTTTTAGTGCAGCTGAAATCTGGAGTAGCCATCAATAAATCAATGCAAAAAGGCCCTAAGTTGCTGTAGATATCTATAACTATTTATTTCTGATGTAGCCTAATCTATATTGGAATATAAATAATGGCTTGTATGGTTTATGTGAAAACCTCTCTTCTCTGAATTCAAGAAATATGATATAAAATCAGAAGCTAGATGAAGCAAGGCTGTAACTCACTCTGTCAGTGCAGGGTTGCTTTATATTGAACATTTATTGAAGTTCAGGGCATTTAAAGGCAGACTGAACAAAAGATGGAGTATGCATTGTTTTCCTTGAGATGCCATTTGCCAGCCAAATAGATTTAACTGTCAGGGATATTTGCTGATTCCTTGATTTTTCCCCTAATTGGATTCCATTACTCCTAATTATATAGACTTTTCTAAAGAATTAATCTTCTTTTAAGGAATATACATGGGAATTAGCAGCAGATACATTTTTCAATAATAAGCTATACTGTTGCCAGTTTCAAGTGGATGTACTGCTCAGTCTATAAAGATTGACTAATTAAACGTTATACCAAATATTTACAATATTTGAAGAAGAAGAAGGGCTGTAACAGTGGGAATTCTCCCAAAGCTTTAAAGAACAGTAAGAAAATAAATCCCAGGTTGCTAAAGGAACTTTGTTCTGTCATTCATAACCAGACCTGGCTCCTTCATATCGAGAGCTGAAATCCTATGTATTTTAACCTGGGAGCTGCCTGATTCTAAGTTCAGAGCAGGCTCAGTGACCCAGAGGACCCTTTTCCTATGTCAAAGACAGGTCCTAGCCCATGATGTCTCTTGAAGCCCATTTCTTTTCCTTAGGACATGTAGGCTTGTCTTGAATATTAAGTGAAGATTAATTTTCCAGTTAAAGTTGCATTGGGAATACCTGGTGGGGTTTGGGCAGCGGAGGGCTGCAGGCGCCCTGTGCTAGGAAGCAGGAACTGGTCATGGCCAGTTCTGTGGGTTTGGCAGTGGCTGGAAACCCCACAATGTGCCCCATAACAGAAACCAGTCAGGGGAGCACACGCTCCTCATATGTGTTTAAGAAAGGGGGAAGCTGCTAGGGACGGGAGATGTGTGGGCTTACCTAAGAAGGTATGTGAGAACACAAATGAGGAGACCCAGAAGGAGACATAGAAGAGGACACTGTTAGAGACAGATAGAGATGCCCTCTTGGAAGGAGGCACTCTTGCTCTGGCACACTTGGATGGCCCTATCAGTGACACCACCACCACCAGTGACTGCCTGACTAACAACAGCCCTTTGTGTGCACGGAGCTGGGGGCACTGCCAGGCTGCAGCTGTCAGCCTGGGAGAAGTAATGTGATCGGTCCCAAGACTGAGGAGAAAAAACTCCCACCATGAGCATCACGCTCCTCCTGCTGATCTGTCATAACACCTCCTGCCCCTTCTGCTTAAGGAAGGAGGAAGCTTTCAGCCTGAGTTCTCCAAGGTGCATCGGAAGGATGAGCATGACACTCAGAAAAAGGGGTCGATATTTGTAGGCTTTCTTGTATAACAATTTTAAGAGTATTAAATGGGCTTTTTAAAAATCAATTTGGACGATGAATGTCAGTATTCCTGCAACCGGACTAACAGTAACATATTTTTAGTAGACTGTTAAAGCACTCACTGGCTTAGCAGTAAATTCTTAGTTCTTCATATAGAGGGTGTTTCCTTTTGCTTTTAACACAATTTTTGAGAATAACAAAGGAGAGCAGATAACAGGCAGACTTCTTGCTAGCACACTTGTCAGGTGAGGTTCTGAGGAAGAGAGGTCAGCTTTTTCAGTTTGCCTGGAAGTCTGGGCTTTGGTGAAAGGATTTTCCTTTGTTTCACTGGACCTTATCCGGAGAGTGTAGTACTATTACTTCAGATGTTAGATGTGAAAAAAAAAAAAAAGAGAGATTTCCCCAGGGAAATGCAGGGCTGAAGAAGACCTCAGGGGATTATCCAGCATAATCCTCTTCTAAAGCAGCATAAAGGTAGCTTCTAACAGGTGAACATTAGAGTCATCAGAAGCCTTTAAAGAAAGCATTTCCACAGCTTTCCCAGGTGGCATTTCACTTCTCTGTCCATTAAAGAGTTTGTTATAATAGCCAGGCTATATTTTTGCCTTTGAAATCTGAGGATTTTTATGCACTTGTCAAGGTTTTCAGGACTGTGGGCAGCTCCAACAGAGCAGTAGTGCACTAGCTCTGACACAGATCAGTTGCCAAATTCACAGCCTCTTGAAAATATAGGCACAAATCAATATTACAATGGATGCAAAGTCTGCTATGATGAGGCTACTGCCCAAAGAAAAATACATTCATGTATGCTCTAACTTGACAGTCCAAGTTTCTAACCTATCATGTCCTGACCATCTCTGTCACTCCTACCTGATGGTCCCTACCTGCCCTGCCCCTACCCATGATTTTCACTTCTCGTTTCCTCTTATCACACTTCACCTCCCACATCCACCCCCTTTTTTTTTTCACCCACTTAAACCCACCTCACTTCTGCAGCCATGTCTGTCTCTCCTGCTCTTGCAGCTAAGCCCAAAGTGCACGTCCCATGCCTACCTTTTCTGGCACAGAAGCAGCTGCTACAGCATTTCACTTTGAAGTGGCTCATGTAACATTGCTGGTATTTATATTTACGGTGTGGGAACAATTGATCTAGGTAATATTTCTTCATCCTTATTAGAAGAATGTGTCTCAAGACAGTTTCTGAGTTCTTGCTAGAGCAAGATACATTACATCTACTGCTTCCCCTTCATCCATTATGCCAATTATATTGGCAGACAAGGACGTTAGATGGGTTTGACATCATCAGTTCTTAACACACTCATGTGGGCTGTCTTTTATCATCTTGCTGTCTTCTACTTCTTTTGAATTGATTGTTTAGGTGTTCGTTCCAGAATCTTTCTGGGAATTGAAGTCAATTCTATGGATCTCTGTTCCCACTCCCCATCCCCCCACCCCCCCGCCCTTTTAAAGATAGTAATATTTTTCCTTTTTCCATTCCTTTGGGACTTCTTTAGTTGAAATTTAGTAGATTTATGAGAACATTTTTGAGCCCAAAGGGCTCAAAATAGTTTGTCCTAACCCCGTTTCCCTAGTGCATATGGTGAAAGTCATAAGGCCCTGCGGAAATGAATACATTACCTCACTAAATATTGAACGTCTTTTTTTTGGCTTACTTTCCTGCTGATTGTTAAATTTCATTTTGTTAAGCCTCAGCAAACTAATTTTTGGAGGAGTGAAGCCCAGAATATAAACACATTTTCTGCATCACTTGTTATTGCTCTTTTTTCTCTGGTCCTCTAACTTTTCAGAGCAGGAGACTTCTTTCAGTTTTTTTTGTAGAAATGTATTTTACTCATAGATGAAACAAATCCTATTTGACAGGCTGTATTCTTCCTTCTGCCTCCCTCTTACATGCCTAAATCTAAGCAGAGAACTAGTCCCTTAGAGGGGCATAAGACTTTTTACCTTCAAATGAGGCCAGTGTCTAAATGTCTGGATTAGTAGAAATAACCATACAAGCACTGGGAGAGAAACTACAGTGTGAAGACTAGTCCTTACTGACTATGTGCCAGCTTTGGATCTTCCCTGCGGTTAGGTTGCTTCCATCCTTGTACCTTTTGAACTGGCATCTTTCAGTTACACTGACATCAGCATGGAATTCATATACGTATTTCAAATATTTCAGTCATACACTTGGGGGGTGAAGGAAGGGGGATGGCAGAAATCATTATGAAATTAATCTCTCAAGTGGAGAGCAAAGGTGCCTTGCTTGTACTAGCCAGAGTAGGTGTTTTGTTTGTTTGTTTGTTTGTTTGTTTTCTGTTTTTAAATGGGAGGTTCCAAGCCCTTTAAAGTATTACTTAATTTTTATGTAACACCTTCCACCAGAAGATCTCCAAATTTTGTAAAATGTTAATTGACTGTGGTGAGTCCTATGAGGTAGAAAGAAAATGCCTCAAATTTATATCAGGAGAATCAAGCACAGAGGATAAATGACTCATCTAAATTTACACAGAAAGTCTCTGAAGGACCAGGATTAAAAATCAGGCTCCTAAGTCACAGTCCTTTGTCTTGCTAGCCTTCCCCATTATAAGTAACTGCTTAAAGAATTGCCTTCTTTAAATGGAGTTACTGCTTTGCTCTAACAACATTAGAAAAATAGGAAAAAAAAATCTCTTTAGTACCCATCTGTTGCAACCTTCTTTTATTCTGCTTTTAAGGACTTGGTCTACAGAGAGGCTTCACTGGGTGTGCAAGATTCCTCTATTTTAATTAAAACATTAATATTCCCAGTGTTTCCTTAGCTTCTAAGACTAATTTTAATTCTTCCCCCTCCAGTCACTTGGCAAAGAATGTGAAGACTTAGTATCGGGATGAGGTCCTGTATGCAAAGCTTTCTGAGTCGCAAAACATAAGGCTGTGTTGTTACACCTGTCTTTTTTTTTTTTTTTTTTTTTTTTTTTTTTTTTTTTGTATAGCAGTACCCATGCAGGCAAATGTCACATTATCTCTGCACCACAGCAGGATTTATTTGCTTTGCTCCTTCACTCCCCTGAGCAACGTTTTCCTGTATTTTGAATTGAAGGGAATTATGTCATGAAAGTATGTTTAAAATGGTTGCAGTATAACAAAAAAGTTTGCCTCTCCAAATAATAAGAATAAGAAAAAGCTGTTCTGATAAGCGTGTTGCTTAGCAACTTGATGCAGAGAGCTGGAGAGACTGCTGGAGTCCGTTCGAACTGACAAGGAGTCTGCAGATGAGTTACTGAGCGGCCCTCGCTTGCAACACTGGCAAGGGGCTGGAAAAAAGGAGACACTAAAAAAATAAACATAAACAAGATTGTTGATAGAGGGGGTGGGATGGCCTTCATGAAGAGACAAATGGTGGGCTCCCATGAAAGGAAGGAAATAGCAAAAAGTAAGAATCAGAAGTAAATGGAAAAGCTAGATAGCAAATGATGATTAGGACTCCATTCAAACAGTTTATCTGGCCAGAAAATATGGCTAATGCCCCTTCCTTGAGAAATTACAGAAAATGGCTGAGCGTGTTAGATATGAAGTGACACAAATAGGAAAGATCTGGTAATGTGCATTTGCACGTGCAGTTACCCCTGTGCTTGTTCACACGATCCATGCTCAGGGTGTTGTGTGTGCTCGAGAGGGAGCTGGGAGCTGCCTCTGTGGAGCAGACATCCAGCAGTTGGCTGGGCATGCTATACTGAGCATATCCCAGCTCCACTGCTCTAGGATGGGAAGAGCATGGTATGTGTGTGTGTGTGTAAAACAGATTAGAGAGCGTTTTTCTACGCTTTGTGAATTTGATGCTCCTGAATATTCATGCCCATTTGAGTAAGCATGAAAACAGAGGCCGTATCAGTAGCTGACAATGTGCACACCTTTGAGATCACAATTCAGTCATCACACGCTTTAAATTGGTACCGGACTACCAGATTTTCAGCTCCAGCCTAGATGCACAGAGCCACCGAGGGAGTCAGAGCTGGAGCAGACACTGAGTGCACACACAGCAGATGTGGGAGTATAGAGCTTGTCGTTACTCCCTGGCACTGGTGCTGAGCTGTGCTCTGTCCCATCTTATGCTCAGGCGTATTATGTATGGAAGTATACATACCAATAACTGTTCATGTACATCAAATTTCTTTCAGTACTTCTTCCCTGAGGGCTTTTAAAGTGCTTTCGTGTTTTAATGAAAAAGAATATGCACTGTGGCCAAATTCTGCTTGCACTAATGTCAATTCATGGTAACTGCACAGATTTTAACGGTGTTGCCAGATTTATACCACTGCATCTGAATGCAGAACGAAAGTTACCGTGTCTGCACTGACAAAACTTTGGGTGTGCAACAAAAGCAGCACTTAGTAATTTCTTCACCCTCTCCTCTGAAAGATAATCATTTCTGGAGTCAAGTGTGGCAACTCTAACAAAAACAGTTTAGCTGTTTTAAATAGGCTATCATCCTTTGGGAAATCATTAGAAACCAGGATGTTAGGTTGTCTGACTTCAACAAGCTTACAAGTGATGTATTTGATTTCAGATGATTAATTATAGCAATCCCTCTAGTACTTCTAAGGAGTGACACTTTAAATCACATCTGTTATCATTTATAAGAACTGAAATTGATTTAGTATTTTGACATGATTCATTATTTAGGTGACATAAATTTACATGTTTCTGTGGTGTCAGTCTATACTCTCTATTAGAGAATACCACGTCTCCTTGCATTCATGTGTTATTAGCTACAGCATAAATATCTGAAGGAATACCTGAAAAAAACAGGTGTTTTCCTTTCAAAATCACTAAATACCTCTAGGTCAATACTATGGTCCATTAATTATCTTAACATACATGGGGTTTAGCTGTGCTTTTGTTTTGAATTTTCTGAAATACAGTTATTACAAAATATGGAGAAACCCACATAGAATACTGAGGGAAAATACATGTAGTGCCAGTCTCAAAAAACATTAAAAGAAGGTAGTCTTATTAGTTGCTGTGTTGGTTATTCAGACTTAAATGTGTTATACAGTGGATCCCCAAATAAGTTTCCTTTCTTTTCTGTCGTGCCTTGGACACAGTATGCAAATGTCACGGCGCATTTTTTTCCTTCTCGTACTATTCTCTCCTGATATACTTTGATCAGGATGTTTCTGTACATGATTAATGCTTTCTGCTGTACCTGGGTGGCTAGAAACACCTGTCACGTATGAGTGGATGTGAGTGGGTCCTCTCAAACTACTTTGTTTTTTTATGAATGTGGCCTATGCTAACATAATATATTCATCAGCAGCATTTACAAACTTCTTATTGATATGGAACATTGTGGTGCATGTCTTCAGTAACACAATTGTTATCAATGTTGGTTGTACAGGCTTCTCATAACATTTCATCAAGTTCGGAACCTTGATTCCTACCCACAAAGCCCTTGTTGGTCTGAGCCCAGAAGATCTAAGGGTTTGTCAGCATTGCACAGCAGAACTGTGCCACCGTCTGCAGCAAAGAAGCTAGCAGAGGGGTGGAAAATAGATGTGTTAATATGACAGTATGTTCAAGATGACAGATTTCTGGACACCAGCTTGGTGCATACCCTGGCATGGACATATTATCAACTCCTGCAGCAAGAGGCCTCATTGTGTTGCTCCATAGTCTAAAAGGTCTCCTACCACTCTGTGAAAACCAACTTATCGTACTCCTCAGGTACTTCCTCAGGTACAAGGGAACTCAGTAACCCATCTGTTCAGCTCATTTGTCCAGCAGATGAAGGTTTCTTAGAGATTGCTTGGAAAAAAATCAGGTAGAAACAAGGACTCACAGCTAAAGCTTGTGCTTTAATGCCCTCCAGATTTTCCAGAATACATAACATATATATTTCTGAAAAAAATATAAATTAGTAATAATAATAAAAATAAAAAATCAATCTAGAAGTCTATTTTGCCTGCAAAATTCTTCCTCTTCAGTGAAAGCTTCAGACTTGACCAACATTACTCATGTCCCCTCATGCACTGGTGGCTGGTACTAGACTCTGGGAAGACATGAACAGGACAGGCACTTCTGTAGGACGAACTGCCACTGCTGGCTGAGCTGGCAGCTCAGCTGGGTCAAGTGTGGCTGGTTCCTGCTAGTGTCAGCTACCATGAGAGCTAGTTTGCCAGTCTTGTATCAGTGAGGGCTATGATGTACTGTGGGATAACTTTTGTTCTCTAACTTAAAAAGTGGTTTGTGTGACATAATGTCTATGGTCCTTTTAACTACCAGATAACAGATTTTAAAGGGTGGCAGCAGTCATCTCATGCCACCTATAATGTTTTGTTTCAGTTTTGAAGAGATGAGGCAATAAAATGTTCTTCCTTTTCCTGGTCCTCTGTTTTCCCTTTTACTATTATAATTTAAGAGCCAAATGCAGTGCCATTCTCTATGAATGTTAGCATCCCAGGATTTCTGTATATGCTGATTTGACAATAGCACTCTCTATCTGGTTGGGATGGGTCATTACTGAGAACTGTGATCTTTGTATATTTGTATCTGTTGTATATTTTATTTTTCACAGGTCTCTGATATAAATAAATGGAGGGGCTTGTATAGGGTTTTGTTTGCTTGTTTGCTTGCTTGTTTTGAATTCAACAGCCACCTTCCTGTTAGAAATGCTCTGTGCATGGTCTTGAGGGAGCTCTCAAACCCAGATATGGTGGCTGGCCCAGATGGTGTCTCAGATGAAGAAGAGGATCTCTTAATACAGTAGAATATAATATTCTCAGCATTTTACAGATCCCTGCTGCAGCTTCCAGGCATTAAAAGCACAATGTATTAGCCACTTAGAATAAATTAATAAATGAACAGTATTGCAAGAGAGGGCAGAGAGAGCATAATTGGCATCAACTATGTTATCAGGACACGCTTCAAATAAATAATTTTCTAAAGCCATCCAAGAAAATGACCTACTTAAAAAAGGCACAAGAAGAAGTCAAAAACAGGCTTGTGCCTGTTTCTGGTGATTATTCAAGAGGAAATTAAAAGATCCCTCAGTGCTTTCTGAAGAGAACGGAGAAAAATACAGCTTTCCTCACCCATGCTCTGTCTGCCAATACAAGTGACTTTAAAGCCTAAAACTTCATTTAAGTTACTGCCAGAGCTGCAGCACTTATTGCAGTTGCCAAAAGAGGCCTTTACAATGCTGGTATCTGACTTATTCCTATGAATTCCTCTGAGATGAAGACAGCAGTCTGCATAACCCAACTAGTCTTTACTGGAAATTACATTTATAGATACACTGTTTTATATAGTAATTCCTTTTTGTACCCACTGTGACAAGTCAACTGCTTCTTGTCATATCGGTTTCCTCTAGGAGTAGATAGGGATGTTTCTCTGTTGCCTCCTGTACTCAGAGAAATGTTATATCTATTACTAGAGTCTCGGATAACCAAAAAAAACAGAACTAAAAGGAGTTCTTTCGTCCAATGAAATAGCAATGATATCCCAACAGCTCAAAACAGTTGTACTGAAACATTTTTATACCATGAAACACAATTCTCATTTTACCGTTCGTCCATTTTCTGAGCTTTTTAAACTTTCATGAATTAAATGAGAATTATTGGAAAACATAGCAAGAAATGTTTAACATATAAAACAGGCAGAGGCAGATATGGAAACATCTCTCTTTCCAACTCTAGATTAAAAGGCAAGGGTAGACAGAGGTAATTAAATGTTCTTGTATTTTTACATTATTTTCAGATTATAATACTTAACTTTTTCATGACCCTGTGTGCAAATGCATCAAACTATCATAATACTTATTAGTGCCAGGACAGTCATTCACAGTCATTCATGAACATGAATTTACTGTTTTGGATGAGAACTGTGGTCTTCTCCTCTACAACTGAGCAAATACAGCTCTGATCACAATTCAGCTCCTCTAACAGTGTTAATCTGCTAGTGAAAGCAGCTTCTGTACAAAGAGGATATTCTCCATATTATAGCAGACCTGAATGAAAACTTAGCACTGTGTTCTGTGATTTCTCCCCATTTTGGTTTGAAAGCCTAGTGATGTCAAGAACAGAAAACTCTCAGGCTTGTAAATGTGTATTTGTTCCTGTTTTTCTGCAGCAAATAATATTTGGTCTGCTGGCACTCAATAAATAGCTTGTTAGGAAGTAGCTTCATTCTAGTTTGTGATTAGAAGGTTGCCAGAGCTACAGCAGCTATTTCAGTTGCCAAAAGAGGTACTTACAATGATAATATCTGGTTATAGGAGTTTGTGGTCTGTGGACATGAAAATTCTGTATGCTCATGGGCTTTAGCTTTGGGCAGTGTTCCTGAGTTGGCTCCAAGGACTTTCAACCCTCCACTTGGTGTGGTCACATTCTCCCCATAGCCTAGTGTCATGTCAGCTGTTATCAGATGGGGTATTGATGCCATAGAGAAAACTGGGCTGTGAACTTGGAAATGAATGGGTGAGAAGGAAAACTGGGACTGAGCCAGGAGACAGGATCTGGAAACCCAGCAGAAGTGGAGTAAAGAAGAAAATAGTGAGGAAAAATGTCACTTGAGACAGAACCAGCTCGTGAAGGAAGGTTTTGAAGACTACCCTATACCATTGAACCAGACAGATCTAGGACCTATCCTCTGGCTGTGAAGTCAGCTAGAGCTGTCTAGCCACATCTGTACCAATTCATGCTCCAGAACACAGGGGCTGCACATTGCACATTGTTCCTGATCTCTGGCCACTTGTAAGCCTTTCCGGGCACTGATTTGGGAGAAGATTAGCTGGCCAAGATCAAGCCACAGCAGAGGCTGTTCTAACAGTTTATAGTGTAGAGAGGAACAAATTTCAGAGACAGTGCCCATGTCCTGGAACACTTCAGTTTGCTAATATGGACTCAACTTTGAATGATGCTAACTTGCTACTGCTATCAGTTATGCAGTTCAGGCTGCATTTATTTATTTATTTATTTATTTATTTATTTATTTATTTATTTATTTTTCCCTCACTACATAATAGAAACCTCTTGACTCATGCGACGGTTGAAATTATACCACTAGGAAATTTGTTAAAAAAAGCATTACCAAGGCTGCAAAACTCAAGGTTTTAAAAAATCTGGAAATACCAGAGTACCTCACAATCTTCACTGTGTCTCTTATGTATATCCATTAAGATAGTCTTCAACCACACAATCATGTGCTGTTTTTCTCAGATGACATTTGCCTTACTCAGTGAACACAATAGATAGCCTTGGTTTCTCAATATGTGGATAGCCATCACAGTTTCTGCTAGTAAATAGTTTCTATTATAGTCCAAGCACATCAGTCAGTTTTGCTGACCGTACTGGAAATGAACTGAAAATGTTGTTTTATTAGACTTGTGTAGGGAAAATTAGGGAAACTCAAACAGAAGAAGAGGTTATATATTAGTGGAAATGAAGAGCAATGTAAGTTATAATGAGTATATTTATCTGTATGTAGACACCAGTGTACTTATTTTGCTGGTGTTCAGTGTGGCCAGATGCAGGGGCTGAAGACTGTGTGCCCACCTGGATGCAGGAGCGTTCAAAACACAGTAAGAGGACAGCAGTGGTTTGAACTCAGAACTATACAGGGCTGCATGTCAGGCAGGGGCTGATTTACAAGCGCAAGGTGAACATGGGGCTGGCTGTAGCTGTCCCCATACAAATATTCACAGCAGCTCTGAAGGAAGATTGTCTGCCTTTGCCTCAGCTCGTCTGTTCTGCAGCACAGCCATGCTCTTGGATGCTTTGCACCCGAGGGTACTGAACTGGCGGAGGAGCTGGCCGAGCCGCTTACCATCTCAATGTGACGCCCATCCTCAGTGCCAGGAAAGCTCATGGAGCTCTTGAGGGTCATCACGCGGCACTTTCAGGCCCAGTCAGCATGGGTTTATGAAAGGCAGGTCCTGCTTGACGAACCTGATCTCCTTCTATGACCAAGTGACGCGCTTGGTGGATTATTGCTGGCGTACGCTTCGCTGGGTTAGAAACTGGGGAACTAAGAGGACAGAGCTGCATGGTTTGCAGGGATTAATGCTGTCTTGCCTTAGATAGCCTCCTATGAAGAAACGTTATAGCTGACAGAGGTTTTTATTCTGTGAGTTCTTTTTCTTGTTATTAATGATACCATTAGCCTATATTTCTTATGGTATAAGTATGGTTTATTGCTATTTAAGAAGAGGCTCTATTTCTAATATCTTCCCTCAGGGAGTTCCAAATGGCAGGTGTTTATAGATAGTAGCACTGTTACCTTTTGCTTCTTGGACTCTACTAGCAGGGACTGATCATCTAGTTTATATGTGACAGCATGGATATTTGTTCAATCTGCCAGTGGCTAATCACTGGAACATGCTCTTAAGTATATTGCATTTTGCTCAGTCTCTTACCTGAGCACTATTCTCCAATTTAATTAATTACTGACCAGTCCTAGCAGTATCTTTTCCATATGAAATTAATCACTTTCTCTTACTTCAAAGCTCAGCTAGCTTTCTATAGCAATAAAGAGTTACTTAACCTAATCTAAGCACTTTTACAATGCTTATCACATTCAGTCTCTCTACCAACCTCTGTGAGGTTGGCCTGGCTTCTCAGAAAGGAATTCCTCTTCCCTTAGAAGTGATTTCTTGTGTAATGCTCCATTTTCAAGGAGACAGAATAATTCTGTAACAGCTCCTTAAGAAATTAGCCCTCTCCTTTAAGGAAGGGTTGGAGAAGTCTGGGCAGCAACGTCTTTATCTGGCACCCTTCCATTCCCTACGAATGATGGTCTTCTCCTCAGGCACTGATTCTACTGCTGTGATGATTGCACTCTTGGCCTTTTCACGAACCTTTCTTCCATCTCCTGGGAGGTGTGTCTGAAAACTGTTTAAATTTATGATGCTTTGCTTGACTGTGTGGGCTTTGCATTGTTTTTTCCAGGCAAACACAGAAACCAATTAAGTATTTTAAGGGTCCTTTATTTGTCCTTCATATTTGCATAAGAGGTAGCAGTTCCAAAATGTAAATGCTTTCGAAGGAATATAGCTGGTTAGAATTTTCAGATATTTTTAGTCGTCAGCACTCTGTTACTATAACTAGTCTTCAGTAAGCACAGTCCTTTAAATGCATTTTTTTTTCTGGAGTCCTTCACAACTCTCTAAAGTTTCCCCAGTGGTGATACTAAATTGAGGTAAATGTTGCTTTTTAGAGAGCCAATATTTAGAGTGCAAAAATTCTTCACTTTAATAATTCATACTGAGCAGCATTAAACTTAACAATTGCTCATATGGATGAATAAATAACATGGGCTGGTAGCTCAGCTGGAGTAAATTAGTGCAATATTGTTTCAGTCACTAGAGCTATAGCAGTTTAGACCAGCAGAGGGTTTTGTCACGTATTTATTTATTTGTTTGTTCATTCATTTATTTATTTAAGCTCTGGCATTCATGTAGTAGATGACAGCTTCACATAATTAATTAATTGATTCATCCACATAGTCCCTTTGGGACATAGGGAGGTATGGTGTTCATTTTACAGATGATCAGCTAAGGTAAAAAGGGATGCTTTTTAAAGACATTGCCATTTCTAACGTTCAGTAGGAGTCTCGGTGCTTTCAAAAAATGCACTATGAAATCAGAGAACCATAAAAATATTGTCTGGAAGAGACCACTGGAGCTCCTGAGTCCAACCCTGCTGCCTGCCACAGAGCTATTGCCAGTACCACAGCAGGTCAGCCATGTTTTTGTCCAGGCAAGACCTAAAAAGCTGCTAACACAGACTCCATGACCTCTCCAGGCAACCTGAGACAGTACTGCAATGTCCTTCTGGTGATATTTTTAGTGTCTAATTTGAAGTTCCTAAAACACAGCTTTTAGCTGTTGACAATTTTTATATCACTTGCTATTTCCAAGTCAGACTTTTTTTTTTTTTTTTTTAAGGAGTGATAGACAGGTAACTGTCTTGCCCCTTAACCTCTTTTCTGCCAAATTAAACCAGCCTAATTCTTTCCACCTCTTCCTGTGGGCTTTGTGCTCTCAGCTCTTGAACATCTCAGCAGTCCTATACCGTACCCTCTCCAGTTTCTCAGCATAGGATGTACATGCTGTATGCTACTCTTCTGTACATTAATATCTTAAAAAAAATCCAAATGCAAAGAGAAACTAATTTGCCACAAACCAAATGAGATAGTCATTAGTCATATTTTCCAAGGAATTTAGGGGCCAAAAAGGATAGAGAGGAGATAAAGATATTTCCATAAACACATGGGTGCCCAACAGCTTCTTTAAGTATTTAGTATAATCTTGACCTTCTCCCTGCTTACTCCCAGACAGGCTTTGTTGGTACTGGTGATATCACACCTTGAATATTGCCTCTCACTACCAGAAGCGTACTGAGTTGCTGGAATATGTTCAGAGAAGAGCAATGAAGCTGGTAAAGGGACTAGAAAACAAGACGTGAGGAGTGGCTGAGGCTGGGGCTGTTTGGTCTGGTGAACAGGAGGCTCAGGGGAGACCTCATCACTCTCTACAACCACCTGAAAGGAGGCTGCAGTGAGGAGGATGTTGGTCTCTTTTCTCAGGTGACAACTGATAGTATGCAAGGAAATGGCTTCAAGTTGTGCCACGGGAGGTTTAGTTTATATATCAGGAAGAATGTATTCACGGAAAGGGTGGTTAGGCATTGGATCAGGCTGCCCAGAGGGGTAGTTGAGTAGGCATCCCTGGAAGTATTTAAGAGATATGTAGTCATGGTGCTTAGGTACGTGGTTTAGTGGTGGACTGGGTAGTGTTAAGTGGATGGCTGGACTTGATCATCTTAAGTGTCTTTTCCAACCTAAAATATTTTGATTCTATGACTTTATGATCATAGAGTGAAGCATGTAGCATTAGCTCCCACTTAACTGGTTATGAAACAAGAAGTAGAATGATGTGGATTAAAATGTATTCAAGCTCAGGGGATGGTGTGTGGAGCAAGGATGCATAAAAAGGTTTGTTTTGAGGGATGTACAATGACTGATGGCCTGCCAAGAATTGTCATTAGTGAATCCACCATAGATTTACTCTACTGTGCTTGAAAGGCTTGTATAAACTTGAATATTTGTTGATTCACACACAGGCTGTTAGCTGTTCAAATGTTTTTTTTTTTTGTTTTTTATTTGTGTTTTTTTTTTCTTTCCTAGAAATATTCCTAGAAATTCAGAAATAATGCAGAAGTACTGTAAAGTCTTTGGATTTTTATTTATTTATTTATTTATTTAGGTAAGTTATTAAGCTTATCTCTATGATTAACATTGTTTTATTTATTTATATTGCCATTGCACATGGGAGCTGTATTCATAAACCAGATACCCTGCCTGAACTCCAGGCACTGTCCAAATACAGAACAAAACAATAATCCCTGGCCCAGCCAATGTTAAGCATAAAAATAAGGGAAAAGCAGATGGGTATAAACATAATGTGAGTACACAAAATACTAAAATGACATTGGTCAAAAGGTCAAGTAGAACTGTCAGGGTACCAGAGGATACTGTGGATTTTTGCAGGCATCATGGTATTGGAAAAGGAGTGAGTGGGCTTCCCCCTTGTTGGGGAAAAATGGGATTTGAGGAAGATATGAGAAGAAAGCGTAATAGCTTTTCATCATAGATGTTTAGCACAATCTGATGAGAAGGCACCCAACACAGGACTCCCATGTGACAGTGCAAGGTTTTAGTGAGGACACAATAAGTTGAAGATGAAATGGCCTCTAAGTTTCCTTGTTGGCTGCTGTAAAGTGCTGCTAGCTGTAGGTAAAAAGGACTTCTGTTTGGAGGGGAGGAAACTGAGGCTATCCCTGGATAATTGCTCTCTCTGTAAAAGTAAACATATTAAAACTGTGGTAGATAGGAAAGAACTAAGTGTGTGAGGGAATTCACCTGGGACAGTTCTTCCCTTTACCCTAGGAAGATATGGGAAACAGTGGGGCTGGTTACGTGGTAGAATACTTTTGTTTTGTCCCTTCCAGCTCTTACATTATTACGCTTTCTCCCCGTTGGTGTTTTTGGTAATATCAGCTTGACAAGACTTCTCCTTCAACATTACCCCACTTCCATCCTATATAATTTGTAAGGAAGCCTGAGTTTTGAAGCAGTCTGCATCATTTTATAATGTAGGTGACATGCAGTGACAGTGGCTACTTTCATCCCTTCTGCTGTTGACTGTTGAGAGAGCCCTTAGCGTGCAGGAGATGGAATGAAGCTTTGATCTCCTGAACAAGCTTTTGTCCCATTAACCCTTTTCATTATTTCTCAGTTCTTAACAGCAGGAGGTCAGCAATGGGAAGATCTTAGAAAAAGTGGCCAGTTAATTAACACATCAGTGCACCATCTGCCATACCTTTCTGACTCATCAGAGAGCTGTGCTCTCCCTGACCTTACCACGAACCTTATTAAGAGCTGAGAGATGGGGTATGTTAGACATGAAATGTAGAAAATATAAGGAGGCACTTAATGTATAATAATGACATGAGCAGTTACAGTAAGAAGGAGTAAGCAGGAGTCTAGTATAGGGAAACAACTTGGCAACGAGGAAAAGAGGACTAGTGGAAGAGTGAGGGCAACGTGAGAGAATGAGTTAACCATAACGATCTATTACTCTCTCAGACATGCTGGTAAAAATGCATTATTTTTTAATGCATTTTATTTTTTAATGTCAAATAATATTGAGTAGGGTACACGCATTGGCCTTGGTTGTGGCAGTATGAAATGTTTTTGTTGACTGAATCACTGTGAGACATTTGGAATGTGTTAATTCTTGGATTCATCTCACCTGATAAATTTAGGAATGTATAGAGACAAAAAGGATTTTATTTCAAATTCTAAAAATTCTGGAGAATGTGTGTGAAATGTGCCTAGAAAATTAAATGTGTCTTCCATACTCAGATAACCTACGTTTGAAAGTGATTCCTATGGTTAAGCTTAACTAAAGGATTTAAACCACATAGGTAAGGGTTGGTCCTTAGTTAGAAATGTAATCTAAACACAGAATTGTTGCTCCACCTTACTCTGTGTTTTCTAACCAAGCTCTGTTTCTCCTCCCGCTCCCCAGTAATTTGTAAGGGATAATCTTTCCTTGCCTGACTCTGACTCTTTTATTGTCATCCTCTAGGCATTTTTTGTGACTTCTGATGCTATCAGACCCAACACTGTTTCAAGTCCCTGAAGCCAACATGCAGTTTTAGATACCTTGTTCTGTCTTTTTATTTTCACCTACTCTACCTAATCACTTCTTTCTGTGCCTGAAACAGGCTCTATTTTTACACTTGGGTTTACATGCTAGAGGTTTATACTAGAATACCTAAATTTTCTACCTCTAAAAAAGCAAACTGTGTACAGAAGCTACACTTCATCTGACAGATTAACTTTTTTATATCAACAAACAAATAATTTAAGGTGTAGTCAGTCATCTAGATTCAGGATTGTATATTTCTTAAGTGGATCCTAATTTCTCCTTTATTTAACATGTATATGCACATTGTCATTTTCATTCATGTTTTAAAGTGGAATAGTCAAGGTAGCAGTTTTGCTTAGATTCATTGTTCCACTTTGTCTAAGAATGACAGGTCTAGAAGTTTCCAGACAGCTGAAGACCTCCAGTCTAGTTAAAGCTATTTTTTGCTTTTGGGCAAAACATGAAAAAACGTACTGGCTATAAGGCATTGCTTTTTTTTTGGTTGTTTGCATGAAAGTAGAGAAAATATATTATTAATGACCGAGTTAGGCCTTCTGACCAGCAGAAAATATGAGATGGTATTGCTACAAGTGCACCGAGAGAATTCCTTTGGGAATTTTGTATCAAATACTATTCCCTTTTGCATCTTTTAAAACCTTAGTAATTTTTAGCTATACAGCAAGTCAGTGTAAGCCACTGTTGTATTACTAAATGATCAAAAGCACACCAATAAAATATTTTGTCATATTCCTATAAAAGCCCCCATAAAAAAGCAAGCCTTCTAGTCACACAGCACTTTTTGTATGTCTACGGTAAATACCTCAGGAAAGCAGCTCACACTGTTACCAAAGCACAGGAGGTGTATATAATCATTTGTAATACAACACATCAAGAACAGAGAGACTCCACAGTACAAATTTTATATTAGGGTACATGCAGCAAGCAGTGCAGAAATCTACTATTAAAAAAAAAAAAAAAAAAAGTGATATTGAAAGAATATTCACAGTTTTATTAATGATACTTTGGAGAGGTGTTTACATTCTTCCATATATTTTCTTGCAGAAAATGTCCACTTGATCTATTATATCCAATAAAGAGACCTTGTTTGCATTGACACCTCTGTTCTTGGAAATAAATGGGTAAAAGAAAACTATCAAAATTTATTTATTGGTAAGGGTTATCTTTACACTTTCCTTTTAGTAGCAGTTGTACCATAATCCAAAGATGATAATAATAATAATGATAATAATAAATTAACTAATCTGAAGAAAAACAGACCTTATTTTTGTTTTATGTAGTAGTACAGCAATACACTGCACTGTAAAACAAGTGGGTTGTTGCAAAGGGCTCAGATGTCTGCCAGTTAGTGCCAGGTGGTGAACCCTTCTTTACACTGGGGAGCAGCTGCACACTGGAGTAGACCCTGTGACTTCGGCTGGTGGTAATAAGCAAATTGCTGGTTCCCACAAGTGATGAAGGACATGAGGAAGTCATAGGCTCTCAGCTTGTCTAAGGAGCAATACCATAAACAATTCAAAATATAATGCAGACCTATTGAATAAAAGCTGGTTAGAAAGAGTTTAAGCAGCGAGTAATCTCCTGACCACAGCAGTAGTTGTTCATAAAATGTTTTTTAATGGTGTAACTGCACTGGGACTGGAATGACAGTGTGAACTGCTAAGTGTCTAGAAGTCACATGGATTTCAAGACTCACCTTATGTTTAATATTTAGTGTGTCTCTTTAGGTTAACATTTTTAAGGCCACTTAAAAGTGCTGGCCTTGTTTTATTGCCGTACTTTGCATGTGCTGCCTATGAGGACTCAGATCTTTTCAGAGCAGATAGATGCAATTATTGCAGGTGTATGAGCAGTAGGTACAGTGGATATTCCTAAATATGACTGTGAAGTAAACAATAGTAATTCAAGTTATTCCTGGTTTACACAAGTTCAAGTAAGTACTGAGCCATTTCGCTTAATCTATTTGATCTAGCTCACAGCAGATTTATATCTGGTTGAAAAACTGCATTTAGGCTGGTGAAGTACAGAGGCATAGGTACACAGAATATTTCTTGAACAATGCATGTGGGATGTCTATAGCTAATAATAAGTGACTATGTGGGCAGGGATATTTAGGGTTATGACAAAATTTCTGACTGAGTCTGCCAACTAGTTGGTGGTTCTGGTCAGTTCAAACATTTGGTGTTTTATCTTCAATAAAACAAATGTATTTATACATGCTGTTCTTGACTGCCAGATGTCACCATAGATCCGGGAACTGAGGGAGATTTTGAAATGGCTTTAGGGTGATGTGGTGGAATGTCACATACAGTATTCATCATTGCAGTAATTAATGTAAGCAAGAATGACCTCCAGGTCAGGTAGATTCTTATACTTAATGACTGTCTGAGCGGTGAACATTGCCTTAGACCATTAACTCCTCCAGACAGTCATTTAAATGTGATGTAACTGCCAGGCATTCTTGCCTAATGTTAATAGGTACACATAGCTGTTTTCCCAAACTTTAAATGGTAGGAGGTGCTACACCTTCTTCAACAAGAAACAGTTGAAATGCATGCTAGTTTACATAAAATTTCCTGAAATAAAAGTGATTATCAGGATAATAGCTGGCAATTGACTTGAGCTGTAGTAAAGTGGACAAGATATTCATCCATTTCTCAATAATTATTTTAATTTGATGAGAAAATACATGCTGGAACCAAACCATTTTGTATTTAAATAATCTTGCTGTGACATTATAGTACAGAAAATAGCTGCAAATTAAACTGCATTGTGACAACACATATCTATTCATATTTACTTGAATCCACAGCTGCAGACATTATAGTCATACCATCTGAACACCAGTACTGCCTGAGCTCATTTAATTGCTATTTTAAAAAGTAAATTAAGGTACTAGTCTCTTTTGCTGTGTGGATTTAAAGAACAGTTTAGCATAGTATTTGTTCCATTATGTTATCTCTGCAAACCATCCTAGAAATCCTGAAAAGGTCTAGGATGCATGAAAGAACTGCATTCTCATTCTGCAGCAAACACACTGAAGTTGTTTCAATAGACTTAAGATTAGGTGGCAAGATAACATTTTCAAAGGTCATTCACGCTATCTGACATGGAAGAGTTTGCAACTGAAGGCAGTATTTCTCTTATTACTCTACCAGTTCAGGGTCTCCTAATCAGGATATGCACCTCTGTGTTCCCAACTAAACATAAGTAAACAATAAATCTCTTCTTCTGTAAAGGTGCTGTCCTTGGGATCAAGGGATCAAGTTATTCTTCTCATTTTAACAAAATAGCTCAATAAACCTGTAGAAATGTGGCTACCTTAAAATTAAGAAAAGTAATTAGAAGACAAATTTGATCACCTTTTTTTTAGTTTGGTGAGTTCATTACTTAGTGACTTTACATCTTGATGAGGGGGATGCAAACAAGAATCAAAACCAGTCCTATTAACTGGATGTTCCAATTCTGTTCCAAATTGGAAAACTATTTAACTATTTAATGCTTGTAAGGCTCATAACTGCTTTGATTAAAAAAATGAAGTTAAATTGCTCATTGGCTGTCTTAGAATATGTCAAACTTGATTAAAGAATAGAAAAGTACTGTAGAGATTTTGGGAGTCTCCAGTGAAACTTCTGGGTGCTGATGAGCAAAAAGTATTGAGGAAAAAATCTAGTACTTTAATTAAGAAATCAAATAGTTCTCTTTTATATAGCAAAGATGATATGATAGGTGAAATTGGCAGTGAAGCTGTGTATCATTTCTGGCTTGTAAGGGGTTGTTATGGAAGATATCGTCTTTGCCCAAAGAAATCTAAGCAATATTGTTCTGTTAGATGGATTAGTGTGGATCTTATTTTACATCCATTGAACTTCCTATACATTGAGTAATTTTTCCAGCAGTCGTAAGTAAATGGCAATGGTCATAGTATAATTTGTTGGAGGTGTACGAATACAATTTTTTATTAACAATCCTGGTTTTCCTCCATAAAGAAATATTTCTGCTCCTTGCTAATCTTTCAGACTCCTATAAAGTAGAAAGTAAAAAATTTAAAACATTCTTCAAATTGTGTTAGTCTTTATCAAGAACCCTGCTGTTCTGTAAAAAATCCCTGATTTAGGAAAAATTGATTTTTTTTGCTGCAGGATAATGACTTCAGGGAGAAAATACAAATAGAAATGCATATCTATGGATTCTCTTGCCTCCTTAAAAACTGTAGAATGTACTTTATATATATGGAACTGCAATTCTCAAGTTATTAGGTATCTGGGACTAGTCAAGGACTCAGATACAGGTTTCTAGAAGTTTTTTTATCATGCTTACTGCAGGAAATCATTCTGCACTATGACCTATCTTTTGTTACAAATGTTTTGAATTGCCTCTTCAGGAATCTAATTCTCATTTTATGTTTGTAGCGGAAATAGGGAGATGAGTTTGAAGAGGTTAAAGTGTGTCTTTGTGAATACCCTTCCTCTCATCTTACCTTTCCAAAGGTTTTCAAAACATATTTTTACATGTTTTTGATACTCAAATCCAGAAGAGGAAAAGCAAGCACATGGGAAACAGATTTGAAAACAGTTGCATGGTGAATCTGTACTCAATAAGTCAGCCTTCTTTCTGTGGCAGCACTGAGAAAAATTGTTGAAAATAAAGTTAATTTGAAATTATGCCTTTTTCCCTGCAATATGTACATAAAGAGTTATTACATCAAAGGTTAAGGTGTATTTTCCTTAATTTCATGTAGACTATTTCTTTCATGTACATTGTTCAACAACCATTACAGTCACATTTTTAAGAAACTGTAATCAAGAATATCATCTTGTTACCCTGACTTGTATTCCCAAAGCATTCAGAGATTCTAATAATCATTACGGTCAGAAATCATGTTCCTCACAGATCATGTGTAGACCAGCACATCCTTCTAAAGTGAGTGATATTAAACACACCAGCCCCAGCAGATTTTGTAAGCAGGATTGTCTTGCTTTAAGCCTGCTGAAAACGTCGTCTTTTTTTTTTTTTTTTTTTCAGGTCTGCATCTAGAAAGAATAGAGTGCATGATGTCTTTCAGATAGGTGATCATCAGGCTAAGTCTTTTAAACCCCTTGGTAATTGGAGGTACTGTAGGTCAGCCAAAATAACTCATCCCAACAAGAATTTGTGTTTCATGACTAATAGCTCTAAGGGAGCTTAGGAAGCTGTTTTGCTGAAAGAAACTAATTATTGTATTGTTTTGTATTGTACTAAATCTCAAGTGCCTGGTTTCGGTTGCCCCCCAGTTCAAGAAGGACACTGTGTGACAATAACTGTCTGGCAATAGACATAACAACTATACCCATGATTAATGTGCGAACTCCAGACTGATTATTCACAGGTCTAAGGTCCAGAGGATGGTCGAAATATGCTTCAAGGTTGGTATTGATTTTCTTATCTTCATGTTATGAATTTATTTCTGCCCCATGACTACTACAGACTTTCTTCTGAAAAGTTTTGGGCTGAGCCAGTGTTTGTATGGACTAACGACAACATATTCCTATTACTGTGTGTTTTAGAGGTAGGTCAAGAGCAGTCCTCAGCAAATAGGACCTCTTTTGGTATGAGAGGTTGCAGGAACTGGCTTTACTTGTATTTACAAGGTCTCAGTTTGAGCTTCAATCACTGTCTAGCTTCCAGCCTCATTACTTGCAAAATAGTGTCATTTCTGCAACACCTCACGAGAATGTGAGCTGCTTTATTCAATGGTGGGGGTAGGCCAATACTGTAGGTGAATTTCACCTGAGGTGAAAGCTAGACATTGAAAAGAGCATGGTTACTTGACACTAATCAAATTTCTAAACAGTGTACCCAGTTACCAAGAGTGAGCAGACGATTG
Organism: Anser cygnoides; assembly: GCF_040182565.1. NCBI lineage: Eukaryota > Metazoa > Chordata > Aves > Anseriformes > Anatidae > Anser > Anser cygnoides. The sequence continues at coordinate 92,064,901 of NC_089875.1, forward strand.
CAGTGATTTTATGAACCATAGACTTCCTCTGCTCCTTTGAACTTTTCTAGGTCTTTATGCATAACACAGCTGAACATAGTACGAGCTCACAGTGTAACAGCAGGCTTATAGGATGCTGTCCTTACTGTCAGCACAGTCATCTTTTTTACATTAACTTAGCTAAGGTAAGTCTCTAGTGTGGCATTAACAGTAGGAAGAATATTTCTATGTGTGCTCAGGCCTCAGGCGGTGTATACATTTATAATAATCGAATGCTGAATGAACAGAGAATTTGTCTGTACTCGTGAGACTTTGGGTTACAGGGTGTGGATCCCTCTCTGCATACTGCCTCAAACATTAGTTCATCTTTCCTAATTTACAAGCATGTATTTTTATAAGATTTTTCATGATATATATCAAAACTTTATACAGCAAAATATTTTTATATATTTATTTTTTATATTTTTATGAAATATTGTATATGAATACTTGGTTTTCATGGAGCCTCACCTTTTTTTAATAGTTTTAAGATGTCAAGAAATATGTCATGGACATTTTAGGCATAAGTTGCAAAAGCAACCAACTGAGTCAAGCATTCATTATCAGTTCTGCAGTACTGTAGTCTTTTGCAGACTGGCTGCATCTGTTCTTCACCTATCTCACCTCTTCATTACTTTTGCATCTACTTTCTGCTCTGTCATGTGCATCACCTACTATAACTTTTATACTTTTCTTTTTTTTTTCTTTTTTTTTCAGAATATGTGGCCTGGGACTGTGCACGTTTTGTTTTCCGTTAAGCCTCCCTGGCAGAACCAGTCATTTATTTTCTTGTCTGTATGTGCCATTCTCAGCCTACATGTTATTATATTCATCTTCACTTAGTTGCATTTTTTGTGTCTTTTTTCTTCTTTTTTCTTTTTTTTTTTAGTACTTCTGCACTTCTAATCCATAAGTCACTGCAGGAAGGACACACTGATTGAAAACCTTTCTCTTCAAGTAGAATGGTAAATTGCTTTTCATTATATGATTCAGATTTCTTTGGGTCTTCAATTTCACCTAGGTCCATTTTTATTGAAAAAGGAAAAAAAAAAGAAAAAAAATACACAAAGAAAACCTCAGCCAAAAAAGACAAAACAAAAATGTCTTTTAACGAGTAGGATAACACTGAAGATAAATATTTTAGTTTGCATATCTTTAAGTGCATTTTACTGCAGGAGTGGAAAAAAATATTTTTAGAGGCTGAGCCTGAAATATGTATTGCTAAAAACACACTGGTTATTTGTTGGTTGGTCAAAAAATGCAAAAGAATTTCTGCAGCAGTATCTTGCATAGCAACAGGGAGGATTCCTGTCTAATGTGGTATTCACTGTTTGCTCACAGCACTCCATCAGTAGCTGTTTGTGGGATGCCTGATGCTTCTTTTTGTACCTTGATTGTGATGAAGAGCCCCAGTGAGTGTGTACTGGAATCTGTCTTTCTGGAGTTGCTTTTGGAACAAAATTTTTCCCTTATAAAGATGCATTTTTCTTTTTCTATCAATCATGAAATAATGAATTGCTTTCAAAAGACACTTACTTGGTGTGGATACACTTGAAGTTTGATTTTACAAAAGAAAGGTATTTGTTTCTTAGTCATTGAAAACCCCACCTATATAATAAATTTTAAAAATAGTTTGCTGATGACACCAAGTTAGGTGCGTGTGTTGATCTGCTCGAGGATAGGAAGGCTCTGCAGGAGGATCTGGACAGGCTGGACCGATGGGCTGAGGCCAACTGTATGAAGTTCAACAAGGCCAAGTGCCGGGTCCTGCACCTGGGGCGCAACAACCCCAAGCAGAGCTACAGGCTGGGAGATGAGTGGCTGGAAAGCTGCCTGGCAGAGAAGGACCTGGGAGTACTGGTTGATAGGCGGCTGAATATGAGCCAGCAGTGTGCTCAGGTGGCCAAGAAGGCCAACAGCATCCTGGCTTGTATAAGAAGCAGCGTGGCCAGCAGGTCTAGGGAAGTGATTGTCCCCCTGTACTCGGCTCTGGTGAGGCCGCACCTCGAGTACTGTGTTCAGTTTTGGGCCCCTCACTACAAGAAGGACATGGAGGTGCTCAAGAGAGTCCAGAGAAGGGCGACCAAGCTGGTGAGGGGTCTGGAGAACAAGTCTTACGAGGAGCAGCTGAGGGAGCTGGGCTTGTTCAGCCTGGAGAAGAGGAGGTTTAGGGGCGACCTTATCGCTCTCTATAGGTACCTTAAAGGAGGCTGTAGCGAGGTGGGGGTTGGTCTGTTCTCCCACGTGCCTGGTGACAGGATGAGGGGGAATGGGCTAAAGCTGCACCAGGGGAGGTTTAGGTTGGATATTAGGAAGATCTTCTTTACTGAAAGGGTTGTTAGGCATTGGAATGGGCTGCCCAGGTAAGTGGTTGAGTCACCATCCCTGGAGGTCTTTAAGAGACATTTAGATGTAGCCCTTAGTGATATGGTTTAGTGTAGGACTTGTTAGTGTTAGGTCAGAGGTTGGACTAGGTGATCTTGGAGGTCTCTTCCAACCTAGACGATTCTGTGATTCTGTGATTCTGTGAAATGCATCTGTTCTTCATCCATGAGCTTACAAAGAGTATGGAACAGCATTTCACACAAAACTAATGAAAATGCTGATAGGTATGGAAGGGCTAAAAAAACATGTTTTAGTTTCTTTCCTACTGTATTCTTGCAGAGACACACACATAAAAAGGTCAGAGTCAAGCCTCCAGCAACAGTGAAAGTTTATTTATTTATTTATTTATTATTTTTTTTAATTTACTGTAATTCTTGAGCACTTATCCTGTCTCTGAGAGTTATGGAAGCAAGAGGCAGAGAATCTTTTCACAGCCTAAATGGGGATTGCCACATTTCATAAACATATTGTACTTTTTCTCATGTCCTCGTACCAACCTGCTAGGATTGCATAGTTTCAAGTTGGTCAGACTTGCCCTGGGGAACTAATCTGCAAAGATCGTTATGAAGGAAGAAACAAGATACTAATGAAACTTCCCCTTCCTCAGAACATCTCATATTTGCAGCGTCGGCATGCAGGAGGTATGTGGGTTTAAGTTCTGTTTTGGTGTCCTTGTGTGACACTGGAGGAACCCATTATTTCTTCCATTCAGATTCCAGATGGTACACACACTCAAGGAGAAACTCTGATTTGGATAAAGATATCTCAAATCTGCAGAAGCTCAGGTGAAAAACTGTTTTCTCTTCTCTCTGTGCTCAAGTTCTTGAAAACAACCAGTAGAAGCCTGAGTGATTGTATTCAGGATAAAACTCTCCACATAGTCTCATGCATACCCATTAGAGGTTCATGAGCTGTGAGAAGCCTTATGCTCTACACTCTGAGTAACAGCTTTGCTATGCAAGAGGTGTTATTTTTTCATCTTTTGGCTTTTAAAGGCAGACAATACATATAATAAAAGATTAGATGTGTACCTGTGACATAAGTTATCTAGGAAATACTGCAATTATGAAAACCTTATGACTGGTTGTTAAAAACAATCTACTCTTCTTAATAAGTGTAAGGAATTGTTAAAGCCCTAACACAAATAAGGTAACACAAATTCTTCTTTGATCATGCCTGAGAGGGGCAGCTTATAGACAAGTTCTAAACAAAACTGAAATTTCAAGTGTTTTGGAAAGTTCCATATAAGAAATGATCTCATATAAAGTATTTAGGATATCAATAGAGATAAATGGAGTTCAGCTTCTGTCTGTTGACAATGACCTGTCCTTACTATAATCTTCCTCTTCCTGTAAGAGGAAAAGAAAACAAGTACATGGATATGTTTCCCTGACTTATACAAGAGAACTGCATATATATAGAGAGAAAGATAGAATAAATTTAGTCTTTTGATGTCTTCTTCATATGTGTAAATCTATGTTTACTTTAGCATAGGGAAAAAAATAAACTTGTTTTTGTTTTTCTTACACTGATATGAAAGAGAAATAGTTCCGATGAGGCCCATGGATTTATTCCAGATGTATGCTAGTATAACTAAGAACATGGCCCAAGTTGCTTATCTCTTCAAGTAAGGTCATTTAAAGTAGTTTCATTTGTAATCTTTCGTTTTTACTTGGGGGTTTATCTGTATTGTTCACATTCAAGGGAGAAGGATTTTCCAGTACCCAGGACCTGAAACTGCCAAGTTATGCTTGTATCCAAGACTACTCTCCTAATGTGTGTTTCAGAGAGCAAATGTCATATCACCTGCTGACCAGAGCAGATGCTGTTGCTCCCTGATTGAGTGGGTTCCAAATTTTGCATGCCTATACCTGCATCTTGCACGTGGGAATTAATCCTGAACCTGACTATATTAGACCTGACAGCCTTCCAGGCCCCTCCAGCTGTCACCAAAATAAATCCTCTACCAACACTTTTGCCTGTCCAGAACTCCTTAGGTGGCAGGGGATGCATTTTTCTGGTTTACATCTATCTAATGTGACACAGATCACAACACAGCTGCAATAAATCTGAAGTTTTTGTATTCCCTGTCAAGAATAACTCACTGCATTATCTTTTTCTCATCTGGGTTAATTCAATTTTCATGAGGTCTGACTTCTGATGGTGTAGGTGGGTAGCATGAAGTCAAAAAGCCTGCCATCTTCACAAATAGATGTCACAGGTTGGAGGAGGTTGACAGTCAAGGTTGGTGGCTGGTGTTTCATAAAACATTCACATCCTGGAGAGAACTGTAAACTGATTTTACTAGCCTTGAAGTAGAAGTGGCACTAACTAGCATACTGCTGCTTCTCAGTTCACAGAGAGGACAGTTAGACATCTGGGACACAAAAAAACAGACACTGCTTGAGCTAGGAAATCAATGAACTGTAATCGTTCGGTTTCTGATCAATGTAAAATTCCTTTGGTGACTTGAATGGTGAGAGGGTTTTTGGACAAGCTCTTGAGCAAAAAGGCAATTTCAGCAGCCTTACTTAAGTCCTCCTATCTCTTTTCAATCTATTTGAGACCCCATGTTTTCTCTCACAATCCCCTCAATCTTCTCAGTACCTTTCTTCTGGCAGCAGTACAGGAAACAAGAGTCTACAACAAAGCCCTTAGTGATTTCATCATTCTTAATTCTCCAGAAAGAAGGCTGGGCTATTAAACTTTTTTTTTTTTCTCTTAAATGGCTGAGACAGTTCACTTTGCTTTCTCATCATTCTTGTGGTTGGATAATCAGTACCACTGTCAAGGTCTGTCAGGAAGGTCAATGGCAGAGGTGGAACCATCAATCTACATATCACAGAGAAGCAATGGTCCCAGGCAGAGGGTAACATGCACCCTTCCTCACTCTTAGGCCTGAGAGAAGGACTGAGAAGTAAAGATTTCATTTCTGTCATGCTTTAGTAGAAGAACTGCCACTAACATGACCTACATGCTGGAGTATGTGAATGGTATTCGGTCATTTCTCTTTCAGGTTCAGAATAAAGAGGGTGTACAATGACAGTGTGTTAGGGCTGAGTTTTTCTGTTGTCTGATCAAAGGGAATTACACAGTGTAGCTGATTGCCTGACTTCTCAACAGGCCTGCAGAGGTAGAAGGAGATGATATTAAGAATGTCGCTGCACTGAAGACAGGAATTTAGAGCTGGTGCTGAGAGAAGGACACACCAACAGATTCCTCCTGAACTCACCTTTGGATTAAGCTATATTCCAGATGGAAATTGAGTATAGGATGGCAGCAGCCTACAGCTCTTCAAGAGCTGTGAGTAAGAATCAGTTTCTGGCAAAATGAACAAGGAACCTCCCGGGAACAGACAGTTATGTTATTGTTAGTCCATCCCATCTGCTTTTGTGTTGGCCTTCCTTCACCTTCTCTGGCCTGGGAACCTGCTATGAAATGAAAGAAGCACTTTTCAGTTTCTTCTGCTGTCAGACAAAGGAAAGAACGGCCAAGCAGTTGGTATGTCCGTACACCTAAGACCTACATTTGTTTGGCGTGAGCGGTGATACCGTGACACACACAGAGTGTGCTGAAGTGCACTCTTGCTCTAACCCAGGGCAGGCTCTTGAAGTCTCAAGAAAAAGCTTTCTGTGCTCCGTATTCATAATTCCCACTGCAGTCCAACTGGTTCTCCTCAAATGCTGTCAGCAGGCAGTGAGCGGGTGCAGCAGGCTCAGGGTAGGAGTCTTGCTGCAAAGCCAATGACACCTCTGAGTGGTGTGACAGTAGCAGTTGTGTTTGCCCACCACCTTGGAAACAAAAAAAAAATAAAAAAATAAAATGAATGAATGAGACATTACCTCCATTTTAGGTAATCTAACAGTCAATTATTAGAGTTAATATATTAACATAATGTTCCAAAGTGTTCATCATTTACATTTGAGAGTAAAACTACCAGTATCCTGAAATATCATTCATACAGTTTTTTACTGTTAACTTTTACTAACTGGTTAGCATTTTTAAAATGAGATATTTAGGAGTGATTCAGAATACTTTAATTATCCACTTTCACTGTAAAAAAAGAAACTTTTTTAGTCAACAATTTAATGACTCCTAAAAACAGTAATCTAGCTACAGGTCATAAAGCTTGTGTAGAAAGGCAACCTGGAAGTTTGATAAAAATTGTAACTGTATCAATATTTACCCTATTAAAGACTAAAATCAATATGTAAGTCACAGCATAGGTCACAAGTGGTCAAAACACAGTTATTAAGGAAAGGTAAATATGTTCTGTTGTCTTTGGTCTGTGTGATAAAGTCAAATGTGGACACAAGTTGACAAGCATTTCCTAGTACTGCAGTTGGTATGGCAACAACTGCTTAATTACCCAAAATGCATTCAGACAGGTTTCCTCAAATAATCCCCCTTTCTCAATATTTTTGCTTATTCTGTGGAAAAGGTCATCAAGCAGTTTGTGAGATGTAAACTGTTAAATTTCAAATATTAGCAAGGAGATCCATCCTTGCAGAACTGAAATGATTTGAAGGTGTGACATCTGCAGGGCCTATGTAGTTCTTGGTTTAGTTGGAATGATTATATTAAAATCAGGATTTGAGTGGGATGGAATGGGATGGATGGACAACCAGATGAGTAAAAAAAGTCATAGAATCACAGAATGGATTGGGTTGGAAGGGACCTTAAAGATCATCCAGTTCCAACCCCCTGCCATGGGCAGGAGCAGCTCCCACTAGACCAGGTTGCTCAAAGCCCCATCCAACCTGGTCTTGAACACTTCCAAGGAGGGGACGTCCGCCCCTAGTCCTATGACTGCATACCCCAATAAAGAATATCTCCCCATCTTTGTTGTAAGTCCTCTGTATGTATTGGAAGGCTGCAACAAGTTCTGCCTGGAACCTTCTCTTCTCTAGGCTAAACAACCACAACTCTCCCAGCCTCTCTTCATAGAAGAGGTGCTCCAGCCTTCTGATCATTTTTGTGACCCTTTTCTGTACTTGCTTTAATAGGTCCATGTCTCTCTTGTGACGGGGGCCCCAGAGCTGACTGGATGGTTGGTCTCAGAGGGTTCTGGTTAGTGGGTTTGGAGGCAGGTAATAAGTGCAGTACTACAGAGATGTCTCCTGAGACCTGTCCAGTTTAACATCTTTATCAAAGATGCAATCATAGAATCATAGAGTCATTTAGGTTGGAAAAGACCTCTAAGATCATGACCAACCACTACCCTAGCACTACCAAGTCTACCACTAAACCATGTCCCTAAGCACCACAACTACATAACTTTTGCAGACCTCCAGGGATGGTGACTCAGCTACTTCCCTGGCCAGCCTGTTTCAATGACTCACAACCCTTTCAGTGAAGAATTTTTTCCAAATATCCAAACTAAACCTTCCCTGACACAATTTGAAACAATGCAGTGCATTCTCATCAGGTTTGCAGATGATACCAAACTGGAGCAATATGTTGATATATTCGAACAGGAACTTTAGTGTACACCCACTGGATCAGGCTGCCCAGGGCCTCATCCAACCTGGTCTTGAACACCTCCAGGGATGGGGCATCCACAGCCTCTCCAGGCAACCTGTTCCAGGGCTTCATCACTCCCTGAGTGAAGAATTTCCTCCTAAGCACTAATATAAATCTCCCCTCTTTAAGACCATTCCCCCTTGTCCTGTCATTATCTGATTGAGTAAAAAGTTTTTCTCCATCTTTTTTATAAGCCCCTTTTAACTACTGAAAAGCTGCACTGAGGTCCCCCCAGAGCCTTCTCTTCTTTAGGCTGAACATCCCCAGCTCTGTCAGCCTTTCTTCATAGGAGATATTTACTTCATTTACATTGAAGTTAGGGTTAAGCTATAAACCAGAACTCATTTCCCTCCCCCCTTCTTTTTTTTTTTTTTTTTGTTCAATTTATGGTATACCAGGTTATCTTTGCTATTTTTGTGTGATCTGCCTTAGGAGTTGATTATTTTATATTTTTTATTTGTGGTATCCCAAGCCCAGATTGATTTGTTAAGGGTATGTTTGACAGACTGTTCTAAAGTTTTTGTGACAAAAATAGTATTCTTAGACTGGCCCGAGTCTACCCACAGACTACTGCTGACTTTTTCTGCTCTGAGGGTGTGAATGTCTTTCTTTCTTTGCATAATTATGTGCTGACCAGATAATTATGAGGAAACTGGAGAGCTTCCCCATCCTACTAATCTGATCAATCTGAACCATCACCATCTATATTTCAAGAAAAGGCTGGAAGTTAAGGGAACAGAGAGTATCAATGGCAATAATACTTATCCTCTGTTCAAGTTTGGTCTTTGTGTACTCAGAAATACAAGTGTTAAAGGGTCAGAGGGACACAAAAAAGAGATAACTTGACCATTGCCTAATAGTTAGGAGAAGCTTTTTGAATGAGAAGGTAAGACTACATGCCAGGTCAGTATGTCAAGAATATTCTACATCTACAGTTGTGGCTGAAATAAATACCAGCTCCAAGCATAACAATGTAAATTTTCTGGCTCCATGACTCCTGCATGCCTGTCTGACTAGTATATGATCTTCCAGCATGTGCTTTTTCCAAGTTTACTGATACTTGACATCTCAGGATGTTTGGGTCCATGGCTTCTTTACCTCTCAGGAGGATGTGAACCATAGATAATCCACATGAAGGACATGGAGGTCTAACCATTAATATGATATATATAGAAATATTATATAGAAGATGAGACCTGTACATGAACAGATGTAAATGTTCTGCAGAAGGGCAGGCAAAGTGGATTCTGAGTAATATGCCTATGTGTGATAGTAAGAGTACCTATGATATTCATATGAAGTTGGCAAATGTGACATAAGACCTACTACACAATGCAACTCTAGAGTGGAAGATGGAGGCTAGATATCCTGAAGCAAGTCAGAAAATCTTCTTTTGGAGCTGCATTCACCTGTCCTAATGTGAAAGTCTAGTACCAGGTGCAGTGTAGGGTCCTCCTTGGACCAGAAGCATGCAGGTCCCCCTTAAGTTATCTTTCATATCTGCAATTCCCATGCAAATGTTTCAAATGCCCTAGGGAATCTCAAAGTAAATGAATCCCACCTCTAGTAACAGGTAAACTGTAGTGGTCTTTACATTCCATTGACTGTATTGACCTGTTCTCCACTGATTATAATAGGAGTTTAGACATTAGCTCACATGTTGATGACTAAATCTAGCTAAATCTGGTGCCTAATTTAGAAGAATTTCATTGGCCTCAGGAGGCTTTTAAATTCTTTGTGCAATCAATGCAAAGATGTTAGTGCTAAATGTAGAGAGCTAGATGAATCTAGCTGGACTTCAGAGGTTCCTCCCTTTTTCTTTACTTTATAGAAAGAACCTAGACAGCTATGATGGGCAGAATTAGATTGCCCTGCCAGAATCCATTGCTTGAAATATTGGCAAGACCATGTTTTAGTTAGACTTCTAAATTGAATAGAATGGATTCTACCTATCTGTCTTTAGAAGCCGTAGCTAACTCTTGCTTGATTTAAGAACCTAATTACTAAAAACAGAGCTAAAAATATTTTTCCTAATACGTTGTTCTTGAGAAGAGCAGGAAATAAAGTAGTTAGGTCCAAGAAGACACCAAATAAGAAATTGAACATACATAATAATCAATTCTAATTTCTTTTTTATCCTATGAGGTCTTTTAGGCATCACCTTTTGCAATTTCTTGATTCAACAGCCCAGGAACATATTGCGATAAATCAATGAATTGATGATGGGGAAAAAATACTAACTTGTAGATGTTTTTAAAACTGGATCCAGAGAAACAGATTTTGGGAGGTATTGAAACTCCTAAAGGTTTGATCCACAAAGGGACACAGACTAAAAAGTGTCAGCATTACATCACATAAGAATTATGTGCCTGTTTCATTATCTTTGTATAAAATGTATGCAAAGAAGTAGGCAACTCTGAGATCCGTTTCTTAAATTCCACATCTCTTGAGGTGCAGGTGCTCAGCTCTTAGCCACAGAGATGAACAGTCATGAACAGCAGCTCTTAACCCTTTTTGTGTCTGAAGAGACCATTGTAAGTTTTGAAAAAGAGAGTCAGCAACTGAAAGGACATCACTCTTAACACACAGCTGAGGGAATGGGTGATACAAAAACTGTGAAAAAGCTCCGAATTCAGCACTTTTTCAGAACATGTGAAAAAATTACAATGCCATCTGAAAGGATTCACATAGTTCTTCTTCACTTTCTGACTGTAAAACTCAGCCAGCAGGCTGTAGGTAACTGTGAGTCTAGCTGAAGCAGCACTACTTAAGAAACAAAGGTTCTACATTCACAGGACCAGAGAGAAGCAGCAGCAGAAAATAAGCTTCTAAAATCCACAGGTTAGGATGATTACTGAGGAGAAGCTGCCTGATGCCCATTTCTTGCTGAAAGAAATGGTCATGAATTTTCCATTAAATAGTAGTTAGATTAAAAAAATGCTAAAATTCAGGTGTTTCTGGATTTATTTATTTATTTATTGTAATATGTTATTTATTATTGTGTATTTATTTATTTATTTCCCGATTGAATGAAAAGGCAACTTAGAATCTTTCTGGCTGAGTTTTTCCTTTTTCAACAGGGATCAAACAGGATACTCTAATGAATTTAGGATTTACTGAGAGTTATTTAAGAACTTTAGCATACCTGGAAAAGGAGACTAAGATGATAGAAATCAGTGAGAAGCTTCCATAAGAGTACTGACTGAACTAGGGGTCATAATCCTGAAAAAGAGGTAACTTGTGGGGCCTGTAGCGGAAGTCTATATAGTAAAGAGAGGAAGTTGAATTGGTAAAAGCTATTAACTCTTCCTTATCAGAAACAATGAGATGTAAGTGAGTTCAGAAATATCAAGATAAGTACTACAGTAGCACATACGTAGTCTGAGTTTCTCATTGCCACTGGATGATCCAATGCAGCTCATCCAAGAGACAGCTTTGTCCAAACCAGATAAATGGCTCTTTCTTTATATTGCAATTGTAATTAATAGACAGAACATTTCAGTGGGAATGCTGGGGTTAGTAGTCATGCCTGTTTTCTCAGCACTTGATTTATGCTGATTCTTAATGAGGCCTCTTTTCCTTGCAAAGAAAGATGTACAACATTGCACTGGATAAGACCTGGCTTGGAACAAATCCTCTTTGCACCATCTGCACTTTGACACCAGGCACAGCTCCTCAAACACATATTCAACTGGATATCACTCTGTTTACTAACAGCACACGAGAATGTGCTTACTCACACAGGAGAGCTCTATAATGTTTTTGGAGAGACAAAGCTAACATTTGCCACTCAAACTGCTTCTTGTGTCTTACCCGGAATCAGAGAGAAAGCATAGCTTTGAGCTAGTGCCCGAAGAACTGAAAGTCTGCTATCTATACACAGTGTTTCCATCTGCTGATTGCTAACAGAGATTTCCGTATACTTTTGCATAACCCAATGGAAAGCACACTGCTGATGCTGTGACAGATGGATGCCTGCTTACACGCGGGAAGTAGACCTTTTGTTAAATCTGGTTCCTAAGTACAGCATTGCTTAGCAACTATGGGGAATGGAGACAAGCCAAAACATCAGACCACATTTTACCTTCACAGCTGAGGGTTTGGGGTTTTCTGTTTGCTTGTTTGTTTTTTAAAGAAACTACACCAGCTGAATGCAATGTAAGACATTATAAGGTGTTTTATGGCTTATGCTCTTATAGGAGGAATGTCAGCATCCCATTTCTCAGAGAAGTGCGCTCTTTCACTGACTACGAAGAAATTCAGACCCAGTAGTAAATGCAACGGAAAACCCCCTTGCCTGTTTGTGCCTTTTTTTTACAGTTTTTTCCTAAATCTTCAGCATAAGGAGTTGTTAAAATCACAGCAATATTCAGCCCATAGCACTCCGAAGGTGTATGGCAGTACTGTTATTCTACCTCTCCTCCCTTGTTGCAGCACTTAGTCTCTCTATCATTCTTCCCTCCAAGGGGTGTTGCAGAGCATGAGCTGAAGTTCAATAATGACTAGTTTATCTCCCCAGAAAATTCTGGGTTAAATAACATCACTTTGGCAAGGATCCATGTAGCAAATAACTTTGTTAGCACTTTTATGCCAGCAACACAAAACCCCTTTACACAGCCTTGGCTCTGAAGTTGCGGATATCTTGAACTGCTATCTGATTGATCTACGGCTGCTCAGCTAGAAATTCCTGTGTGCACTGCTTTCTTGTACTAAAAACTCCAGGGAAGAAGTCCATATTTTGCTGAGCGTTGACTTGCCAGAAAAATATCCTTCCTAACTTATATGTAGGAGGAGGACAGAGAGAAGAACTACATATGGTCTTACATGGTTACTAAAGTGTATTTAAACTGTTGAGAAAATGAGGCCTTTCCTCAAAAAAAGTATTTATTTTTTTCTACATACATCTAGGGAATATGTATTTTAAATTGGACCAAGGTAAACTCTAGGCTGAGTTCAACTACCTTGATATAGTCTTGTGCCAGTTGCAGTAACATTGGGTAGCTGAGCCTTCACACCCCTGAACCTTGCTGGAACTGTGGCTGGAGGCCAGCTGGGATAGGACTGGGCACTGTAAATGGTACCAGCCCTCCCTGGCAGGAAAATGCAAGGCCCCCCATCATCTCTGCATCCACTGTAATGTAGGGAATTCTGACTCCCTACATTTTTATGTGGATGTAGTATAATGCCAAACATCTCATCAGTGCTCTAGCAACACTTACATAGCTGGTACATACATGTTTGTACTCCGTGCTGGGCTCAGCCTGACTTGCACCATTCCAGAGACACTGAGAAGTGAGCCATGAGTATGTGTGACAGCTTGCCTATGGAAGACAAACTCTGCATTGATATGAAGCAATATAATCAGTAGGTAAATACAGTGGGTTTCAGCATGTTCTTAATATTTCTAAATAAGAAATATATAAAAAATAAAAATTCCTAGGACTTTCTGGGCAGTGCAGCTCAAGATCTGAATAAAGAGTAAAGAGGCACTGAACTGCTGCTCATATGCTGAAAGCACATCTGTGATTGCTGTGTGGTGCATAAATACTCAGGCTAATGTTAAACCTGCATCAGCTAGGTTATTAATAACAGCACAATTGGGTCAGCAGAGTGTTGAGTATAGACTGATTTGTCATGTTTCCTGGGTAAGTTTGCAGCCTACTCTAAGCTTTCTGCTGCTATAACTAGACTGCTATTGGAACAAGAGTTTGCTGGTATAAAGCTTATATAAATTATCTCAGTTATTGAAATACCAAGGTGCTTTAGATTTGCATTATATTTTGATCAAAAAAGGAGGAAGCTAAGGCTTATATCTGGATCAGAAAGCCTAAGCTTCACGATTTGGTCTTGAAAAATGGAAACTTTGGAAAACCTGCTCTGCTTGAGAGATGCTTACTATATTAGATGAAATCCTTAAAAATGTGATGTTTCCATCATATATTTATCTAGAGGGGAAAATAAACCCCTTTCAGGTTAGAACTTGATATATATTAAAAAAATAGTCAAATTCGTATTTGGGACTTAAATTCTCGTCTTGTGAAGAATTGAGTCTTTGGTGCAATATCAGATCTCAGCAGCATGGTGCCCATAGGCTGCATAGGCAGCTTCTGCATCAGCTTCTTGATAGACAGCCAGTTCTGATTGACTGATGTATTGCAAAATTGAGTACTACAATATCTAATCCATGGGCACCTAAATTGGGTAGGTAGAGGACTTGGTACTAGGTTGGGAGCTAGTTATTTTGCATTCATGCAAAAATTTAGATGTTAAAGTCTTAGATTAAATCTGCACTTTGCATGAGATGCTCATTTGGAACAGGCAAAGTCAGGCTTCTCATGACTTAAAGACCTTACTATGGCCTGGAGAAAATGCCTCCTTTCTTTTAGTGTTCAGTGACTGGAATGCTTTCCTGAAGGTTTCTCCTCAGCTGATTTTTTGGAAAATAAAAGGATGATCTGCTGCTTTCCTCTTAACTGATGGATGATGATCTCCATCTGTCAAAGCTCTGGGTAAAGTTCTCTCTAACAAGTCTGTATTTTAGTCTCCTTGCTAAACAGACTAGTGAGCATGCTTTCTTCCTCTCAGAAGAGCTCTCCAGCTAGTAGGCTGTAGCATATTCAATTCTGTACAGCATGAACTAAAATAGTTTTGGTAAACAAGATTTCTACAAATTTAGCACCTACAGGTTTGAGATGCCATCGCCCTCCCCCAGCTATGTTGTAGATTAGGAGAGGTTTCAAAGATTTGCTTTCAGTTCTGAACATGGAAAAGGGGATTTAGTCTTTCTTTCTCTTCCTGATTGTTTAACTTGTATTTGCAACATAAATCATGCTGTGCTCTTGATTTATAATATGAAACAGACTCCATTTTTTTTTTGTCAAAAATACTTCAATTTTTTTATCTTTAAAGTCTTGTTGTTATACAGCAACAAGAACATGCACAAAATTTAATGATTCTAAATCAACATTTTCTTGGGGTGCTGTCCTTATTTTCCATTAGTTGTCTTTCTGCAACAAGAAAAAATAGTTATAAAATAGAACAATTGTAATAGTATTCTGACAAGTCCAATTTATATGGTACATTGTCACAAAAGTTATCCTAAGAAAATGCAGAATGGCTATACAAACCTACTAATACACTTGAGAAACTCCTTGCAGAAGCTAGAACAATATACTATGAAAACTCCAAATACATATTCGGTATGTGTGTTTTTAAAGAAAACTTTATAAATATGCAAATTTAAGATCAACAAATACAGAATAAAATGCACTAAGAAACTGATATGTAGACAAAGGTTTATTTACACCATACAACATTTTAAATATTTTATACACAGCTGCAGCAGAGAAAGCTACTCTGAGCTTTCCAGAGAAAACTGCAATAATAAAGATGTGAAATATATTATTCATATAAAAGTGAGATTATTACTTTATTGCATTTAAAGCAATGAAGAATGTAGCTCAACAGACATTCATTTAATGACAAAAACTTTGCTTTTATATTATAAAGTAAAAAGTGTAGTAATGGCCAAACAGACTGTTATAAACTTTAAAAACTGCATAAATATATACATTGTGCTTCATGGTGAAGTTTTTTGAAAACTAAACCAAATGAAGCTGTTACAACATGAATCGTTGCTTGAGGTTTATCTATAAAGATTACCTTACAAATCCATTCCACGGGTACTTACAACACACGATGGTAAGAATTGTACACCTGGTTCTCCACTAGCCATACTAGTGGGAATAAACTGTATGAAAAAAAAACCACTGACATTTGGCACAGGAAGAGCCTGACATAAAGTAGTCACAATGTTCAGACAGGAGTGTCAGGATTCCCAAAGTCTCTTTATTGTCAGTGCAATGAATTATTTTTTTTGTTTTTTCTCTTGTTCAGTTTGTTTTTCTTTTTGTTAAACTTCTGTTTGAAAGTCACCTTCTTGCACATCTAAAGGCAAGTTCAGACACTTCTCCCATTCTGCTGGTCTTAGTTCTAAAGCATCCTTTGCCTCTGTGTCTAATACGTTTATTGTTGTATAGTGTTGATATTCGCCAGTGGTTTTGAAACTGTCCCATGGAGCCTTGTTCTGGGCTGAGTTCTCCTGAAAAGCAGAGAAGAAAGAGCAATTAAAAATGAGGATGAAATAATGTGTTTTCTGTTTATAAGGCTGATCACTAATGTGCTCTCATGAGATGCAGGAGTCAGGGAGAGGAAATGGCTTTGCAGGGAGCCAGGCTGGCACACGCTCAGCGCCGTTGTTACTGTCTTTCGCTGCAAGCAGTCAACTCTTTGGCAGGCTCCTCACCTGAGCTGCCAGCTAAGCCCTGTCTTTCGCAAGAAACAATGTAAGTGAGGAATGGCCAAATGATCCAGTAACAACAGCCAGCATTGTAGCTGTGGTTGTGTCGAGAAGTGCAAAAAGAGAAGCGAAGTTAATTGAGGAGAGCTTGCAGTCTGAAATATGGAGTGTTTTGAAACAGAGATTGCCAACTCAATGCAGAATTGGGGCAGATGCATCATGACAGAACAGAAGAAACCTGCTCCTCAAGAATGCGATAGCCACCTTGTTTCACAGCTCAGGTATATTAGGATTACCAAGCTGAAAGCATCTTATTTTCTACTGTACTTGAATTCTTTTGTAATGTGAAGTTTTACAGGATAAAAGTCATTACGGAGTGAGACCAAGTTCATTAGTGATTTCTGCTATGTTAGTTGCCTAAACCTAATATTTTCACACCATTTTAGATGCCTTTGGATATCCTGTTGGGTCTCCCACTATCTTTCAAGAGAGGTGTGGTTCCTATGTCATCACTGCATATACTCTGCTCTAGATTAATATACCTGAGGCTGTCTAAAGCAGCCTGAGATGCTGACATGTTGGTACCTGGATCACTCTCTGACTGCATTACAGATAGACCATTCCTCTAGGCAGCTTTTATTAACAGACACTTCAAGAATTTTGCACTGACATGAGCAGTCAACACAGCTCATCCATAGAAAACCCCTTTGAGATTTTAAATGAATGCAAGCTTTACATGGACAGCAAATTTCAAATAGGGGGTGAATGCAAACTTCATGTGCCAGCAAACATCAAATGGGGGAGTGGGTGAGAATTGGGTGCAAAATAACATATATCACAGCTAAAGATTCATGAAAGAATCTGGGCCAAATTTCTGTTGGATTAGAATGATGTAAACCCATTGACCTCACATCTGCTTAATACTTCATGTCTGAGAGCAACTCTTCATAAAATGCTGTATAATAATACGATTCTAGCTCAGTTTCATTTAATATGCAATTTTCACATTATAAAGTTATATAGAAAATTATTACTAATCATAATATTACTGCTAACAAATATGTCACACTAAATTAGCTGTTTTAATTAGGCAGAATCAACTATTTCCTTGCTCTCATTATCAGATGTAGTCAGGGTGTTATGTGTGTGTATGAGTGTGTGTTTATAAATTTGAATTATGATGATAGCAGTGTCAATTCAAGATGATTTAATTTTTGCTTTTCCAATGCTAAATATTTATAAGCCTATTATGGAAAAGACAGAAGATTACAGAGACCCTGTGTGCCTTCTGGACCCTCTTACGTATAGGTAAATCTAGTTGGACTTATTTGCAGTAACTAATTTAATATCTGTTTGCCTAGCTAGAGGAAAAGCCCTGTTGGCTAAATTTTATTAGTGAGCTGCTTTCTCTGTATAGTCCTTTAGACTTAGTAGACACATGCATATTTTAAATGTGTTCCCTATAGTTCAATTACTTGTCATCTACAATGATATCAGCTAGTTATTGTCTAGTTGTACAATCTAATGAATCCCATCATAGGTTAGATTACTGGAAATGTCTTTTGTTCTCATTTCTGAGGCTATGTAAAAGCAGCACAAAATGAGGTCTTCTCAGGAAATAACATTGAATTCAAAGAACTCCCATTTCATTGTTATTGTTAGGGATCCAGCATATTTTAAATAGCCAAGAAGGAATACTTACCATGCTGCCTGATTTTGGTACATCCCGAAATCTGTCCAGTGTCTGGAATTTCTGATTTAACTCTTGAAACAATTCCATGTGCCTTTTTCTTGTATGCATGACCTTCTGCAAAAAAGGAACATAATTGCTTTTATTTATAATTGAATCTGGGCTTTTTTTAAGAGAACCATTATTTCCCCCAGCATAATAAAGTAAATTGAATTTGGCAGGGCCATCTTTTCCCTATAGAGTCGATCAATGGAAGTGAATTGCACTGTCTTCTCTCTGCTCTGTTTAATGCACTTCCTGTATACAAAGGACTTTTTTAACTCCACATTTATTGAGCTGCTGAAATCAAGGAACACACTTTTTGTGCTAGCCTGAAAGAATTTTGAAAGCAATGGCAGTTTCTCAGAAGGAACTTTATCTTTTGAACATTAGGAAGATTTTCTAGAATTTCTGTTTTCAGCTTGGATACTAGCATTTTAATTTCTAGAGGAATGCAACAGCAGTTTGTATCAGCACTTTTTAAGAATAGTTTTTATGGGAACACCAAACTCAGGATTCCTGGACCAAAACGAAAAAGGCCAAAATGTTATGTCTTTTTAATGAGACATCTTGTCATTCAGATCATCACAAAATGCAGTTGAAATGGAATACATATTAAGATAATATGCACAATTTCTCAACTTTAATGGCTTTGTTATTTTATGGACCAAGCAATTGAAAACTACCCCCCCCCCCCCCCCAGCCAATGCACATGGCATTCTTCCACAAAATCTAATTATATGGCACTCCTGTGCAAGAGGTGGAGACCCCAAACAGACCTCACAGTTGGAGGAGCCCTCAGGCCATGTATCTGCGTTGGCAGCTGCACAAAGAGTGAAACCTATTTTCAGGCCTAGACTGTCATGCATATCATCTGTGTTGTTTCCAGATAAGTTCACTGTCAGGTATGGATTCAGACCAGCCTCCAGAGCAAAGCCGAAGGCTGCTTACTGTTTGGCCAATCTTGTGGTTCAGTACTGTAGGTGGACAGGAGACAGGAAGGGCTGAGGATACTTCACCTCAGTCCAACAGCAGATGGCCCCAGCTTGGCTTTTCTTAAGCTTCTGTAGCTGTTTGAACTTGAGTTGCAGCCAGGACAGCAGCCAGTAATGTCGATAGAAACGGTGCAGGTCACCAGCCTCTACATATGTCCATTAATTGTCAAGCCTGATTTTCCCTGGCAGCGTACATGACAAGCCCCACAAACTTATGTATGCAGTGCCTGAGTGTGACCCTCCCCAGCAAGTAACACTTCCACCAAGTCTGAGTTAATACCTTTAAAAATGGAGCTGCAGTAGCTGACCCTCAAATAATATTTTACCAGTTCCAATTTTCACTTGTTTATCTTTCATTTGCATTCTGTATTTATAAATTTCATGAAATGTGGCTGCTCTCTTGGCCGTGCATTCCTACCGCTATGCTGTAATGACCATATTAACCTTAATACAGCCACACCATAGATTGAGAACTGGTTTCACTTCTGAGAACAGGAAATTGGCAACATTATTCACAAAAGAGACAAGAGATATAGCAAGCAATTAAAGACCTATTAACTTAACATGAGTTGTGGGGTGAAAAGGGAAACAATTTTGCAGGATTCCATGAGGAAACCCTTGCAAAACATAATTTAACTAGAGATAGCTGATCTAAATTTATAAGGGAAGTTTCACTTAAGTGACTTCCTAGGGATTCTTTTAAGCTGTTACTGTTATGGCAGACAGGAATATTTAACAAATATCATATACATAGAATTTTAAAAAGAAAGGTTCTGCCTCAAAGATTATTACTGGATGAAGTATGGAGACATGCTACTGCGAATAAAACAGATTTGATGCATTAAAATACTGGCTCTAAAAGCAGAAAATAGCATATGACTGTAAAACAAATGTCTCCAGCTGGAAACTTTTTAATAGAAGGCTAGGAATATAGAGAATGCTACTTTCTGATAGTTTTCTGAATCGTGTACCCAAGAATTTAGTTAAATAGCACATATGAATAATGCAAATGTCTTACTCAGTTCATTACATTATTCCTGAGGAGAAGCAGGTGGGAGGAGAAATTAAACGCTTGCAGTGGGAAGTCTGCCAGAGAAAAGGCTTTAAATTTTATTCTTAATACCAGAATAACTGGTATGCACATGTACATATGGATCTTTTAGTTGCTTTGTGTTTGCCTTTCTTCCATTCCATAATTTCTACCCACTGACAACCCTATCCTCCTCACCACTTAGAAAGAACGATCTGAACTGTCAGCGAGGTACAGAAACTTAAACTTCCAATATTAGCTCTCCATTTCTACCCTTTTAAAATTATTTTATTCCTTCTTAGAATTCATCATCTTATCTGTTCTCTAGAAAATGTGCTCTGTTGGATAACTCTCTTTTATGAGAAAATAACCCATAAAGTATTTGTGGGGGTTTAATCTGTTTTCTCTATTAAATTGCCAATGTAGAAAACACAGCTTTATGAGTCTTAGAATGCAACACAGAGCTGAAAATCTTGATCAATATATACTAGGATAATTGCAGTAGCATAAGGACCTGAACAGGATGAAAGACGAGTCTCTGATGCTGCCTTTAGAACGTACACCTCCTTTAGGCACAGTTGTGGCTTTGCCCAGTCATACTGCATCCCATATCAGAAACAACTGAGTTAGCCACCAGTCTAAAGACTCAGTCATCTCAGAATTATAGAATCATTTAGTTTGGAAAAGACCTTCAAGATGATCAAGTCCAACCATCCACTTAACACTACAAGTCCACCACTAAATCATGTACATAAGCACCACGTCCACAGATATCTGAAATACCTACGGGGAAGGAGACTCTATCACCTCTCTGGGCAGCCTGTTCCAATACCTAACCACCTTTTCTGTGAATACATTCTTCCTGATATCTAATCTAAACCTGTGGCGCAACTTGAAGGCATTTCTTCATGTCCTATCACTTGCCACCTGAAAAAGAGACCAACACCCTCCTCAATGCAAGCTTCTTTCAGGTAGCTGTAGACAGCAATGAGATCTCCCCTGACCCTCCTGTTCTCCAGGCCAAACAGCCTCAGTTCCCTCAGCCGCTCCTCATATGTCCCTTCTCTAGCTTCATTGCTCTTTGCACACACCTGAGCAACTTAGTATTCATCCTGTGGTGAGGGGCCCAAAACTGAACACAATACTTGAGGTGTGGTCTTACCAATGCCAAGTACAGAAGGATCATCACTTCTCTAGTCCTGCTGGCCACACAATTTCTGATACAAGCCAAGATGCCATTGGCCTTCTTGGCCACCAGGGCACATGGCTGGCTCATATTCAGCTGGCTGTCAACCAGGTGCTGTAACTCTTGTGTCCCCCTCACCCCTAAAGCAGGACAGGTTGAGCTGATACCCATTTCACATTTCTACTCCACTCACAAATAACATCAAGGTTGAATTTTGAAAAGGCCAAGCCTTACTCTCAGCACCTACTCTCAGAAGAGCACTGTGGGTGGCTATCATCAAAATGAGAAGGACTTCAGACACAATTCTATACACAGTTCAAAATTTTTAAAAATTTATTTATGATAAGATTTCAGCTGAACTCTAGCTCAAGGACAAATATTCTGACAAAGATTCATGTCCCATCTTATGAATAATAATAATAATAATAATAATAATAATAATAATAATAATAATAATGTTATTCAATATGCCTTGGAGATTTTCTGCATTGTTACAGGTAAAAATGCTCAATTTTTGCATGAAATAGCTAAGTGAAAAGAACAGATGGGGAAATGCCTTCCCAGCCGTACAATGGAAGCATGCTGTGTTTTCAAGATGTTATAGGTCTGATCTGTTGCCAGACTTAGGAATGGGAAAGGATTTTTCCCTGCAGGCATGATTTTTTTTTCCTTTGTCTTGTAGAGATGTCTTCAGATTAGTAAGAGAAAGATTCTAAATTTTGGGGTGAGTTTGTAATATTGCTATAATGAATGGCTATTGTGGATAAAATTCTGAAAGAATGCAGCTCCAGCAATTAAATATCAATTCAACATTATTGCTGGTAGGATTCTGCTGCTCTGTGGAAAGAAAAGACATTCTGGTATTCATACTTTTCTGTATCCTTGGTCTCCCTAATGGAACTCAGAAAGAGCCAGAGATGACCTGAATCCTGGAGAGCAGGGTAATGAAGCACTTTTCTGAATTATTTGGCATAAAAGTTGTTTATTGTAAGTAGATAAAATTAATACATTGTATGAAGGGGAGAGTGAAGTGGATGGGTGGGGAAACGCAGGAGTCAGATCTTCTCATAGAATTTAAAGGTAATTGTGATCTCGTATCCTAAAGTGCATGTCAATAATAGTGTTTAACTCTTCTGAATGTTTTTGTAAGTGACAGAGCACACCTATTATAAAGACCTCCTGGGAATTTCCACAGCATCTGTATTTCTGCTCAACATAATTAGAATGACTTTTATTTGATCTGACAGCTAAGTATTAGTGCTGTGCCTTCATGACAAAAACTACCTGTCCAGCTTTGGGGAAATTCAGAACATAATGATTGTGCTTGGAGAACGCTTAGCTGGCATTACCACAGCTAGTAGCACAGCAAGGATCCAAAACTCCTGGACCAGGATTTTGGTCGTGTTTTGGATACTGAAGTATATGAAAAGGTGTCTAAACTAATCTTTGGTAACAGCAAGAAAAGAGCTGAAAAGATGTTGCACGCTCATTTTAAATTCAAAGTACATATAGTCTGTTCTGCAAATCCTAGTATTGGACAGTATATTATTAAGCAGTAATACTCTCTGCCTATAGACTAAACTCACTGTATTACAGTCTGTCTTTCATCTACATGAAGGGATGATTTAAGGATGCAATGGAAAACTATTTATAAAGGAAAAACAAGTTACAGCTGGTCTAGTTCTTGGAAGCCTTCATTCTAACCAACAGATCTGTGATAACGGTTGGCCAGTTTGGATATCATCTTTTTCTCTCTTCCTTTCATTCCTTTGTCTGGAGACATGTTATCTATAAAACTACCCAGCACAATTATAGGACTTTTATTCTTTAATGTTTGCTATGAAGGTTCACAAAACTATACATGTATTTATATGTACTGGAGATAACAGGGATGGAGACTATTTTATGGCATCGAATACAGACTTGGTCTGCCTGTGTTCACCGTACAAAGCAGCTGGCTTTGGGTTTCCTCTGTGACCCTCAGGAAAAAGAAGTGTTTTTCATGTTTTATTTTGGCTTGGTTTGGTTTGGTTTGGTTTTACCTCAAAATGTTTATATTAAGGTGAGCGGTAAGTATGTATATATATTGCTATCAAACTGCAACTCTACAGCAGTAAGACGAACATGTCCAAGACTATTCAATGGCATTATCTAGCACGGAATATTCTCTCTGGATGCTACTAAATTCTCTTAGTCTCCAAAATAAGAAGTCTACAACCACATTGCCTATTGTGATTGGTACCTCAATCATTTTAGTTCCTAAGGGTACTTCAGGAACTGTTGGAAGAGAGAAGGTTGGTCCAGACTGAAATAGTGAAGATCATTCTAAAAATGTTCATATTGTTTGCATTTAATTTTAGACTCACTTGCTCATCAGAATTTCGTTGTTGATTCACGTTCTTATTTTCTACACACTTATCCTAAAATATTTAGGATAATATTTTCATTTTATTTTCTTTAAATTTACTGTGTGAATCTTTGTCTGGTGCTATATTTGAGAGGTTACATGAGTACCTAAGATAACTACAACCTCTGGGAGAAGATGACAAAGGATATTAAGACATGATATTAAACTATCAACAAAACACTAGCAGACATGGAATGTTAGCATTTTAGCAAGAGCAGGTCACCAAAGTAAACCTCTCATTCCAAGGCTTCTATGATCACTCTATGGCTGCATTTTGCTAGTTACGTGTCTTGCTTCTCTATGGACTAGAATTTGAAATCTGAAAGTGTATGTGTTTACAGCCCATATAATAAAGAATGCTTTTGTTTGAACATGGAAACAAGGAGGGTGAAGTGTTAAAGTTATTGTTGATATGTAAGGATTACTGGAAGCTAAAGTTTAGTCCCATGTCTGTAGGTTCCATGCAAATATTATGATTGTTCAACTTCTCTAGAGACATAGATAATGAATTATATCAAGCTATAACATGTACAGACAGCCTATGCAAAAATAAAAATTGATAAATTATTAAAATGCTCTTGAAAAATTACTGCTATATTGCTTCTGGTAGAGAGTAGAAAAAAAACATCAAATAAACAAAACTCTAAAAGATTTCGTCATAGTGACTGAGAATACAACTTTCATTAACTAATGCAAACAAACCTACTCATTTAGTGGGTTCTAGGTCTGAAATTGTGGTCATCCAACTTAAGGAACCTTACATAAACTTGATTTTTTATACAGCATGTGATCCATAAGCTTTGACAACTGCAGCACATCATCGTTCAAAATTTGACACGTTTATAATCACTATTTCGATGTGAAACTCATATGCCAGTAAATTAGTATTGCAGAAAAAGATAGAAAAAAATGACTGAGAATTTCTCAAAGCAAGCTTCTGCGACAATGTGGCCTGTGCTACAGAAGTGTCACACTTTTATAGCAGATAAATAGCCAAAAAAAAAAAAAAGGATGAAAATGAAGAGGCAGAGAATTTAAAATCTGAAACCATGGTGATTAATATTACACTATGACAGTTTGATCTCAGAATATTTTACAAACAAGTTGCACCAAAGTAGTTTTCATGAATTTCTCTTGTTCTATACAGTACCGACTGAAAAATCCTATGAAATCTACTGAATCAGAAAGCTAAAATCTGCTAAAACACTTCATATTTGCTTTTAGGAAAATACTTGTAATAATCAGGAGTAATTCAGTGAAACTTACTTCAAAGTCAAGGTCCGAATAACGTGATTTTCTTCTCTATTAAGCAGTAAAAAAGAAAGAAAAAAGAGGTTGTATTAACAAGGGGACTGTTCATCAAATCACATTAATGAGTCTAAATAACATTCTTGTTTTTCCATCAGATATATGTTAGGCATTCTGTGAGAGGTTGTAGATTTTATTATGACAATTTAAGACTAATGAATGACTTTCTGTACAGTTTATTAGACCAGTACTGTATTCCTTTCACTGAAATAAACCAGATTGCATTTCACTGGGATGTTTCATATGCATGTTATTTGTACATAAAATATATTTATTTCTATGCCTTCTGTGGTATTTGTAAATTACCATAATACTTATTCTTTTTATGTAGATATCTATATGTATCCGTGTTTTAGGCTTGTATAAGTATATAGAAATTGGTTCTTTCCTTCATCAGGTTTACATTGGTACAACTCCATTGATTTCAATGGGACAACTGATAGCAAAATCAAGCTCAAGCCATCTATACTTTCCATAGAGGCTTCAGCTTGTTTGTTTGCAATGAAAATCTGGATGAAGAAAGCAATGATTTTGTTTTACATTTATGATATATCTGATTCAAAGCATCTGTTAAAAAGAAAGAATTATTTACTATTGAAGTAAACAATTGTATACAATACTACAGAATATGATTCCTTAGACATATCACAAATAATTTGGCACATAATTTTTTTACAGATTCTGAAAGAAACCAATTATGAAGTCCAATTATATCAGATAAAAATAGTAATATTATAAAGAAAAGATTAAAAATATATATTTTTTCTTCTTCCAATAAGGTTGGAAAATGAATGGCTTGCAATAGACTAAAGAGATGTGGAAAACAGTGATAGGGGGAGCTGAAAAAAAGCGGAAAAGCATGTAAATGGAAAGAAAAGATACATTCTCCTTCAGGAAGGAGAGTTAAAGGAAGGGAAAAATACCTCAAGAAAAGAAAGGGCTTGCTGGTACAATTTAACCCTAATTTCTTTGTAGTGGAATAGGATGGCTTTAAGTCATGGTGATCAAACCTTTTCAAAATGCACGTAATTTCTGCAGTGAGATAGAAATCAAACCAACTGAGTAAATAATAATAATGTTACTGACTTCATTAAACTTGGCTTTTATCTTGCTTAACAAACACGCAGGGTTTAGTAAGTGTTTTTGTTCTCTTGCAATTGAAAGAAACAATTTTACAAGTCCTAAAGCTGCAGAAAGCAGAAAATATTTGATCTCTCATAATACCACTTTGTGATATCATCTAGGATTTGTTGTAAAATTTTGACCTGCTCCAGTCTATAATATGATATCTATAATATCATATAATATGAAAAAGACAAGGATAGCACTCCCTACAGAGTTTAGACACACTGATGTCTAAAGACCTGTGAGGCACAAAAAACAAAAACAAACAAACACTATAAAAAAGTAAAAAAAAGCAAATTTTGGAGAAGCAATCGTTAATTAGTAAGTATTGCTTTCACCTAACATAATTTAAATACAGTGTTTAAAAACAAACAATTCTGCAAACATAAATAGCATGAAAACTTGGAAACAGCAATGGTTTTGGAGGTAGGAAAAATATGAGGAGCTTATGCCCAAATTCTTGAAGGTAGCTGAGTACCTACATCTCACTCATATTAAGAGGACCAAGGTACAAGTATACCTCTGATATAAGCCTTCATCATTTCACAGTAAATCAACACCTGAAGAAATCTGTGTATCTCTAATGAGGAAGGATTTATTTTTAAGGTGTAATTAGAGTACATCTTCCACAGTAAAGGCTCAGTGATTTCAAAAGAATAAATGCATACAGAAGATGATAAGGTGAAGTTTACAGGTGCAGATTTGAATAATGTTTGAAAAAGCCATTATTTAAGCTAAAGTTCAGTGATAAACTTGGTACCATTGAACTGCCTGACTGAGAATCCTAAGTGAAAACATGGAAAATTTAGAAATGAATTATGTAGTTTGCTAGATACTATGATTTAGAAAATTGACACCTTTGTATTTTGCCTTAAGTCTGTTTGATGACTGCAAATATTTGTGGCCAGATTATTAGGTTTTGCAGCTGGACAACTTTATCACAGTTTACATGGTAAAATAACACATCTAACAGTCTGCAACATATTTAACTATGCTATTGATTGTGATTGTATATATATATATACACACATATATATATATTTCTTAAACAAAGTTTTATTAGTTTGGCTCTTTGGCTGAGAAAAATAGGGTTTCCCAAATGTACCTAAATGCTTTTAGAAATCTAGTCAACCATCTAGCTCATTCTGCAATTTATATTAATGGAAAGTAGAACCTGAATGAAATAGAATAAGGAAAAAAAATCTCTTGGGACAAATGAGCTGCTGAACTAGTCACACCAGTACGTTAATTTTCAAAAAACTGTTTTACCCAACTGTAAAATTGAGAAAGATTTTAACCAACATAAAAATTAGACTGGAAGTTGGTGTTTTTTATTTTTTTCAAGGATCAGCTGGAGATCCATTTGAGCATTAAAGTAAAATGAACAGAACTGACAAATGACCACAAAGGGTAATATCAGTGGTTCATCTCAGCTTTTGCATTTGACCAGGTTATGCAGTGATGCTTAAGGAATGTTATAGAAAATTGTGTGTAAAAAGTGATATTTCTATTGCAATACACTCCATAGTTCTTCAAATGTAAGATAAGCAGCTCCCTGGGAGGAACTCACTCTGTTGAGTGTTATAACACTTTTTTTTTTTTTACACTATTCCATTAGTCTAATCATGTTTTATACTCATTCATAATTTTAACATCCAAAATATGGTAAGGTAGTGAATTCCACAATTTAAATATGCATTGTGTGACAAAGATAATCATGTTGTTTATCTCTTTGCCATTTCATTTGATGTTCCTTTTTTAAATTATAGGAAATATGAATAATAGTTCCCTATTCACTACACAGTCATCTGTTTTCCAAACTGAAAAGCTTTAACGCTGGAGAACTGCAAAGGGTAACTAATAAAAGGACTGCCTAAAAAGCTGAAGCTACATGCAATTATTCAGCAGCAGGGAATTATGTGGGATAATTCTGAAAAAGCTGAGAGGTATGGGTAAGAAGTGAACTGGATATCCATGCACAGTTCCAAATGCTACAAAAAAACAGTCCAGTCTCCATTTAAGCAGGCGGGGATGTATACAGCCCTTCCTGAACAACTCCAATGAGATATCTGCACTAATGCTCTGAATTGTTGGAAGCAAAATCATCACAGAATCACAGAATGGTTAAGGTTGGCAGGGACCTCTGGAGGTCATCTGGTCCAATCTCCCTGCTCAAGAAGGAACACCCGGAGCCCAGAACCATGTTCAAGAGGCTTTTGAAGATCTCTAAGGAGGGAGATTCCACAACTGGGCAACCTGTGCCAGTGCTCATCACCTGCACAGCACATAAGTGCTTCCTGATGTTCAAAGGGAACCCCCTGTATTCCAGTTTGTGCCCACCATGCATGCATGCTGGGAAAATTTCGGAGTAGAGCAACAAAAATTCCTTTTAAAGGGTTAGTACACTGGATCAAGAGGAAAGGATAAAAGAGTCATACAGTTTGTTTAAACATTGGCTCTGGAAGAAGCAAACATAGAAGCTTGCTTGAAAAGCTTACAAGGAAACAAACACTGCTAGACAGAGCTGGTGTGACAAAAATATAAACATTTGTAAATTATTTTTTTTTTGAAATGCTGTCAGTAAAAAGGAAAGTTTATGTGACTGCAAAATGAGCTGCTGAAAGAAACAGTAGGACCCCTTCACTGCAGTCCTGAAAGTGAGGTTGGACTGTGCATTACTGAAATACACTATAGAAAATGTTCTTGCATTGATACAGGAGATGACCTGACAAGATCTTTTCCATTTCTAATTTCTACAGCTCTTTGATTTTGATTGATAAAATACATATTACAGCAAAAAAAAAAAAAAAAATCCCAAACCCTTCATGCCAGGACCAAAGCGAAACTCTTTGAAACGAGGTCTGCAGTAGTAATTTATTTAAAATCAATTTTACTTTGTGCTAATCACATATAGCTTTTCTGTGTAATTCCAGAGCAACTTTAAACTCTGCTCACTGGGGGACAAAAATAGAACACTGAAGAATAATTTCCATACAGCAGCATGCACTAATCTGCTGGCACTAGGAAGGAGCTGCTCTCACTAAATGACTAATAAAATCCCTCTCCATCTCTGTAAAACGACAAATGCCTGGTTTTCTCCTTATTCTAGTCTGCATTATGCCACTACCTGATTAATTACATGAGATACTCCTGAAGATATATTACATTGTGCAAAGTATAATTGAAACCAGAGATACCACATTATAGTGAGAGCTATAACCATGTTTCCATTAATATAAAGCTTTATTATCAGCAGTTTATAATTCACTCTGAGATTAGATTTGACACACAAGATCTTAGCCTGGGGAGGACTTTTTCCCTGAACAAAATTAAAGGAGAATCTCTTTTGGCCCTCAGAGATATGAAAGTGGAATGTGAGTAGACAGTTTTGATTTAAAATGTCTTATGTATGTATACAACTGAAAAAAAACTTGGTTTCTGAATAGAAGATTACATTGGCTATTAGTTTATAAAATGAGCTGGACATAAGGCAGTATATTTTAACAACAAAGTGGATTACCTTTGTAACATGGGAATTTTAAGACCTGAAAATCTGCTAGCAAATTTAGCACTTCAACACAGCACAACCATAACTTCAGGGATCCCATTTTAAAACTGTTCCAGCATTTTTTTTTTCCAGTTTACTGCTCCTTTTTTATATATATATATATATATAACCTGCATATGTATTTACTCAATGGACCAAAAATACTTGTTTTGTGTTTCTGAAGGTTTTGGGGGCAAATGTAGCATTTCTTACATGGACAAGCAATTGAAAATATGTTTCCTAAGGATTATTTGTAGTTAAGATAGCTGCTTGTAATATAAAAAATGAAATGTGCACTATACTCTCTAATGCTAACTAAATTTCTGTTCTTTACATCTTCAGTTTCTAGAATCAACTCTGCTTTATTCTACCTCCATTCCAGTAGAGCAGCCTAAGAATATGCTACAACATTTTCTGACGTTAGAGGAACTTAAGACCTAGTCATACCACCAAAAGAAAGAGTGGGCTGCTATAGGTCTAGGCTTCATTTCACCGAGAGTCACAAAATTGACAAGAACTGTCTCTACAGTTCTTGAAATGAAAAAACAATTGAAGGGAGAGAAATCTGAGACAGAGAATGCTTGAAAAAAATAGTATGTGGAAACATGATAAAGAGGAAATTCTTGCGGTGTTTGTCTTTCTATTTTTGTTCTCTCTCTTTTAAAATTTGTTTCTTTTTAACTTCTCATATCATAAATCAAAGTGACTTCACACCATTTTGCTTTTGTTCTGCCTGATGCTCTGGTACTTTATTGACAAGACTGACTATTTTAACTGCATATTTCTTCTCTCCTTTCTGTTCTTTTGTTATTTAGAATTTGCTTCTTCTCTATTTCTACCCTCTTTTTTTCTCCCTGTTCTTGAACATGTCTGTCTTTCTTTACTCTCCTATCTATACTTTTTTTTTTTTCTTTGCCATTCACTATTTTTAATGTATCACTTTATTTTCTCAGCTGTAACAGTAATTTTTACCTGAAGTCCCACATCAGCCATTTGGCCAAAGAGCTCTGGGGATTACTTTCTTTGACTGTATTAAGAGCTCTCATGAATGAGTACAGAAGGGTTACTTTGGCCATGCTTCCAGTTTAGGGGGTTTACTTCTTTATCCACATAAATATCTCCTAGCAGAAATTGTGATGGAAACACAAACAAGGAAAATATGAAATTGGGAACATAATTCATGTCTTTCACATGGCAAAACATTTGGAAAGTCCTTTACTTCCTATTCTTATAAAGCAAATGCTCTTTTTTTTGCCTTTAATAAATGTTTATTTTGCCCATGTTCACATGCCCTTCCTCTTATTTCAGTTCGTTGTTTCGTTTTTCCATTTGAGCAGAAGTTCGCATTACACTGACCTTCCTTTGAGAGAACCCATCACTCCTGTCCCACAAATGTACCAATGCAAGTCTCTTCACATAGGCAGGCAGCAAGTGACCTACTCCCTCTTGCATATTTGTTCCACAATAAAGAGAGAAGAATTACTTTTCCCAAAGATATGTTGTACAGATCAGCTTCCTCTGCATTTAAACCTTCTAACCTTTCCTTGCATCTCGGTGTCTGGGAATGCACTATTTCACTTCAAAGTAATTTTATTTTAATGAGCACAGCACTCTGAGTGTACATTTTCAAAACAAAAACCATTCCTAAAGAGTGTATTGAGAGTCCTTTCTTCATTAAAACCGAAACACTTTGAACTGAAGGAGCACACTCCAAACCACTTTGATGCCAAGGTAACAAAGCCAATTTTAATCCATGCATATAAGGCATGTGTAGGAGATTAGCCAGATGTTCAAATTACTCCTGCTCAAAAACTCAGTGATGTACTAATATGCCTGCCCGTGCTTATAATCGCATGAGTACTGTTGGGTACATATCAAATAAAAAATCACTGACGCACTCTGGGAATCTGCAGATCCTTAAATATTTACTTACTTGGGCAATGTATTTATGTAAATATTATGACATTCTCCAACAATCTTTTGAAAGTTGAAATTCTTCCATATATAATAAAACATTTGATTGTTCCCAACAAAGAATTTTGTTGTGAAAAAAAAAATGTAGATGTAAAAACTAGAAGAAAGCTTGTGACACATGGTAGGATTCATCTGAATGAATTTTGGACATCAATATTTCTGATATTTATGCCTGACCTACTCATTCTATCTTTCCCTGTGGTATCAGTAGATAGCTCCACTGACAGCATGTGATTTACTTCATCCTATGGTAGATGTCTACAAGTGGCCTAAAAGTGCATATTTCTCTCTGCTGACTCTGAAGAGGAGCCTAATGTGGAAAGATCCTTTCCAGGTCAGAATTGGGAATGCCTACATTTAGATATTTAATAGTAGGTGTGATGGATCTTCCCTGCAGAGTTAAAACTCAGGACATATGTTGTTGTGCTAACACTATGGTTCTGTTCCAAAACATCCATCTCCAATGATTGTAATCAGTACAAAGTCTAAACGAAAGAGAACACAAAAAGACCTGATATTTAAGTGTTCACTTTAAATATATATATATATGAAATATATATATATACACCTATGTATATAGGTATGTATATACCTATAAACAGATATATATATACACCTATATATATAGGTATAGGTATATATATACCTATGTATATATAGAGATGTGAAAATACTCAGGGGTTATGTTTTCCAAACTGTCGTCTAATTCTGTCGGTTCAGTCTTATGGCTACAAAGACTGGTATCTACCATAAAATGAGGGGGCAGATAAGAACTATTCAATGTACATCATTAAATTCCATTTTACTGTGTGTCCAGCTGCAGTTATTCCTGCAGTATTTCTATGTCTTCACTTGTTTGTGAATTCATAATTAAACTACCAAAATCAGATGCTGGGTTGGATTTTGGCTGAAAATGGATCACATGACATCTAAAGCCATTCTGATAAGATGATAGATACTTTCTCTAACCACTGTGTAAACAACTATTCCCATTTTTATATTTTTATTAATTATATACTTTAAACTAAGAAGAAAAAAAAGGAAGAATTATGTTAACACAGGTCACAAATGCCTAAGCACATTTTACTAACACGGTAAATGATAAATACTGCGTAACTACATGATAAAAAAAAAAAAAAAAAAAAAAGGCACACAAAAAATGGTAGTATGGTAATTCCAGAAAAAGCACCAGGAAATACCTAATGGCAAATAGTGGAGAGACTACAAGAAAACACTATAGGAGGACTCCTTTCCTTTGGAAAGGCACTCTTGTTCCTTTGGATCAGCAAAAGGGGAACAGTCCCATGTGCTGCCATGTTGGACTTTGGGCGGGACAGCAATATCAGCTGATAGCTGAAGGAAGCTTCCTAACGCTCAGAAGCTTTTCCTTTGGAAACAGTCTGGTCAGGCTCTGTCTGGAAAAACATGGGCAAAATGAGGTTTTGTTGCTTCACAGTGCCTGACAGAATCATGACTTTTAAAAGGTCCTAAACTCTTCTAAAATTACATTGTATCGGAGATGTAAAATATTTTGGAAAAAAGAAAATCCCTTGCCCTCCCTTCTTTTTTTGTTTCTCATAGCAATAAAAGTTAATCCGACTTGTCAGTTCTAGCCATTCTAGAATTCTGGGGCTTTGCCTCAACTCTGCTTTTTGCATACTGCATACATAAAACCACAATCACATTCTGTATCTGGCTGGATCTGCTTATCTGTATCTGCTTAAGACTGATTTTCTTCTCTGTACATTTTTTTTCATGCTCCTATCTTCAATTCATTGCAGCACACCCTTAACAAAAGATGAAGTAATGCTATATAATCGAGTAGCGTTGAGAACCACAAAGACAGACACAAAAGCCAAAACAGTTCCTTTCATTTTTGATCTGCCCTAATATATATATATTTTTTTCCTTAAGATATGGAATTATGCTTGGTTAAGTTAGCTTTAATAACCTAACCATTTACAGCTTTTTGGGCCAAAATACAGCTTTCTAAACTTAATGTGTTTACCAAATTGGAAGAGACTAAGTATTTACTACAATATTTTATTATATTTTCTACTAGATATTTAGTACTTTCTTATGAGTATAAAAATGATATATAGAATGGTGATTTAGATTTGCTATCTATGCCACATCTTAGAAGCAAGCTTAAAATATGGTACAAATACAGTAAAAGTAAACTCTAAAGATGCAATGTTTTAGGTTGCCTTTGTCACCAATGTAAATAAAGAAAAATCACTACAGAGCAATTTAGACCTCAGGTTGAGTGGGTAGTAGGGTGCCAGGTGTCTGTCTTCTCAAGGAATTAGGATCGTTCCCTAGATGTCTCACCCATATAACGAATATAAACAAGGCTGGATTTGAGCCTCCTTGTAGGACTAAAAGTACTTGTAAGAAGGTCTTGTAGATAGACAGAAGGAGATACTAGTGGAAGGTGACCTGAGCTATTCTGTTTTTGTATTGCATTAAATTGGAGAACTCCTGTGCACCACCTAAGATCTATTGATTAATATACCTGAGCTGAGGGCTGTAATGATGCCAACTTGCTTTGAAAGATCCTGTTTGAGCACTGAGTGTGGAAGTACTGAAGATATTTTTCAGAAACCTTTTCAAAAATTTATCCCAGGATTATACATATTCAATCCAAAAGAGCCCACAAGAAGTGGACACTCCTTACTTGCAAAATTCTATATTTCATTTTTTCATTCTTTTTTTCAGTTAAATTATGTCTTGCAAAAACTCAAGGTAGCACACAAACAATACAAACAACATGGGAAACATTTCACAGTCAACACTTGTAAGGGCATCTCTTGAAAAGAAACTAAGTTCTGATCTTCTGCACAAATTCTCCAGTTGAAGCACACGTAAAACTCTATTTAGAATAAATATCCATAGATATCTATTCTATGAAATATGGGGTATAGTTCTGTGTCTAACAATTTAAAAATTGGATAAAGCCTCTGCTTCCCTGCACAGTCAATTCCAAAAATCATAAAGCAATTGCTAATGGCTTCAAGTCACATACAGTATAATTTTTTTTCCATTTTTAAATTCTTTCACAGGGTAAGTACCATATTTTTCTCATTTGTCTTCTTCTTTCCTATAACAAATGCTGCATTTCATAACCTTTGAAATGCTGGTGAAATGGATTTCCGATTCTTAAAGGGGACTGTATATGAAATCAATTCTACCTTGCTGATGATTTTGCATAACTGAAGGCTCAATAAGAATGGCAATAGCTGACAGTTAGGTCAACAAGGTAAGTAGTTCCAATTTCTGTAATGTTTAAATCCTACAGACAGATTGTAGTAATGAAAGGAATCCTTCTTATTAAAGTTTTTTCAGTCCATTTTTACAACCTGACCGACATCCGGGTTAATCCACAAGAAGTCTACCTGAACATGCTGTACACATTGGCTGTACCAATGCCTGCACACACATACAACCATACAAACATGCATACAAATCACTAAATGTCAGACTAACAAATGGAAGAATTCAAGACTCACACTAGTGAGAGCAGAATCAGACTTGTTGTATCTAAGTGAGATATGATTGCCAGCAATAAGATGGAAAATCTTTTTATTTCAATGGGCTTGCAGGTAGGGTCAATGAATGTCACTTGTATCTTGCAGTAGTATTCTCATAACAACATTGTATTTTCCATTGGTTTTGACCTGGCAAGTCATGAATTTTCTTGCAGTTGGCTGGAATGTTAAATCTCCAGAACCGTACAGTTTCATACACACTGGTTCTGAAATTTTTATCTTGTTTTCTATGTATAAACACTTCTAAGACTAAGAGAAATGTGAACAGCAGTGCATGATCCCAAACAATAATTTACTCTGAATTAAAGCATTATCTTAGACCCCTTAGAGACAAACCACAATATATTGTTTTATCATATAATTAGAACAACAGAGTGTACAATTTGTTTATGTGTCACTGACCTCTAATGAGCTCATTGATATTGTGGATCCAGTTTCACTTCTGGATAATCCTGCATTGTCATCCAGCTCTGAAGCTATGAAATTCTTTACTGCTGTGCGGGGCTCAAATGGTAAACTCTGCATATGTTCTTGGGTGGGAAGATGCTGGTCTAAACTGATATTAAATTGGTCCATTACAGAAGGATTCATATTGAATTCTGGATTAACTTTGTAGTGCAACAGCCTTTCATGAGGTAATGTATCCATGCCTATATTCATTTTGCTCTCATCTTTCAGGGATGGCTGGGTATTTACTGAACTTCGGGGCATTACTATGTAGTCGCTTTCTATCATCCGTTCTTGAGGATGTACTATGTCCATATCTGCACCTCTCAAATTATCATCCGTGCATAAGTACACAGTCCTCCGCAGCTCACTGTTGTCTTTTTTCAAACACTGGTTAGCCAGTTCACTCATACTCATAGGCATGTGGAGACCTGTTGGTTGTTGGATGATGACTTTAGAGATGATGTTTCCAGGCAAGGTAGAATAGCTCATTCCTTCGGGGTTTGGTCCCTTCTCCTCCTCTTCATCATTTAGTGAGATTCTAGAAAGCGTTCCTGTTATAGTAGCTGCTCTGCAAGGTCCAATGTCTTTATGCAGAACTGTGGGTCAGAGAACAGACTTCTTGAAACATGAAACCATGTCTCTCAAACCCTGCTTTTGCTCGTGGCATTATTTAATATTCCCTTTACCATTGCATTTTCTTAACTCCTTTTCTGTGTTTAATAACTTTTAATCTATAAGTATTGCTTTGGGAAGGGTTTTTGTATAATCAACACCTCCTAATATTCTGTGTATAACTGACATACATATCTGACTAAGCCTCAGTCATTTAAATAAAAGAAAACCAGTCCTTCATTTATTCTTGCTTCCTTACATAGATCTTAGGTGACCTGCAGCTTAAGCAAAAGTCTGTCATGTGGAGCTCAATTAAGGGTTTTCCAAAAAAAACCGAGTATGACACCTGTACTGCCATTATTAACTCCACCTAACCTCTTGGAAAATGTCAAACAGATTGTAAGGCAGTATAATTTTGTCAATATGTTGTAATCTTCTAATCTTCTATTGTAAGATTATAGCTATGGACATGTATTCCTGAGCTCCTAAGTGTCCTTTTTCATATATATATATATATATATATATTTAACACAAAACTCTTCTGTATTCAATTATTTTTAAATAAAAGTGACAGAAAAGTAACCACATTGGAAAGGAATTCCATTGCTATCAGAAAAACATATTTTGCTGCATCTGGAGAGATTATAAAGAATATAAACATGTCTCATAAGCATTCATAATCCACTTTTGGTGTAGGCCTTCATGGTCAAAGTTGTACTGACATCCAGCAATTTTTTATTAGGGTAAGCTGCACATGTAAATTTTATTAATCCTGTCACTAAAAAACAAGTTTTTCAGGAACACCGATGGATGTATTCAACAGCAAAGCAGCCATCACAATTATTTCTCTGAAAATTAAATATAAATTTGCAATTCAAAATTTGTAATGAAAGAAAGAAGGCTAGGTAGTAAGAATGAATGAAAAATTTTAGAAATATCCAAATCCTGGGCTTGTTCCAGCTGAGTGCAAGGATATTTTTTTGTTCTGATTTAAAATAGTATGTTAATTTGCACCAATACCAGCTTGTGTAATAAAATTTTTCTCATGGACTGAGACAGTCAGATGACTAAGAAGTATCTCAGGTGTTACATTCACATCGGTTTTGGTAGCCTGAGGGCTCTGATGACCCAGATCCTCCAGTACCTGTCAGTTCACTGACATGTTCCACAGGCAGTTCATATGGCAGCCCACTCTCCTACCTCACAAAAACTGATGCTAATTTTTCAATTATGAAGAGAACAATTTGCCTGCAAATAATGGTACACAAATATCTGACACTATGACAATTTACAATCCTCATGTCCTGGCACCCCAGTCCATTTTGTGCAATGCAGTGTGGCTGCTGCTTTTTTTACAGCCAGACACTTCAAATTGTGACCTATTAGTTAATGTTTCATTAAAAGAAACTGAAGTTAATTTTTTAATAGTAAAACCTGTTCATAACTGTATTCAGAATCTATCTTCTTAAGGCTGTCCATGTTGAAGAGCTATGGTGGCAAAGGTAAGAAGTGAGAGCTACATCGACTAATGCTGGACTTTCCTCGGCATTAGATGATAACAGGCATGCATTTATGTTACAGTAGACTGTCCTGTCCCTTCAAATGTTCATATTAAAACTAATCTATACAGAGAATGATTACCATATTCCAAAAACAGAGCTGGGAGTTTTTTAAAGGTGTGTGACTAGAAACTCAAACTCTACCTTAATGAGATCAGCCTTCTTGGCTTGCCATATAGCAAGCAAAGACAGGCTTTAGGTGGGTGATGCTGGACTTAGCTGTCTTGCCCTGACTCACCCTGCAGAGAAGCCACCCTCTGTCTCTTTCTTTTTCTCTTCATTGAAAATAGAGGGTGTCTAGGTAGACTCACCTCCTTAAGAACAGCTGTCCTTTGGGATAATCTCCTGGAGTGGAGCATTTCTATGGGGTTTAGAGGGCCATTTGTTTTTCACTGTGCTTTATTTAAGCAAGGCTGGAAAAAGTAATTTCTTAAAATGGATTATTTTTAATATGTAGAAACAGACAAAGCTGACTAATTGAAGATCACACTAGTGAAATGTCTTTAAAAGAAAAATAAATTGTTCTTATAAAGTGGAATCATATTGTATTTTCCTGATACCTTGTTGCTTAAGCTATTGTTGGTTTCACTTAAAGCTCTAGAAAACAGCCTTTTCAAAACTAACACCAATTTCTGCATCCTTAATATAAATAGGTTTTAATATATGCTATATAGTTTTTATTTTTTAAAAACAAAATGACTTTCACATTTGCTTGTGTACCAGAGCAAGGATAATTTTGTGTGTAAATCTTATTTTCTTTCCAAAACCTTTTGCCTTCTAAGAGACAGTCATACCTTTGGGCTGCTTCCCAGATGCTGATTTCTAGTAAAAGGCTTTTATAAGAAAATGAAAAAAATATTTTCTTATAGTGGCATCACCTTTTTTTTTCTTTTAGCATTTATAACTATGCTTTGTAAACAACACATGGTATTTTTTTTCTGACATCTACTTCAGAAAGAACTAGCACAAATGTATTTTTGTTTGTTTGTTTGTTTGTTTGTTTTAGCTAAACACTCTCTCAGTGATCTTACCTGACCGACAAGCAATGTCCACGTCCTTTTCAAAATCAGTCTGTAACAAGAAACAATGAAATAGGATAACCATTATTAACTGAAAACTAAACCACAATACCTTTTTGCCAACTAGCACTTCCAAAATGTCCTACTTACAGAGTCATAGTCTCTTAAAAGTGGTTTCTTGTTGCTGAGAAGGTGAAGTATATTGTTTTACAACAGCAGAGCTTTACAAAGTTTCCTAAAGTATAACTGGGTGGTTTTCAAAGTATGCTGCCTGACCAGAAAAAATAAAATAAAATAGGTGGAAATAGAGTATATAGTTGTAATAAAATGATACAGTGTATATATATATATATTATTATTATATATATGGAAGAGTAACTTCTACATCTCTTGGAAGGATCATCTTTAAGGAAGCTTTTCATAGTTATGCTATAAACAGCAGTATGGAAAGCAGCCTGCAATACAAATTACTGTGAATAAGTGTAATCCAGTTAGTCCACCCTGTCTGAAACTTCATTAATTTGTTATGAAGTGGTTATTTCTTATATAGTATTCTGTCCGTCCTGGCTACTAATGTAATCATGTAAAATTTTTCTTCCTTGAAAACAACTATTAAGTATTTCAATGGATAAAAACATATTATAGGAACTAAGAATGAATTTTAACAGTTGAAAATCCAAGCACAATTTTCCCAGTTAAACAAAACTATTTATTCTGGTATAGAATGCAAGTACTTATCAATTATGTTTTTATTTCCATAAAAGGTTTATTAATTACAAAAAAATAAAATAAAAAAAATTGAACTGACATCCTTCTAGTTTATGAAGTCAAAACAAAGGATTCTTTTTTGATTTTTTTTTTTTTTTTCTCAAGGGTAACTGCTTACTGAGCCTTGCATTTTTTAGGGTCTGATCCTGTCGCCATTATAATAAACGACAAACTGTCTTTGAAAGTGAAGGAGACAATGTTTTGTCTTAATATACTACCTAACAATATTAGTAAATCCAAATTGGCATAGTAATCTGTTCACTATCTCCTTAATCCAAGCCACTTAAATATACACCTCTTTGAGAATCTCTATTACTTTCTCCTTGTCTGAATGAGTTTGAAAGGAACATCTTTCAAGGCTTTGTGAAGGCAAGACTCTCAAATGCATCAGTGCTCTTTATACCAATGGTAGAAAAAGTCATTATATAAGATTAGTTTTTCTCCTTCTCTTATGTAAGAATATTTTGTCATAAAGAACACTGGTGGAAGATGGTAATGCATTGTGCTCCATTGAATGATCACACCAATAATTTAAAACTTGCTAACAGATTTAAGCAAGGAGATAATGACCTAAACAGACTTATGCTTGAAAATGTTGTTAATATTTCAGCTCTGTATACTTGCCATGTGCTGTACTGTAAATTCTTTCCTTTTGTTTAAATTAATAGTCAAAGAAAAAAAATAAAAGCTAACCATGATTTGAGCATGTCCGTTAGGAAAGGAACTTGAAGAATCTGCATTGATTGGATCCTGGCAATTTCTTAGTCGACATCTGAATGCATCTTGAACCTGTGGAAACAATATCTTATACTCATTCTTGTGTGACATCACATACTCTGTTCCTACTAAAGTTTAAAATAAACCATATGGAATACAATGCATGGCTTTTCTTTAGCATGCTTAATAAATCAGAAACGGGAAACATAAATGCTTAATTCTGACATGTCATACACTTGGTATTGTACCTGCTGCAAAGTTTGTCAATCAACCACACCAAGACCACAGTATCAGATTTTCCAGTGGAAAGAATCAAACAGTAGTCAGCAATGATCTGGTACTCAAGCCTAATCTGTCTTGGGTAATAACATTTGTCTTTGTCTTCTCATTCAGTTTGGTGTAAGTCTAAAAGCAGGTTTCATAAATACACTATTAATCACTGCAAAATATAATGTCTTCTGCTTGATAATTGTAAAATTCTTCAAAGACAGTTCTTAACAGTTACTGTCATCAGATACATAGTACTTTCCTAATTATACTTCAAAGAATAAGTCAGTTTGAAAGATGTTACTGATTGCAATCATAAGTTCTGTGTATAAGGAATCTCATGTCTCTTCTAGGAGTAAAATTCTTCAAAGTGGGTAAACATCTTCAGTATGAGAACAAGAAGAAGAAAAATGGACTGCTTGAACCAGAGTCTGGTTTCTTGAAATTAAAAAAAAAAAAAAAAAAGAATTTCTCAATTCTGTTTATTAATATGAACCATAAGTTAAATTTGAAGACTTGCCCCTAAAACACAAGCACATTAGAGAAAATATCTTTTCATAGAAAAGGCTTTTTTAATTTTTTTTGAGCAGGAAGTGTGTCTAAAGAAATATTGCTATGCAACCCTTCTGCCAGAAATTTGTGGTTCAGCAGAGACAAAACTCAGTTTCTGTTTGCTAGCAGTAGAATGTAAATAGATTTTGCTGAATTCTCACACATACCACAGTAGGGACAAGAAGTTAACTTTTGGAACGGAAAGGAATATTTTTATCAATACATTAAAAGTATACAGAGAATATTTCTTTGAATAAAAAAACTAATTTGTTTCACTTCTTTATGTATCTTCAAATGTATTCTAACATAGTAATACAATCTAAGTATTAAAATTTGAATTTTGATTCCAAAAATGCAAGTACCTATGTTTGCAATGTGATTACAAGATGTGACTTGGAAAGCAGGAACTTACTTGGGTGACCTCCAGTCAAAACAAACAAGTATCATTTTGTGTTTGAATATGAAAATACTCTCAATGGAAATAACTACAAAAATCTACATTCCATTTATTATCTGTAGAAATTACTTGATGTCTTATTCAGAATAATTAAATGGTAGAAAATCATATCCTACTCATGGACATTTTGTGAATAGCAGAAGAGGATAATTCATTAATTGTTGCTGATGTAAAGGCATCCCCTTTCAATACACCATATTCTACTGCAAGCTGTTTAAAAGCTTTCACTAAAGGGAAAATTAAATAGAAAAAAAAATCATTTAATTTTGTAATTAGGAAGCATTATTTTAAAGTATTCGAACCTTAGATGACTAACAGTACTCTTCAGTTTTGAAGAGTCACTGAGGCAGGTGAAGAAAGATTAATATAGAGAAGAAAGAAGAATGAAATAAGGTGGTAAGGTTTGGGTTGATTTCAAAACTCCAAGACTTCCCACATGTGGTAATGTAGAACGTGCTTGACCTGTATTGTGACTCAGATTCTGATTTTGGGCACTACACTGACTGTGGTTTTCCACATGTTTGACATTAATTTAATTTGTCATCTCACAGTTGTTGCAAATTTAATCCGTCTTCTCTCACTTTATCAGTGTTTTAGTCAGGTCACACTTCAGACTGTTATGGTCTTAGATAAGCACTGGCACAATGGTTTCAGCAAAAAAAATCATACCTTCTGAAACACCTCCAGCTAAGCCGCATCTCATCTCAGACCTCATGATGCTTGACCCTAAAGCATAATTATTTCAGAACATTCTGTAACCTCTCACTCTATGGAATGTCCCTCCTTATATTTGGGAATTGTGTTCATGAAGCTTCCCTGGTTCAGATCTCCAGAGTTCTCAGAAATATCATGCCCTACTTTCCTTACTTTCTAGTGGTGAATCCTGATGTTATACATGCATGTTTCTTAGAATGTTTCTGGAGGGCAAGCAACACATGATTTGAATATGTCAACAGAATGTCAAATAGCACTGTGAGCTGCCTAAATACTGGCTTCTTGTTCTAAACCACTTGTTCAAACTTGTTAGAATTGGCTAAGATTGTGCTGTCTTTACCTCTTACTTTGAAACATAATCTTGTTTCCCCCATGCCTTCTAACATCATTACAGGATTTTCTTAGAGCCAGGCAGAAAAGGAGAGACAGATGTAATGAACGTGCAGATACCAAGGAAGTGGTTTCCTTAGCAACAGTAACCAACCCAAAGATTTTATAACTTATCTTCTCCCTACTAATATACTTTCCCCACCTCCCACCCCCTTTTTTCTTCAATACAGAAGTGTGGGCTTTAGATACCAATGATGCATTTAATTCAAATGCACTCTAGTCAGCAGAGCACAGCAAAAGAGAGAACACAAGTGGGTTACTCCCATCACCAGCAGTAACGGGAGCTACTCAGTATGATTGAAATTAGCTTTAGAAAATCTCATGTTGAAGCAGGTCAGGCAAAACATTTTGCTCTGATGGCGAAGAAGTTTCAGCACTACCCTCTCCTATCATTCTATGTTCTGTGACATATTCCTCACTCTCTTCCAATGCCCAATTAGGCACTCAAACAGCAAGAAGAGAAAAAATACTAGGCTCTCTGGGCTATGAAGGCTACATAAAGCAATAATGCCTAAGTCTTACTTTGCTTTTTTCTTTCCCAATTTCAAATTGTTTTTTAAGAGGCCTTATGCTTAACAACCACGACATTTATCTTAGAAGTTAGAAAAGTGAAGTATAGAGAGGTTTAATATCTTTCCAAAAGACCCTTAGTTGATGGACGTAAGAAATAGACACAGCACATTATACAGTTCTCTTCTAGTTGGGTGTCTTAGTGAATCTCCCTGGGTTCCCAGTGCAGCCCTTGTCACACAAGCTCATCAATATAGCATACTGGTGAAAGCAAAAAATGTTTCCATCATTTATGTTTATATCTTTATAACTAAAGGGAAATAAGTGGGTTTTATAGAGAGAGTTATAGAAGTCTATGTCTTTCTGTAATATAAAAACAATAAGGGTATAGCAAAGAAGGGCTGTCCTCTTTGTTTGAATTTTATGGTGATATATTCCACTACACGTTTTTTTCCCCCCTGACAGTCAGAATTACTGTTTTGCCTGTGCTGGTATGCTATAAATATTAGATCAATCCTATAGGCTATTACTGAGATAGCTTTGTAGCTGTCATCAAGAATGACAAATATGTTGGCAGGCTTTCTCTGACAAACACTGGCAGAGCAAAAAGCTTTTGCAGACAACAGAAGGAAATAGACTATTCTTTCAGCTGGGGAGATACCCTGTTTATTGCAAAGACTGCAGTGCATGTTGTGCACAATGGCTTATCTGGGCTTGTACAAGAACTCACCAAAGAGTCTCTAGAGCTAGAGTAGCAAGTCAGGGTTGCTAGAGCCAGATTGAAACACATCTTATTGAAGTTATATCTCCTTCTGTGTAGAAACTTCTTGAAGCTAGCAACTACTTCTTTGCTACTGCAAACTGGCTCATATAAGTGCAGACCATACACAATTTTTTAAAAACAAACAAACAAACAAAAACAACAACAACAACAAAAAACTTTTCAGGTGAGTCAAGTTTTACTTCTTTCCTGTTCTTGAAGAACTGTCTAATCATTTTCTTCTCCCATAGGAAAATTGCTAGAGTCCTACCTGTGAGTAAGTTTTGAAAATAATATTTTCATTAGATGTTCAACAACATCCAAGAGCTCCCTAG
Source organism: Anser cygnoides (assembly GCF_040182565.1). Taxonomy (NCBI): domain Eukaryota; kingdom Metazoa; phylum Chordata; class Aves; order Anseriformes; family Anatidae; genus Anser; species Anser cygnoides. The sequence goes on from NC_089875.1 coordinate 92,109,085, forward strand.
GAATGAAACACTTTCAGCAAATAGTTGTCATTGAACTGTAAAACCTGACTTCAAATCAATGCCTGGGACATTGTGGGAAGTCGCATCACTTTCATCTTAAAATAGTCAAAATGTCTCTCCAAACAAATTCCTGCATTACTGCACTAAGGCAGTGCTTACAGTTGCAGATGAAATCTTCAAAACCAAAACAGTAAAAAAATCTTCAAAACCAAAACATAAACAACATTATCTTTGTAAGGATGCAGAGAGGTTGCAATGCATATGTGGATATCAGTCATTGGATTTGGTCAAAAAAAAAAAAAAAAGACCAAAATCCATGAGAAATTCTAAAAGCAACATAGCATAACACTATATAAGAGCAAAATTTGAATGTTTCATCTGCAACTGTGATATATATTTTTAAATAAATACGGATCCTCAGGCCAAGAAGTGGGAGGTGGTCTGCTCTTTCCAGGCTAATTAATTTATCCCTAGGAAATACAAACTTCATGGACAGGAAAACCAGTATGAAACTGCCATTCTTTCTACTGAAGAATTTGGCTACAAATAACTTCACTATTTTACCATTATACTAAAACAGTATGTGAAATGGCAGTTTTCAGCTCTACAGATGAGAATGACCTCTTTTGCAGATGTAAATCACATGGAGAAGGAAAATGCTGTTGAAAATAAAGGGATAGGAAGGCAGCTCTACATGATGTAGATTTCCCTTAAGTAGCATCTCTTATTTGCACATATTTTTATCCCGAACAACAATAACAATAAAAATCCTAGTAAAGGAGATAAGCCCCTTCCATTATGAAAACTAAGGAAAATAAAGGTTTGTAGTCTCTAACAGCTTAAATAATGTAGGGTGGAGTCAGCACACACTTACACACACACACAAGGTAATTTCTGAAAGATATTGGTAAGTTTTTCCTTAAAATCTGAAAATGATTATTTGATAGTATAGTCTCATATGCATACTATTTGGAATAGTGATATAAAGTTCATGTAAAGTAGTACACCATTGGAAGACTAGAATAAATTACATCATTTGTAATTGTTATTCATGAATATGGTGAATTTTAATGTTTAAAGGGTGTGACTGGTAGAAAGGAAAACCAATGTGTTAGATTCCTCACTCAGCACTGACAGTAAACCTCTCTTGAAACATCTTCCTGTTTGCTTTTTTTTTTTTTTTCAGTCCTGAAATGTCTTTGAAAAACTCTTGCCAATCACAAGAAACTGTGCTAGACAATGTAATGTGGTTTATTGATGTGGTAAATATCCTGAAGTTGATAAATGCCACACTCAGAGTCTAAACTGACATGAGCTCTGTAAACAGATATGCTGGTGGAACCAGGCTACCGCTCTCCAGTCTGGCTCCATCAGCTCATTTCGATAGATGCTCCCACTTCCAGAAATATGGCAAACTTATCTCAGTTTAAGTGTTGGGTTAGCTAGTAGTTTATACTGTTAACGAAGCTGTCACCAGAGTCAAGTTAAAGAGCACTTATACAGTAGCTTTGACATCAGATATCAGTGGTGATATGCAACACCGAGCTGCAAAGGGTAGGCCAGGGATACTAGCTCTTCTTTGATGTTCTCAAAATGTTCATCTCTGTTCATTCTCATTGTCTTGCTAACTTCTGCATGTTAGCACCTGTATGTGTAGAAACTGAAGGGATAGCTCTTCACCAACTTCTCATCTCCATGAGTCCTCTTTCAGGGAAAGTATAAACAAATAATTTTGTATTTGAATTGGTGTTAGAGACTGTAAAAATCTCTCTCTTTTGTTCTTCAAGAAAAGGGCATTCATGTTAGAATCTCTCTATACTCAGGATACTGGAAAAGCCTAACACTGGGAAATAAACGGAATTTGGGACTGACTGAAAGCCACCTTTAATCAAGTGTGTACAGTTTTATACTGAATCTGACAGTCTGCACCTGGAATTAAGTGATCTTTTCACTCTCACTTATTCCTCTACATCTCATCATAAAATACTTTACTCTTGTTACGAAATATAAATCTGCAGAGAAAGTTGTACATAACATTAAAGAGCAGTTGAGAGATTATATGGAACACAGCCCTTTAGAAAACTGGGAAGCCATTCCTCACCTCCCTTCGGAGAATACAATGGACCATGACAATAACAAAGCCTTGTAATGAATCAAATACTGCAAAAAGTATCTGAAATAATATTGATCTTTTGTCTGTCATAGCCAGAACTGCAGACATCCAAGTCAGGGCCAGAAGTGGCAACACAACACAGGAACTCCAAAGGGATGCCCTATTGAAAGAAAAAGAAAAGCAGCACTGTACAATTGTAATAAATAAATAAATAAATAAATAAAATAAAAATCAAATGCTCACTTTTAGAATAATACATTTTTAAGGATGGCACTTTATCAAGTTAACTTGAAAATCACAGACAAGTATGTAACAGTGTTGGTACTTTATGCTCTAAAGAATATCCTGTATTCAGTTAATAAACTGTTCCATTTTTTCTGTTGTTGTTAAAAAGTATTTAAACGTGCTCAGCACTCTATACAGTGTTAGCAAACACAGTTGTCATCATCAAACTATTGTCTCACATGCACTGCATAAGATTTGTAACAAGAAGATGTAAATGATCAGGACTAACATGGCATTACTGGCGGTGGTGGCTGACAAAGCTGTTGTTGAAACTACTCCACACTTGGCACATTTGAGCGTCAAACCGCTATGAGGCTCACTCATCTGACTGCAAACAAACAGAACACCCACAAAAAGAACAAAATATTGAATTGTCACCAAAAAACGTTGCTACTGAAATTTAATTTTTAAATATGACGTCATGCAGAAAAAAGTAGACTTATTCAGGATGAATGGTCTATGTTGTTGCAAAACCGTATGTTGTACTTTACATTATTATTAACTGTAAATGTTAATGCTATGGGGCTTCATATCATGCAGACTCTATTTCTTCCTTTTAAGCTAAGAAAGGCCCCAAATATCTTGTGACCAAAACTGCTCAGTACACTGAAGTGAACATAAGCACGTGCTAGGATAGACATACAAAGTGAAATCCCTCTATTCAGACCTGTTAAAAAACTTTTGTTCTTGAGAAAGAGTATAGGACACAAGCAAGGGAAGTATGAAGTATATAAAATTACAGAGCAATTAGGGAAAGAAACTTGCAAAATGTATTCAAGCGTCAAATCAGCATGGGCATACTGTATCGTCAGATTTGTACTAGGGATTTGAATGGCCCACTAACATCTGAAGTGATTTTATTCATGCTGTATGAAGGTCTGAATACAGGGCTTGAAATGTATGGAATCTGATGAAATAAATATCAGTTGGTACTGAAAAAGGGTGACCTGTTTTGCATTTTAATAAAACACAGTACACAAGCATTAAGCTCAAAGCATTTTGTATGGACAATTGTACCTTAGCACCTGTCAGAAGAGTTAAAGGGCAAAACCTGGAATTTAAATTTTCTTCTACATACAGCATGCATTCAGCTTCCTGAGTTGACTAAATAAATACTTTTGCTATTCCTTCTCTTTCTGCTGTCAGAACCAGGAATAACCATAGCTGACTGAGATGTGACAGGAAAGATGCTTTACCTATTCCCAGCTGGAAAATGGTCAACATTTTGAAGAGAGGTAACACTTCAGGTTCTTTCCAAGTTATTTCGATCTAATTAACACCCTTTTTATAGCCAAACCCAACATTCACTTGACTTCAAACATACTGTCCAAAACAAATATTGAACTCCAGTGGCTTCCATTTTGATAAACCAAATGAAACCATGACTTTCTGTAAAAACAACTGTGCAGAGCCATGACCTTGTACAAGTTGATTGTGGGATGTGAAAAGAACTCAGTGGCTCCACATCAGTTTACACTAGGTTAATGAATGAACTAGAAACACGCCGTGGGTAAGCCTAAGCTAAGTTTGGGAAAACACTTTCCATCTTTGCTACACAAAACTTCACTGTTATTGGACTGGTTTATTCTCTTTACCTCTGTAGATCTGTGCTGGATCTTGCAAATAATAATTGAGCTTGAAGTATATGTTAGCCAAATACAAACTTTTTGTCTGAGCATACATGTACACTACTCCCTATACCAGAAGAATGACTGATATCCATCAAGACAACATGCCATATTTTTTCACTTGTTGATTCACCCTACACTCATAAAGGTAGGAAAATCATATGGAGTTAATATATTTTGCCCCATTCATCGCTTTAAATCCTACATAAATTATTTCCACAGCTGAACTTTTGACAAGCGTGAGTCCAACATTTGCCAGAAAGAATAAAGTTGCCTTCCTGAGCATGACTGGCAAGAGATATCTGAGAAATGAGTGGCAATGCCCTTTCTACTGGAGACCAAATGCTGCACAAATTCCTGTGCCCCAAACAATGACTCAAGACTTTTCTTCTGCCAAGTAGTAGCAAGCAATGCTGTTGCCAAACCACCATCTCATAGTGTCACAGGAGTTAAGATTATTTCTTGATTAGGGCATCTACATGCTTACACATAACTGGATTGTTTCTGACAATGGTTTCTAGTTCTTTATCCATTTACTTTATAATAAAATACATCTTAACTAAGTTGCACACTGTTAGAAAGCAAGTTATTTGTTTCATCAGGAAAGTAGACTATAAACAAATAGATTTCTATAGCCTACAGTTGAGTTGCTGAAAAAAATAATTCAGTTAACTCTAAGCTTAGACATCCTTAGAAAATATACAAAGCCAAACCTGAAGCTGGTCAAACTCCTGAAATCACTGGAATTAGAGCAGTTGTGAATGTAATTTGCTGAATACTAAGTTACTACTACTCTTGAAATAATTTGGCTAGTTTTCTAATATTCTAGCTTTCATCAGAGGTATTACACAGTTAAGGATATTGATGGAGTAATGTAGACAAAAGTAAGGTTAAGAAATTAATACTTCGTAAAGAAAAATGAGGAAAAGAGAAGAAACAAAATGAAAGCTTCTGGTTCATATTTGTCAGAAAGACAGTGAAAGAACTTAAAACCAGAATGATTTAATTTAAAATCACCAGCCAAACTATTTATCATAAATCTGTTCATCCAACCAATCAATTGAATTTATTAGGAATGGTACTGTTAATGGAATGGTGAAATAGTTCAAAGCGAAACTTTAAAAACTTTACCAACAGCAATAATACACAGTAAAATGAAAATATCACTGTTTATCATTGCTAGACATGCAGACATTGGTCTACAAGCTGGTCCAAAAAACATTACTAGAATATGGCTGTAAAAATGATTATGCAAAGATTTAATTTACTTTGTAAGCATTAAGTGATGATGAAATCGTGAAATTTTTTTTTACAATATGGGATGAATCTAGGTTTGCTGTTGCAGCACGTTGAATCAATCATCCACTGAAAAACATTTTTCAATACCACCACTGTTATAAACCTTTTTCTCTCATAATAAAAATGGAATTTAAATTTAAATGCAAATAAATAATCAATAAGACAGGATTTGCATTTACCCCCCCTCCTTATTTTTGGCTTTTAATACTTTTTTTTTTTTACTTTCAAATTTTGTTTCACTAAATTAGAAGATATGTCTGTGTAGATACAAATGTCAGAACATAGGCAAATTCTTCACAGAGTCAAGAGAGGCAGAATAGCATTGACCTCAGTAAGGGCTATATTGCAGTAAAATGTATTTTATAACAGTTTACACAAATAAATAACATTTCCCACCACAGTAATTAAACTTGACAGCTAGATAGAAAAATAATCAGTTCCTTCATTGCACACTGTTCATAAAACTATTTTCCTAACTGCAACAATTTTAAATATGTGACATTCTTGTGAAATCTCTGCTTAGATTTGTTTAATCCTCATTCTTATTAACTTAATACTGTTGTACTTGTGTTTTATTATGTTTAGTTTTATTTAGTTGCATTCCTTCAGGATAATGCAACTGCAACGTTTGAGATGAATGGAATCTGTTAGACACTATTATACTGGTGTAAAGGTTCAAAGCACAATCAGATGTATTTTTAGTGAATGTCTGTAATTGGAAATCATTGATACAATTTGAATATGCTTTAAAATAACCCCACAATTTCTGCTTACCCCGCTCTGTGTTTGAGCTTTTTGTCTAGGATTCCATCTCTGGAAACGAGTTTATTAAATACCAAAATGCCAATCACCATGTTGACCTGTCAAACAGAAAATGAACAGTTGATCTTTTTCTGAAAGAAAATAACCTATCCTGTTGCATCAGTAGAGGGCTTTTCCAAGCCTGCAATATGCATCTTGTTACATTTCTGGGTATGCTGTCAGAAATTATGTGACACCATCCCCAAACACACTAGGAATGTATATTTTCAAATGGATCGTACTTTGGCACACTGCAACAGGTTTATTTTTGAATCTTAAATTATGTCTGGTACCAAGTTATATGCATATGTGTCTGCTGGCCAGAAACTTCAGTAATATAGCTTTAATATTTCCTCGGTTTTAATTGCAATTATGCATTCTATTCCAGGAAAATCACATAGCATTGCATTTGAATTAAGTGCACTGGGCAGACTTAGTCAGTGCACACAAATGGCCATAACTATGTTCCTTTTCAAGCACTTAATGCCTGTGTGGGTGTCCTCACTTAAGCAGAACCAGCCTGTGGTTTTTCATAGCCTCCCGCACATCAGTCACTGTCTCTCTCATTCACCAAAATGCCAACCTTGAAAACCTTGAACGTTGCTTAACTGCAGTTGTCCTCCCCAGAGACACCTTTTTTATTTATTTATTTATTTTTTTTGCAGGGGGGAGGGTCAAATTAATGCCTAGGGTAAGTCTGTTTATCCCCATTAAAGTACATGGTTTTATGCCCACGTACGTCAGTTGAGGAATTAACCTTAAAAAAAAATTCCAAGTCTTTTGGCAGTCAGACTTTGGCAATCTATAGACATACTAATGACATTTAATGGACAACTTAATGACTGTTATTATCCATTTGTATTATTGAACTGAACTCTGAAACTAACTCTGCACGGCCTTTTGAAGAGGTAGTACCAAGTTTTCAGCGTACTGAAAAAACGTTCCTTATTTTTCTGATTAGAAAACAGTGATCCTTTTTTTCTTTCAAACAGATTTTCCAAGACCTGTGCCAAAATCTCTAATTGTTGCCAGTCTGTCCTGCCAACTCTTTTTCATCTTTTCCTATCATCACTTTATTTTCAGCATTTACATTTTCCAGCTGATGCTATACAATTCCTTTTCTTCATACACTTAGGCTTAAGTGGCTGCATAGAACAGTTCCTTGCACAGTCACTAGCTAATGGTAGGGCAAACTGCAACTGTGAACTTCAAACATCTCTGAACAAAGCTTGCCAATTACAAAGAGAACATACAGTTCCATGTGAAAATTATGCCTGGCTTTTTGTAAACATCCTTGGCTCCTCTATCATGACAGGGACTGTGAGTTGTACAAAAGGATCCTGGCTTGACTCCAGGCAATGATGAGACAAACTCTACGGGAGTAGTAAACATCCATTTCAGGATAATCTTTGGAGCTAAATGGCTTTATCTTTGATGACTACTAAGACTGACTCCCTTTTGCAAGAGAAAATCAGAAACAACTGGTATTGATATAGCTATCCTAGTATAAAATTGGTGCAGGGGAAAGAAGAATTAGATTCAAAATCTGCAATCTCCTTCCCAGAAGTAAGGGAAAAATGTGAAACAAATTATTTTACAAAATCCATACCGACTGCAGAGCAGATGACTGATAGCCAGTGGCATATATCGGGTGCAATTCATCTTACTCTAAATTGAAATACATCTGACGATTTGAGCCCTAAAAGTGCATATTTTTCTCCACTGACAGCAACATGCATCTGGAATAACTAGCATATATGTAGAAATCTATATTGTAGCTGTCTACAATTAGACAAAGTGAATCCTACACATAAATGCATTTCCAGAAATGCAAGAGTTTAATACACAAATGAGTAATGTTTCTCAGCTATGATGATTTTTTCTTTGCCTTGAAAAGCAGTAGTCATGGAGAACTTGCTGGCTGGTTCCACTCATTCTGCTGCTTTTGCTGCCAAGCAGCACTCTATCAAGACTGTCACTGAACTTTACAAGGCAGTGACAATTGTGTAGATGCTACTAATAATAACTCAGTGATGCCTGTAACAAGTTTTCTGTGCCACCAATCAGCACATTTTTCTTTCACAGATTACTGTGTAAGCATGCTGAGATAACTGATATAAAGATGTGATACAATTAAGTATATCATGTATTCAAAATACTGAAGGTATGTTAAACCAAGCTCCATAATTACAGCAAAACTTAATTCTATGGTATAGTTAAGCTTTTATAACTTAAATAGCATATTCCACCATTTCATATGAAAATATCGGAAATGATATTAACGTTTACCAAGACAACAGCAGCTGCAGGTCCAACGAAAGCATAAAGTAGCCCTCCTTCAAGAGACAGCCAACAGCTGGAAAGAACATTAGAGAAGAACTAACACAAATTAAAAATAAGTATAGTGTATTGCCATGAAAGCATTAATAATTATTACAGCATGAGATTATTCTGGTTTATGTTCAATCCTACCTGTAGAAATTCATACACACACACACACAAAAGAATTGAATTACTTAGTTGACATGATGATGTAGACAGTTCAAAAGTGATTCCCATTACCAATTGTGAATGGGTCAAAAGTTTTAATGCAAATTATACCTATGCTGAAATCTAAAATATAGCATAATATAAAATAAATCTGTAAATCTTTGTTAAATCTACTCTAACCATATGTGATGAGTTATCTGAAGAGGTCTTGCTCGGTAGGTACCTAGAAACATTTCTAGTTTATAATGCCTGACAGTTCTATCTGTAAAACAATGAACAGTCAAGTACTTCTAAAGTAGAACTTCATTAAAACCATGTTTCTATGTATCCTCATTTATGTCATTTAGGAAGTTCTATTAGGACTAGGTCTTATGGACAATATTCCCATTAAAGATAATTCATTATCTATGGTTTAACTGTTCTATATTCTCTGGAATATTTTGCAAACAATTTAAATGTATATTTTAAAGCATCTGAAAACTGTATTTTCTGGTGAGCTACTAATCTTGCAGACTTTGTCATACTGCATCAGGGTTTTCACTGAAAACCCTCAGATTTCCAAACACAGAGCACTTACAGAATCAAATTCTAAATATTTGATACACCATGATGTAAAGCTTTCCATATCTGCAGATCAGGAGCATCATACACTGAAGTAAATGCAGCTGTGCTATTTTCTCAGTGATTACACATTCAAAGAACTTCATGTTTATTTGAATGCATGATCACACCTACATATAAGAAAACTCAAGTACATGTATTCAGATAATTTACTTGGATCTGACATCCAGAAACATTCACATCAGAATTATACATTTCTTATTTATTTTCCAGTATTCTTTTTGTGCTTTTGAAAACCATGTAAAGTAAATGCAAACGCATCATAATGATCTGTTACGGCTGGAATTTTAACTGCAAAGAATAAAACTGTTCCCCATTGCAGTGAAGCCATGTGAAATCTTCTCTATGAACCCAGCTGCATCAATGTGTTAAATTCTGAAATGATAAAGTGATGTAAATAATTTATATCTGTTTCAATATTACAAAGGTAACAAATGGCAGGCTAGTCTACATCCCACCTCAAAAGCAACAACCACAACGTCAGAACAGTAATGTTCCATTAATTTTTCTAATGTCAAAGAAAAATACTTTCAAAATTTTATGCATTTTTTTTCTTAAAAAAAAAACACACTAGGTTATTTACTATGAGAGACTGAGAACATGGACCTCTGAGGAGGAATATATTGCTTTTCGCTACCAGTATTAGTGAAGATGACCATTGTGTGTAACTAAAACACGTAATTAAAATGTTCATGTTTCTTTGTGAATGGAAACATCAGTCCATAAAAATTGTTGACATATTGTGTTTGAAACATAATTTCAATTACTTGTGCTGAAAAAAATGTCTGCCATTTTATTTAAAAGAGCCAAAAGGTTTCAACCATGAAAATCTTTAAGACAAAGGGACATTTGTGTCCTTCCTCTCCTATGTCTTCAATTAAAAAAAGCTGTTCAGTAGAGTGACTTCCATTTAGGATCAGGATGGTGAAGAATGTAGAGGTTGTTTTCTTTTCTCTACACAATCTGAATTTTCAGCAATTGGGATTTTCAACAGTCTGATGTGATTTTTGCAATGTATTCAATATCTGCCAATTGATCTCTCTGAAATGCACTTGTTCCCAACCTTTTCTATTGAAGAATTTCTGAAGATGGATTTTCAGGTGTCTTCTTGTACTGTAAGGCAATTGCTGCCAACTCTTTGACCTTTTTTTTTTTTTTGTTCTCTTTTTCTTTGCTATAATAGATTTTTTTTTTTTCCCAGTGCTTTATGGTTGTTTTTATTGTGTTCACCTGTTCTGTATTCTTCCTCCCTGCTCTTCACATAGCAAAAAGCCATATAAATTGATTAGCATTAAGAGCATCTACTGGTGGTTTTATGGGACCATGCTGCATGGTCATAAAATTCTGCTGAGTGATGAAGTGATGAAGTAGACTTGCTCCTGTGTCCTGTGTATCTTGTGAGTAGTTTGATGCTCTCTAGGAGAATGGCTCCTTCTCTTAGGAGAACATGACTATAGCAGAATTTTAAGTTTTGCTGTAATAACAATTTCCTGAAAGTTATCTGCACTGCTTATTAGTATACAGCACTGCATGTATACATGAGCAGGTCTCACAGATTTCGTAACTGTAACTTGCAGTAGTGGTGCTTTCATAGCTCTTAGGATAGGTAGCAGCAATATTTATAAATTAAAAAAGCAACAATATTTATAAGCCCCACAGAAATAGTTGGAAAAAATAATTAAGCTTTTACACAAACCTTTTGCAAATATCTAAAAGTTTGTTACTATGTGCTTTTATTTTTTTTTTCCAAATTATTTTTAGGGAATCTATTTAGTTTCTGTACCTGTTTCAGTACAAGTGTGTTCTCACAAGTGATTTTGAATGTACAGTAATATAACTGTCTAATAATTAGGGTTGAAAGAAGAAGAGAGAAATTACACACTGTTATGACAGAGTTGGATCAAGTGTGAATAATTCAAGCCAAACTCATCAGCCGTACCACCCTATAAACCTGTTTTGAAGACCCTTGGGCCTCCCTTCTAGTCAAACTCTCCATGTATGGGATTAGAAACAATTCCTTTATTTTCACTTTTAATTTTCTCCATTTGGAAAAGTCTTTTTTTTTTTTTCTTTTTTCCAAAAATAGCAGAATGCAGAATGCTTTCTGATGGCAGAATGAATATCTGATGCAGAATGTGTATAACTGAATGCATTTCTGGTGGCAGTATGTGTGTTTGGCTTCTGAATGCAGCCAAATGGGCCAAATATACATTAGCATAAGCAGTTCAAAAACTTACAAAAGTACTTTAGTTATGGTAAAACAGCACAGGGGCTCTGCTTTCACATGGCCTAGCAGTTACAGGCCATAATTCTTGAGTGGGACAGCATGTCAGCTGGTGCTGGAGGAGCAAACTCCATTCCTTACATTTCCAGTTTTCTTTATATTATTGTGATGTTAAATACCAAGAAAATGTAGTTGCAAATAAGACAAGAGCTGCATTATGGTTCATTTTTTCCCTTGTGTACCTCCTCTTGTGCTTTTGTTCCACAGTACTGTGTCAGCTGATTTTGGATAGGAGGAGAGGGGCTGTTATATGTACAAACCTGCTCTGTTTCTCTTTCCAGGTTACCCTTAATGAATGATTTGTTGTTTTGTCTGAATATTTCAGTATATCTTCTTTTAAAAATTCATTCATCCCAGGAAGGAAATAAGAAGCAACGCTAACTGAAGCAAATTGTCACACATGAATAATTTCAGCAGAGTAAATGTAATGGTATCGATCCTGCAAGGGACAGAGCTACATCCCCAGTGGGGTCTGGACACTGTAACATTCGTAAGGCCCAGAGCTGATCAGGTACTCCAGTCCTTGTTAAAGGACTAAATAATAATAATAATAATAAAATAGACAACAACAACAAACAAAACCAAAACCAAAAAAAAAAAAAAAAAAAAAAAAAAACAGCAAGACAAGCACATATTGGCTAGAAAAAAATCCAGAGTTGCATGTTGTTAATATAACTCCCAAAAGATGTCTAAGATGTTTTTATCACTAAGGATTCCCAGTATAAGTGCTGTCCCACAGTTAGGTAAGCTATTCCCCATGAAACAAATGGAAGACACATTGTCACAATTCAGAACTAGAGAGCTCAGTGGTTAGAACAAGTGCTCAGGAGGAGATTTGTTTTTGGAGCCTTACCCACCTGGAGATGGAGCAAGGGCTTGAAGCCTCCTCTGCCATGTGCCATGAGGGTGGGACACACAGGGTAGAGGGGGGGGATCCTGATCACTCAGTGGTGATGCAAGGGAGAATAATTTAGTATTCATTGAAGCAAGGACTTGACCTAGCTCACCCATATCTCTGATGAATGCCCTCATTAGCAGCTTACAGAGTCTTATTTCCTCTCCTGCTGTCCAGACGCATGCTTAATTTCTTAGGCAATACGAGGAGAGCTGCAAACAGAGAGACTGAAGGGAATGTACCCTCGCACACATTATGTCTTGGTGCTTAGAGCCTTCTGCAGGCAGGAAGAAGACTCAGGCCAAACTCCTTCAGCAGGAGGCAAGGGAAGGGCAGCTTAGCTGAGGAGTGAATTTTCCAGTGTGCTAAATATACACTGTAAGCAGTCAGGTGGTTAAACAGAACCCGTATGAAGAAAATGTAACTGAAGTACAGAGATGTACTTGCCATCTCTCACATACAGCCCAGTCCAGGAAATGGGCTGGATCAGACACTCCAGGAGAGAGGAGTTGAAAGGGAGAGCTGTTTTGAGACTTCTGCGGTGCTTTGGCTCCAAGCAGTTCAGGGGCATGAAAGCCTAGGTAGTGGTTAACATACTTGGTGGACAGAAACCTGGGTGTCAAATAGACTCTTGCCAGTACAGTTATAGACATGTTTAGAGGTTAGCAAATGCTAACCATAACATTTAAGGTTCTCTTTGGTGAATTTATATAAATGTTGGGCATTTAAATGGACCTAATCTATAGTGTTTCTTAATGGCTTGCTGCTTCAGATGCTCACAGGAAACCCAGCATCCCTGGTGCTTTGCTAAGCTTAGTCCAATACTAGCATATGGTTTCTTTTTGTTCTTCTGTAGATCACTCAGTGACTCTTATGGTAGTTCCAAGTGTGAATGGACACCTGTAGGGCCTTCAGACCATGCTATATAATTCCTCAGGGGTATGGTAGCTTTTTTAATTAAAAATGTAATTTACCATTTCAGATTGACTTACTAGTGAGCTGTTCCATATCCTTTTGTCTTGGTAAAGCCTATTGATATTGCAACCACTAAGGCTGGTAAACCTGAAAAGAAAGAAAACCCATGAAACAGTAAAAACCATTAGAGGGTGAGAAAACATTGCTGTTCCGCCTGGACAAGAAATGTCAGTGCAAGCTAACGCAAAATGATCAACTTTACATGGAATGAATCTTTTGAAAAAGCACAGTGTTATTGCAAGATTTGTTTTTCTCAAGCACTGGTAGAGAGGACAGTGTTTTCTGCCCACGATGTATCTCTTTATTGTAGCTAAATTACTGGCACCTTTGACATGTCTTTAAGTGAAATAGTAAGAGAATTCATGAATATTCAACAAGTGTTATTGTTATTTTATTTTTATTTCTTGATATTACACTATGTTGTACACTAAAATGATGTTAAAACATATTTATTAGACAACACACACTAGCATGTCTTGAGCTAACAGATTATATTGAAGCTAAAGTGGGAAGACTCCTAATCCAGTTTTTTGTTTAGTTACATGCAGTCTACTATTTTTCAGGTTCACTGAGGAAAATTATAATACTCTTGACATTGCCACTGCATTAAATGTTTCATTCCAATGAGTCTGAATAAAAGAATTTTACAGACTTACCCCATCCAAGGCACAGGAAACGTTTCCTTATGAGCCGTGTCCTAATTTTTCCAGTAACAGCCATGTATGACTGCCACGCTTCTGTCAAGACCCAACAGAATGAAGCTAAGAAGAAGAAGTGTAAAAATGCGGTGGTTGTGGTGCAGATGCCCTGCAGGGAGCAAAGAAAAGCTTGTGCTGAATACTTAGGGACACTCATTTCTCTTTTCATTTCAAAGAGTTGTCATATTCTATCATCCTGACCTTTATCCTTAACATCAGATCCCCCTTTATGGTGTAGTTGCCACAAAGAGAGAAAAAAGAGAGATGTTGATATGGATTAGGTGTTCTGGACTGTTTTCAAAAACACTAAGTGTGCAGAGCAGGGTGAAGAACACAAAATAAGTCATGCAATCAGATTTTTCCCTAATCTTCATTTTGACCAGGGAATGCCATAATACCACTTCGGAGATCAAGTCATAGTGTTATTGACTATAAATCTCATAGAGCTGAATAAAGAAAATGTGGGGATCCAAATGCTCCTAATTGCCAGTTATATTTTCTTTCCCTCCATAAAGAAAGTTCGTGATTGTAAATCTAAATTTTAGGCAATAGGGCAAGTTTGATTTATTCGTTTTGAATTTAAATGATAGATATATAATCTGATAGAATGTTAACCTACTGGAATATACTGCCTGAAATCTTTTTAGTCATAAGTATCATAACCTTATCAGTTACTCTGGATATTGTTTTTATGGGTGTTAGTCATTTGTCATCTGAAAAGTATTTTGAGTGCATACAGTCAGCTCTCTTTTGTCACTATAGCCCTTAATTAAACTTGACATTGTCACTTATATAAATGAGCTTGCCTCTTTCTTGAAATAAATTATGATCCACCTTTCATTGTGTTGCTTGAAATACTAGCTGCAGGCTATAAAATGCGGTAAAAATTGTACCCCTGCACCAAAACCACACCAGTAATATTGAGAATAAACTACATCTATCCCCATCAAAATTTTAAGCATCAAAATCACATCAAGGTTAAAAAGAAAATAAAATTTATGTGCACCCAATATTAACAAAGCAAGAACCCTGTACAGAACCATGGATAGTATTATTTCTTTATGCAGCATACATATTTGATAGCTATCTTAAATGCATGTAATAAAAGACTAGTCATTTTTTTTTTTACTAAAATCCCAGTTCAGCAAAATTGTTCAATCAAGCTTGAATCAAGCTATGAAAGATTGGAAAAGATAGAATAAATTTAATACTATACTTGTTTTTAGTTCATTTTATATTCTTAATTAGCTTCAGATAATGTTGTTTTGAATATTCTATTGTGTTAATTTTCTCAGAATTTTATTTCCTTGCCTCACATAGTACAACTGATATGAACTCCAAAACTTTCAAAAAGTTAAGCACTTGAAGAGTCAAAACTTAATCATTTCCAGCTGTGATTTTAGAGATATTACACCTTGCTATCTAATTTTGGGTCAAATAAGAAGTCTGGTGGCATTGGGTTCTACATAAGTACATGCAAGATAATTATTATATATTTTTAAAAAGTGAAGAATGTAAAGTGAATAAAAAACAAAACACAAAACAAACAGATCCTGAAAATGCACTAGACATTCAATCTTTGATTTTTGCCTTTATTTCTTATGTTTAGATGTCCCTAATGTATGTGGGTTCATAAAATCTATCCTGTTAAAGCCTGACTGATAACAGCGTTTCCTGTATATGAAACATAAACACTTATTTAAGATGAAAGCTCTGCAGTGAAATGCACAATAAACATAATAGAAAATACAGAAATGTCCTTTCTTTTACTAGATGGCTTATATGTTATGACTTCCCACTATGCAAACTTAATTTGCCTTTCTATCAATGTTTTGTTGGAACTAGAATTTGACAAAAAAACACTTGAGGAACAGTACAGAATCTTTCAGGGAAAATCTGCATAGGTAAAACACTGGAAAAATGTGAATACACTATTTATCTTATAAATATGCAAACATGAACAAATCCTGATCTTTTGGGTGAAATCACCGCTAACTTATGGCTGACTGAATATGGACTGTAGGATTTAGCTCATATTATGTCCCGTGTATTGAAAGAAAGACAGATGATGATAATCTGATACAAATGTGGACAAGGCTGTTGTGGAAGAAAGAAGCGTGATGAAAATGTTAATGATCATGTTGATCACAAAATGAGAAGGCAGAAGCAAGTTTTATTAGGAGCGATCTGTGCTCTAGCTGGAATATATGACTGCTGATTAATGCTAACTCTTCTGAATGGCAGATGGGGGTAACAGCGTATTTGCATCACATACCATTAGAAAGATCCAAAACAGCCTCAAAACATCACCTAACAACTGCTGTTGGATCATGCTGGCAGAATCATGTGCAGGGAGTTCTCAAAGTGAATTCAACCTCCCTTTGTCCTCAGCAAGGCAACCAGTCCTGGTAATTGGTCTACTCCCAGGCAAAGCCATGTACTCTGTGGCTGGACAATCACCCCTGGAAATCTGGCTTTTAAGTAATTCTATATACTTCCCATTTGATAAATAAACAAACTACACTGTGCTAAGTCTGGGAAAGTGTTATATCTGGGATGCCTATTTCCAAATAGGAAAAAAATAATTCATTTTCACCAAAGGCTGTCATTCAATGTGGTATTATCTCTAGCAAAGGAGCCATAACTTTACAAGTAACATGTTAATACTTTTTCTCTTTCTAAGCAGATCCTGGACTGCTCTGAGTCTCTCCTTCTTCCTCTCTTCTTCTGTCTTGGCAAGAAACCACTGCCTGCCCCACAGCTTGCTTCACCCACAAGAGCATCACTACAACCTGCAGCCCATCACTCACAAAGCTGCAGTGTGTCAACTTCTCTGCATTAAGAGATAGTGGTACGCATCCTCCCCATCTCCTTAGGAGGAGATGGTTCTTATTTGTTTCTAATTATGGTTTATTAAAACTCACTGAATTAATTACCTGTGCTGAGCACCTGTCAATTTGCAACAAAATGAATTTTAACAGCCTAATTTATTCACTCTTACTTCAAGCTTCTTAAATTATGTCAGCTCTGTTACACTGACCTCCTCTTCTTTCCATAGCTGCTGTTCCCAGCTCCCAGCTCCCCAAATTTAGTTCTGATTACAAGTGGGGAAGAGAGCTTTTCTGTCCTCAAAAAGCACAATTTCAGGAGCTTTACTTGGGCCTCTAGTGTTTAGCTAGCTTGAATATCTAAGTAAGACAAGTCATCCCTTCATAAACAGTGTGCTATTAAAAGCAAGAGCTCACATCAGGTTTCAAATTATTTCCTTCTTTCATTCTTGTGAGGGACACACTCAGAATAAGAGTATTGAAGCACAGCTGAGAAGTCTAAAAAACTGTGGAAATTCAAATCTACTTATTCTAGGGCTTAATGTAATAATGATAAGTAAAATAGAGAACGTACCCATTTTTATGACCTACAAAAGGAAGGTCATAAATGTTACCTGCAAAAACACATTTGCCATGATTTTGGAGCATCTGATTCTTTAACAGTAGTGTGGTTTTGTTTGTTTGATTGTTTTTGATAGCAGTGTGAACAGGTCTTCCACAAAAAGACAGAGAGTGTTACCTAAAGATACCTGATTTTTGTTATTTCCCTGAAACGGGTTCTTTTTTTCTGTTTCTGGGTTCTGGTAAATGGTGTAAGAATCAAAGCTACTGGAAAATGAACATGAAAAATGCAATCTGTATTGGTGATAGCAAAATGAGTAGGACTAAAATCCATTCAGCTGGATTTTGTCATGAAAGAGAAATAGGAATTAATATAAAATCATCTAAATAATACAATTTATTGAAGATAAAAAAAAAATCTTGCTCTTGATTTAGCTCTAAAGATATAAGTTAAATGGGCGCTAATTTATCTTTATGAAGTGTGATGATGGACCGAATATACAAACAAAAAGTACTTACAACAATGAAATAAATGAAACAAATAATAAACAAAACAAGGACAGTCCAAGTAACATAGCAAGGAACAGAAACATAATTCCCTGTTAAAGTTATTGGCTTTTTGTGACTTTCAAGCCCTCAACTATAAAACAGGTATAGAACAGTTTATTTTTAACTTTTAAAATTAAATATATAATTTCATAAAGGAAAATACTTATAATTCTCTATTTGATTTCTTTTACTGATATTTTTTTAACTGACATGCATTAGAATACCTTTGTCTCAGGAATGGCAAACACTGTCAGAACACAGGAATACAATATATTGGTCAGATGATACTAAATTCTAGATTAAATATTACTTTCTAGAGTAAACTGCCATGAAACAATAGATGAGCTTTCAGAAGCTGTGGGACAAATAAGCAAGGGTTTGCATCTCAGGACTGTGTTTTTGGAAGAGGGACAGAATTTCAATGACAAACAAATATAGCAAGGACAGCTGTCTCTTCAGTTTCAAACACATTTGAAACTGAAATGCCTGAGAAATCGTAGCTGTAGACTTTTAGGTTTTCCTTCCAGGGTCATTAATATTACTGGTATCATAGAGCTTTCAAGGTAATATTTCATTTTTTATTTTTTATTTTTTTTTCTTTTGCTGCACTAGAGTACTTCTAACATCTCGTTAGGAAATCTGAAACCCATATTGAAAATAGCACTCTACTGGAAGGACTTTTTCTAAAGTTCTAGAATCATAGAATCATCTAGGTTGGAAAAGACCTTTGAGATCATCAAGTCAAACCATCAGCCTGACCTACTGAGCCTCATCACTAGAACATGTCCCTTAGTGACACAGCCACGTCTCTTAAATACCTCCAGGGATAGGGAATCCACAACTTTCCTGGACAGCCTTTTCTAATGCTTGACTACCTTTTTCATGAAATAATGTTATTCATACTTTTAAATCAATAGCTGTGAAGCTATTTAATTAACTTACAGACCAACTTATAGATCTTTGAAAAATCTTCTCCAGTGTCCTAAAAAGCCAAAGGTTCAAGAGGTTTATCTTCATTACATTGTGTTCTGATATCTGCACATGATAACCTAAAATAATTAGCATTTGACTTCATGAACATATATGTTAAGATATATGCACAGTTAATTATTGTACTGCAGGATTCTATATGTGGTGCAAGATAAAGTCAATGGTAACCTTCACTTGGATTTTTCGAGCAATTTAATTTTTTAGTACAAAAGTAACAGTTTCAGAATACTTAAGTGATCTCTCCCACAAAAGTCATGAGGGATAAGTAAGGACCGTCAATTTTTCTTCTACTACTCAATGATTTTTTGTTTCTCTGCAACAAACAAGATGACTTTCTAGGTTCTTAGATAAATAGCTTAAAAGTTACCCAGTTTTTTCTGCAGTTTCTATAGTTTAGTTTATGACTACAGTCTCACAGAAGACATCTATATCAAGAAAAACAAAAATCCACAGGAAGATGTTTTCAGTATCATGTTTCTTCTTCTTCTTCTTCTCTTCTCTTCTCTTCTTCTTCTTCTTCTTCTTCTTCTTCTTCTTCTTCTTCTTCTTCTTCTTCTTCTTCTTCTTCTTCTTCTCCTCCTCCTCCTTCTTCTTCTTCTTCTTCTTCTTCTTCTTCTCCTCCTTCTTCTTCTTCTTCTTCTTTTTTCTTCTTCCTATTACTATTATCATGATTGTTGCTAAAGTTTGGGACTACTACATGTTCCCAGTCTCAGAGTGTAGTATGACCTGTTGAACTGTTGTGATTTAAGTCTTGTTTCTCTGTCATATGTGGTCTTCTGTTCTTGATTCCTTCCTCTTATCTAAAAGCATAATCCCAGTGACACTAGTGCAAAGCTGTACAAGACTGAAAGAGAATTTACAGTTTAAACTGTATGTTTTTATCACGTGACCTTTCCATCAGACTTTAAATATCTATCTTCTAGTTTTCACTTAATTAGCCTCTAGATAGATGCTTTATCAATAGATTCAGTTCCTGCTCCTCTTCTTCCAATGGTTACCTCAAAGGTATTTCTGGAATGTACTGCTCTGTGAGGAAAACAGTCACAATCTTTATTCGTACTTCTACTTATGAAGCAGATCAGTCAGAATGTCTCTCATTTTTCACCAGATGCAGAGTCCAGCAACAAAGGTGCTGCTCATATCTGATCCACAAAAAGTATGCAGAGCCTTCTTTTTAGCTTCTGCCACTTGTAGTTAAGTTTTCTTAAAAGTTTTCTTTCAATAGTTGTCACATCTATCACTTGTATAAATTACCTCTGCGTTTTAATTTGATACTGTATAGCTCTATCTTGGCATCCCCTGTTATTTCTATCAAGAACTGCTGGTTTTTATCCAAACTAATTCTTCTGCTGGCCGTTTTTCTTTTCCAGATCTTATAATGCACATAGTACAAAATCATTCCATTAACTAGATATGAGGGGATAGTCTGCTATTTCTGGGATAGAAAAGTGTTCATGAAACTTACTTTTTGTATTTGAAAACCCTCCTTGCTTATGTCAGAATCTGTCTACATTACCAAAAATGACAGCACCCTTTATGGACTGGCATGTGGTCCATACCGATAAATTGTTAGTGACACAGTTTTCATGTGGGCCTAAAAGTGCTCTTTGAGGCCAGGCTTAACCACAGACTGAAGGAGAGCTTGAGCCAGGAACCCTGCCTCATGGTCAGCCTGCAGAAAGCTTATATCCTGCCTTGGAGGGCTCAGTTGCATGCATGCAAGCAGTCTTGTGTCAGTTTGTCTTGGGGCTATAGAAATATTTGTGGCCCATTTTAGTTACTGGTTTGGATACAGGCAAGAAATCCAGTTGGGTAATTCATAATATGTCAAGTTATTACTAACATATGAGGAAGTAAAATTCATTCTGTGTTGTTTATGCCATTCTCTAGAGATTGTCACTGCAGCATGCAGGTTTATAATGTGTTAAGTCGGAATTGCTTTCTTGGTGGCATGCCTGCTGTAAATTGAAAGCCAGTTGGAAGACAGTTCTCATACCATTTCCTTATGCTCACACTCATTTTAATTGTCCTCCTGGTTTGGATTGTTACTGCTAGGTTATATGCAAGCAAATGAACTCAGCACAAGCAGTATCACAGAACCAGTTACTCAGAGGCAATTTAATTTCTTTGACTGCAAAACCTGATAAGGGAAGCTCTTCCCTTTTTGCCTCTTGTGATGTTAACATGTATATTTTTTTTGGACTGCCAGACAGAGAATGAATAAATAGGATCCTCTAATTGCTTACAGGACTGATTCAAAAGTCAGTGGAAAGATTCCCTGGGCTTCTTATTGGGCCATTACACCTAAAGAATAGATGGAAAATGCGTGAACAGAGTCTTGGAGTCTTGATCCATATATTATTTTAAATGCTTACGAAGTATTGTATGAATAATTTTTCTAGTAAATGAAAATGGCCTACTTCACCTCTTCTTTTGGCTTTGATGTTAAGCACTTTAAACAAGGTAAATGTCAACTGTCAGGACAAAATAACTTAGTATTTTAACTATGTCCTCATATGAATGTGTTGTGAAGTTCATGAAGCTCAGAACAGGTTTTCAGGCAGAACATAAAAGAAAATAAGCCCTTTACAACTCAAAAGCATAAAGCCTATTTAAATACAAAATTTTCAGCTTCTTCCTGACCACTTAACCTCCCATTCCTATCATGGTGTTCTAATAGTGATGTTTCACTATGCCAGAGAACACCTTTTATTAGTTCTTTTTTTTTTTTTTCCTTTAATTTACAACCTTTTTTTTCCTGAAAAATCAACACTTTTGATTCTAAAGTGATCATGCTTGATTCAATAATAAAACTGGAAATCACTGGCGTGCTTTGTAAAAACGTCTTCATTACTGAGCTATTAAGGAATGACAATTAAAAAATTAAGTTGAAGACAATGCTATCCAGAAAAATTGCTCTGCAAAAATAGCTCTATGAGATTTTGCATTTACCAAGTCTGGAATATTTCTTATTTTAAAAAGGATAAAATTTAGATTTGTGGATAAACTGTATATGTACATATATATTTTTAAAAATTAATGAATAAGTAAAATCAACCACATCTTTGAAAAACAACTGGAGTTCTTATGTTCTTGCACATACTGAAGGTAATAATATTATAGGAGCAGATCTGAGGGTTTTCAGAAACTGTTTTTAGACTTTGAAAATTCCATACTGGTTTTATTTTAAAATATGGAATTGCAATCTGTTGTCATAAAAGAAGACGGATGCCCTTGATGGGTTTGAAGAGATGTAACAGGCAACACCAAAGTAAAAGCTGTTTGGCTATAACATACAATCATGTGCTCTATGTTAATTTCAACTTATTACAGAAAGATGCCCAGATTTTTAGATCTCTCTCTGGGTTGTTGCAAGTAGGAATATTTGGTTGAATTAGAATACAAATGGCTACACATTTCTGGAGAAGAATGGAAGGTATAAGAGCCAACAGTCAATTAGAGTGAGGAGTAACCAATGCTAGAGTGTTCCAAAGGTCCTAAGTCTTCCTAAGTTTAATTTATTTAAAAGTTCATTGTGCGGGCTGTGTGAGCAGCTAGGGGCAATGAGCCAGGACTGATAACGAAGAGGTGGCTGAGCTAAGCACAAGGGTTACTCATGAGTCAGCAATGATCGCAGCTATAGAAAAGAGTAGTTCAGAACCCAGCTGAAAGGGAGTTCCCTGTGCAATTCTGAGAAAAAGAGGAGAAATTGTCTGGCACTGACAAAGGCAAGGAACCAAAGGCACTTTTTAGAAGAGATGACGTAACAAAAGAGTTAAGAACAGATACTGATATATTCAAAACAACGGAGTCTGATATGCAAGACTTCAGTTTTCTATAGGAAGATCCAAGTGCAGTCACTGCAAACTAATGTCCTGGTGCAAAAATTACCAGGAAATGCCACATCTGGACAGATAAAGAATAATGCTTTGTGTTGCTCCTCTTTGATATATGGGTAAAAAACTTGTCAAATAACTTCTCTTTTAGAAAAAAACATGATCAGCACTGGACTATCTCTACTCTTTCAGCTTAAATCGGATCATGTTTGCTCTATTTTCAATTTTGATCTCATTTGCTAACAATAAAATTGCTGTAATTTTAGGGAGTTTCCACAGCAATCAAAATGATGACTAGAAAGAGAAGTTCAACAACAATGCTTGCAGTTGCCTTTCAGTTAGTCTGACTGTGATGATTATAACCCTGCCATATGAAAACAGTCCATCTTCTTCTCTGGGATATTGGTGTCAGCAAATATTCCTTCTCTCTGTAACTGTAAGACTTCCATCTCTTTCCTCTACAGACTGAAACTACTGAAGTAATAGCTTTGCAATGCTATTACAATATTACCATATATAACCTTCCTTCATATTTTTATGTTTATTTTTTAATCACAGTTGTATATATAGATTTTAAAAGCAGTTGTTTAAGAAGAATGACATTGATTTTTCCTGTAGAGCACTCCAGTTTAAAGCATGCCTGTTCTCCATCAAAATACTGCGTCATTTAGGTTTAGCAGTAAAGAGACAGTGAGAAATAGTCCCTTTTGAGAGAGGCCATTTAAGTCCAAAATAGAGATAATGCAGCAAAGGGAAAGAGAATCTACATTTCTGTGGTCACCTGAAGTCTTTTAGTACCACAGAACTTCAGTTTATTTTCAAAAATGACAGATAAAGTACATTTTTTAAAGATACAGTATGGCTACTTCTACCTGTATTTGCAAACCAGATGGGTTAGAAAATATTCACTCAGCCTGAGGCCAGCTGGAATGGCACAGCAAATGCCAAATGCCTATATTGGTAGAATTTATTGTACTACAAAATAAGGTGGTCGCATTCAGACAGCCTGCTGGCACTGGTCCCTTGCCAGTTCTAGCTCTCCTGAACTTGATGCATTGACTGGGGTAGTGCTAGTTAGTGTGGGACAAGATTGTGCCAGGATGCATGCTAATGCTTCAAGAGCATGACTTCATGACAGTTCTTGGGGTCATGCCCACCTACAGAGGCAGCTGGAGAATTTGAGCTTTGTTCTCTTATTCAGTAAAACAAGGGGTGGGTTTGAGCCAATATGGTAAGTTAACTTTGACCAGCAGCTAAACATCCACCAAGTCACTTGCTCACCACCCCCTGAAGCAGGATGGGGGAGAGAGAAAATCAGAAGACAAAAAACAGGAAAAACTCATGGGTCAAGATAAAGGCAATTTAATAAGTGAAGGAAAAAGTAAGTTCCAAGTGATGTAGAAGCAGTTACTCACCACTTTCCACCAACAGACCACCCAGACAGTCTCCAAGTGATAGCTACCTTGGAAAGACTAGCCCCATTTTTTATTGTCGGTCATTATATGTGGTATAGAACATCCCTTTGGTCTGCTGGGGTCATCTGTCTTGGCTGCGTACCCTCCCAGTCTCTTACCCACTCCCAGCTGACTTTCTGTGGGGGCAGAGTGAGGAACAGAGAAGCCTTTAACACTGTGCAAACACTGCTTCACAATAGCTAAAACATTGGTGTGTTACCAACATTGTTTTACTCACAAATAAAAAAAAACCACAGTACCATAAAGGCTGCTGTGATGAAAATTAACTCTATTCCAGCCAGTATACCAACATAACACTGAACCCGTGTTGTGTGTGGGTGTACATGCGCAAGTGTGTTTGTGCATGACTGTGAAGAGTGTGACAACGGAGGCTTTTGAATCAAGAAGTGTTCATATAATGTATGAACTGAAAATCTTTAATGGGACACATGTATGCACACATATGGGCTGCTACTTTTTCCTGTTTCATAGAATCATAGAATCATTCAGGTTGGAAAGGACCTCCAAGATCATCTAGTCCAACCTTTAACCTAGTACTAAAGTCTACTACTAAAATATACTACTAAGTTCCAAATCTACACATTTATTGAAAACCTTCAGGGATGGTGACTCAACCATTTCCCTGGGCAGGCTATTCCAATGCTGCACAATCACTTCAGTAAAGAAATTTCTCCTAATATCCAGCCTAAATCTTGAGGCCATTTCCCCAACTTCTTTTAATTGCAAATCTGAATATTTTCTTTCAGAAATATATACCCTTTTTCCCTGAGTCATTAGAATCAGAGCACACATTGCCACACTAGAAAAGTGAGTGGAGATAGAGAGCACCTTGGATGACATGAATTCTTTGCAAAGCAACATTTTCAGCAGATAGAAGGGGTTTTATATCTCTGTATGAGATTATGTCAACCTGTATGCCTGAACATGAATGTAGAGTGAAGGGTGAAGAGTAGAATCTACAATTTGGGGAACAAACAGTGCCCTAGTTCATGTAAAATACAGCTGATGCAAACTTATACAACAACATAACGCATCGTATTAATTCCTTTTATAGTCATGTCATTAATTTGATATTAGGCATGGATAGTTTCAATCATCACCCATCCCTTTCTTCATTTTGTGTACAGATCTATGTAATGGCAATGAAGCATCTTCATCCACAGGATGAAGTTTCAGCTGGAAGTAAGAAATTCTTGACAGAGAGAATATTATAGAAACAAAAGAAATTAGACTGTGTACCTTTAAATACAGGAGAGGGTAAACATTGAGCAATCATGGGTTTCTAACGATATTAATGAAATCTCAGTAATTTTCACCTGGTATACTATAGCAATGGATGTGAGCGCACACTGAAAAAGTCAAAGAATATAGTTCTTCAGAATACTTTGCATCTCTGTCTGATATTTAGTTTTGGTTATTCTATACCATGGCTACCAAGATGTTGGGTAATTAAATAATTTATTGTAGTTAGAAGAAAAAAGCAATAGTATCCACAATCAAAGAAAAGAAGAGGTCACAACCACATGTGTGTATGGAGGATTAACTCAGAATAGGAAGAAGAACAATACATTAAAAAGTCAGCTTCTTCACTCAGATAATATTTTGACATTAACTTCCATTCATAGCTTGCATCGGAAAACAAAATGTCAAGGTGTTTTGCTTTTTTCTTTTTTCTTTCTTTCTTTCTTTCTTTCTTTCTTTCTTTCTTTCCTATCTTTATAAAAGGTGAAACCACTTATGCTGATTATACTTTTGTATTGTTTTTCAACAAGAAGAAAATTCTGTGAGGTATCATGTTCATTCTGCTCTCTTTACCTGTTATGGTAAACCATAAGGATAAAAGGTCTATGTTAATGACAAAACAATATTTATGACAAAGCAATGTGGAATCTTTCACAATGATTTCTTTAGTAAGTTGTGATTATTAGAGGGACACTGTAATAACGTGTGTATTTTAAAGCAGCAAGGAATGAAATTAGTGGTAAGAGGAAGCAGGAGCAGCGAAACTAGTAATGGCTCCTCTATCATATTCAAGACAGATTTCTGGATAAAAGAGAACAGCAGTCTTTCTATTGGCCCTGGCTTTCTTCCCTGTATTCTACTTCTCCTTGTTTCTTCCCACAAAGCCATAAAACAAGGTAAACTGAGTTAGACCATGCTTGGGACGTAAAGTGAGCTAGATCCATTCCTGTCAACACAATCTGGAAGAGGAAATGGGACGATATTATTATTTGGATAGCACTCAGTCCTCACGGATACCAGTGAGCACAAGGTTCACACTTCTGTGAATAAGCTCCAAATATATTCTTCCTATGGGAGTCATTACAAGAAATCTTGCTACTGCATGAAAACTCTCTGCAAGGACTCATATCTACCAGTTTCACCTTTTCTCAGCTCATAAGAAGTCTCTTGCTGGATAAAAAAGGGGTTTACAGATAAAGAAGGAAATATATTGTGGCTGGACACTGGAGAGCATCCACAGAGATTTCAACAAGATAAACTACAGAAAGAACTAATGCCTAACAACATGACAGCTTTCCACAGGTGAGCTTTAGCTGTGTGTTTAGATAATACTTTCCAATGAATTTGAAGAGCTTCTTCCTAAAGATGTCTGCAGCAGAAAAAGAGTTACAGTGTCTCAGAGTTGTCAATTCAGACAAGAACCAGAAAGGCTCCATGATCAGTTTGGAGAAGGTCGTATCAATTTTCGAGCTCTGGACTTATAAGCAGCAACAAGTGGAAGCACACAGTGTACAAAGCCTCCACTATAAACGCTTGTCTAAAATGTACAGTATTCCTGTATCTGTATATTTTTAATATCAAAGATGTTGTGAGATTTCAGCATTTATTTGGGTTATTTAATCTTCAGCTCCAGTCATAACAGAACAGTGGCCATTTGTACACGCAAAGGAAAGAGATTAACATTTAATGAGAAGGTGATTTGTATCCCCTAATGAAGTGTACGAGATCGTTGTATGAATGAACATCTATCTTACCACATAGAAGATGGACTTAAATAAGACTACATATTTATTGCCTTGAGTTTGATGTTTTAAATTATATCTGCTCTGTGACTGATTTAGACTGCAATCTCCTTGAAAGAGAAGCCTCCAGTGCTCTCCCAGTGTTTGTACAGAGCTGAGCACTCCAGGATACCTAATAAACATGATTGCTAATCACATAATCATTCAGGGTGATGTCTTGACAGAAGTTTAATCTTACTAGTGTCTTTCCCCAAAGAGATTTAATATAGCTTTGTGGATAAGTACAGCTGTGAAAACCTGTTGTGAAAAGACCAAATGCACTTCTTGAAGGCTCATTTTATATATTATGCAAAGGCCAAACAGAAATGCTCAGTTTACAAAACTGTTAATTTATCTTCACCCCACACATATCAGAAGAAGGTCTACTTACCCAGATCTATTAGTCCTTAATAAATTACTTATGTGTTTCTGACTGTCTCTTGTCACTGACATTAGCTCTAGTTAGCTTTAAGTGTCCTGGTATTTCCTGGTTCTTTCCTTCATTAATACTACCTTCTCAATCCATGCTAGGCACACAGTTTCTAAAGATGAATTGTTGTTGACCCTTGAAGGTGGTAATGCTGTGATGGTTTTATGGTAAGTGCTTCTTACTAATTATTTTAGAACTACATTTGAATCAACTTCAGCTGGATTAGATGATTTTTTCCCCTTTTTCTCCCTCTCCTGTACATAACTTTGCAATTTTTAGCCATTAAAAACAGCTTTTAAGAATATTTGTGACTATTTTATTTTACATTTAGTTGGCCAATTATTAGATAGCTTTCTGTCTCCATGCAGCACAGAAGCACTGGTTGAGATTGCTAATGGATTACTTTATTTATTTTAACTTTTCTGGTGAAAACAGTCATTCTAATTACTCAGTTGACCTCAATAAACTATCACAATATAAATTTCAAAACTTCCTTTTCCAGTTTCTTATTCTAAATTACAAATCATCTACTGATAAATTTTCAGTTAAAGAGATTATAGAATTTGTTGCAGATTTTGTTGGCTCTTAAAAATGTAAGTACATTCTGAATAAGGTGAAATGATGACAATTTGACTTGCATGACAGCACTTTTCTTCTTTTTTTTTTTTTTCATGAAACAACAAACAAGATGCAGCAGATCATCTGCAGTTTTGTCTGAGTATTGGATACATGTGAATCAGTCTCATCTGTGGTGCTTTTTTTTCAGTCTACTTTCAGTTATTGGGAAGGGTTGCATGAAGACAAACAACTCTGATCAGGATACAAACAGTATGATTTACATTAACTAAAATTGTCAGTGCTAGAACTAGGATGTTCAGCATATTACTTTATGTCTTTGATACATTACAAAATTGAAATGGGGAACTCACTACTTTAGGATTTGAAGGTAGCTAAAGAGATAAACAAGTTAGAGAATAGGCTGATGCCTTGGATACAGTCCTGGCTCAGAAAACCTTTAAATTGTTGACTGCAAAAAGTTAGGAAGGCATATCAGAGAAAGGATCATTCATTCCCTGTTCTTATATGCTTCTCTCTATATATCTGTTTAATGTAGACAGCACAGTGTAGACAGATCACTGACAAGATCCGATACTGCCATTCTTACGTTCTAAAACTGGCAGGTAGAAAACTATATGAAATAATTCTAAAAATCAGGTCAAATCATGAGAGATAAGAATTCTGTCTTTGTAAAGAAAATCCCTTTCATCTATATAGTTGTGAGGAACAGACACTCCTCTGTTGGTCTATTTACACAAAGATCTAAGATCCTCAGTAAAACTCTTCTGTGCAGGTATCCCAAGATGGCAGCAACTGCTTTCACTTCCATATTGCCCAGGAACGTTAACCCCACTTCCCCATTTCTTTATGTCCATCACCTTTTAGCATTATCTTTTTTTTTTTTTTTTTCATCCAAGAACATACATTTCAGACCTATTATTCTACATAAAATACTTTGATTTAATGTAAGTGAAGAGGATTTTATAAAAACAAATTTCCTCTGCTTTCATAATGGTTTCTTCCTCTCTACAAATTTAATGGCATTTTGAGGCAGACAGTTTCATAGTTCTCAGGTTGTAGTCCTATTTCCTGCTTATTTGTGAGCATTTTTCATAGAGCAACAGAAGAGAGATGCAAACATATAATGAAACAGAAATGCTCTAAGGTAAACTTTCCAAATATGGAGAACTTGGTTATAAAATGCAGTATTGGACAACACTTGTTAAGCTACTGAAAATCTGCAGACAAGTTATTAGAGTGAGTGAAACTGTCAACTGGCTTGCTGACCTTAGAGATGTATAGGTCCTGCTTGACGAACCTGATCTCCTTCTATGACCAAGTGACGTGCTTGGTGGATGAGGGGAAGGCTGTGGATGTGGTCTACCTTGACTTCAGTAAGGCTTTTGACACCGTTTCCCACAACATTCTCCTCAAGAAACTGGCTGCTCGTGGCTTGGACTGGCGTACGCTTTGCTGGGTTAAAAACTGGCTGGATGGCCGGGCCCAAAGAGTTGTGGTAAATGGAACCAAATCCAGTTGGAGGCCGGTTACTAGTGGAGTCCCCCAGGGCTCAGTGCTGGGGCCGGTCCTCTTTAATATCTTTATCGATGACCTGGATGAGGGGATCGAGTGCACCCTCAGTAAGTTTGCAGATGACACCAAGTTAGGTGCGTGTGTGTCCTGGTTCCAGTTAGGACAGAGTTAATTTTTCCTCATAGTAGCTGGTAGGGTGCTATGTTTTGGATTAGGATGAGAAGAGCGCTGATAACATGCTGATGTTTTAATTGTTGCAGAGCAGTGTTTACACCAGGCCAAGGACTTTTCGGCTTCTCGCTCTGTCCTGCCAGCGAGCAGGCAGGGTGCAGCAGGAGCTGGGAGGGGACAGACCCAGGACAGCTGACCCAAACTGGCCAAAGGGGTATTCCATACCATCTAACGTCATGCTAAACAATATATAGGGGTGGCTAGCCGGGATGGGGGGCCGGCTGCTCGGGGATAGGCTGGGCATCGGTCAGCGGGTGGTGAGCAATTGCATTGTGCATCACTTGTTTCTTACACATTATTATTGTTAATACTATTATCATTATCACTATTATTATTATTATTGTTATTCTAATATTCCTGTCTTAATAAACTGTCTTTATCTCAACTCACCGGCTTCACTTTCCCGTTTCTCTCCCCCATCCCAGAGAGGGAGGGGGGAGGGTGAGCGAACGGCTGTGTGGTGTTTAGCTGCCGGCCGGGTTAAACCACAACAGTGTGTCGATCTGCTCGAGGGAAGGAAGGCTCCGCAGGAGGATCTGGATAGTCTGGAGCGATGGGCTGAGGTCAACTGCATGAAGTTCAACAAGGCCAAGTGCCGGGTCCTACACCTGGGGCGTAACAACCCCAAGCAGAGCTACAGGCTGGGAGATGAGTGGTTGGAAAGCTGCCTGGCAGAGAAGGACCTGGGAGTACTGGTTGATAGGCGGCTGAATATGAGCCAGCAGTGTGCTCAGGTGGCCAAGAAGGCCAACAGCATCCTGGCTTGTATAAGAAGCAGTGTGGCCAGCAGGTCTAGGGAGGTGATTGTCCCCCTGTACTCGGCTCTGGTGAGGCCGCACCTCAAGTACTGTGTTCAGTTTTGGGCCCCTTGCTACAAGAAGGACATGGAGGTGCTCGAGAGAGTCCAGAGAAGGGCAACGAAGCTGGTGAGGGGTCTGGAGAACAAGTCTTACGAGGAACGGCTGAGGGAGCTGGGGTTGTTTAGCCTCGAGAAGGGGAGGCTCAGGGGAGACCTCATCGCTCTCTATAGGTACCTTAAAGGAGGCTGTAGAGAGGTGGGGGTTGGTCTATTCTCCCACGTGCCTGGTGACAGGACGAGGGGGAATGGGCTAAAGTTGCGCCAGGGGAGGTTTAGGTTGGATGTTAGGAAGAATTT
Source organism: Anser cygnoides (assembly GCF_040182565.1). Taxonomy (NCBI): domain Eukaryota; kingdom Metazoa; phylum Chordata; class Aves; order Anseriformes; family Anatidae; genus Anser; species Anser cygnoides. The sequence continues at coordinate 92,140,344 of NC_089875.1, forward strand.
CTTTACTGAAAGGGTTTTGTTAGGCATTGGAATGGACTGCCCAGGCAGGTGGTTGAGTCACCATCCCTGGAGGTCTTTAAAAGACATTTAGTTGTAGCCCTTAGTGATATGGTTTAGTGTAGGACTTGTTAGTGTTAGGGCTGAGGTTGGACTAGATGATCTTGGAGGTCTCTTCCAACCTAGACGATTCTGTGATTCTGTGATTCTATATATATATTTTTGTCTATACTTGCCTCCCCCAACTATAAAACAGTAATGATGACATACACCACTCTCATTGAATACTCAGGCTCAAAGAGGAAAAGCATACATTTATGCATAATTAGATTAATTGGATTCCTTCCTTCCTTCCTTCCTTCCTTCCTTCCTTCCTTCCTTCCTTCCTTCCTTCCTTCCTTCCTTCCTTCCTTCCTTCCTTCCTTCCTTCCTTCCTTCCTTCCTTCCTTCCTTCTTTTTTTCCATAACTTTTTCACAAAGAAAAGGAAAGATATTTAGTGGAATATCTTTGATCTGTTAAAAGGAAAGGTCAAACAAGCAAACAACTATCTACTCTCCCAAGCTTGACAGATATTTTTATGTGGACATTGTTTTATCTTTTTATCAATATCTGTCACTCAACAGAATAATGCAACAAGGGGCAGAGACAGAGATATACATATATATATTTTTCAATCTAAATAGGATAAAAAATATTGCCATAGAGACTGATTCGGATGCTATAAAAATAGCTCCATGTATTGTTGATATTGTTATCTTGCTGCCTGGTATTCTACCTGATTGTAGCAGACAGGCTCAGCAAGATCTTTAGAGTCATCAAAAAGAAAGTAGAATGTCTGTTGAGGACATCAGAATTTATTTTGAATCTATGGTTATCTACAAATTTGGCTTAAATTACTGGATTCAAAAAATCTAGTAACATAGCTCCTGGAAGCTGGGCCAAGACATTTAGCTCTTTGCAGCTGTTTTGTTATGTAGCAGTTTCCTGGCATTTATATGAATTCCCTTCTTTTAAAATTAAAATGGAAAATGGGAAAATCCCTCTTCTGTACCTTCATAATCACTGAAATCTTTTCAGAGACAAAGTTGCTCTTGTTTTAAAATGGTTTTGTGTACGTCCTGATTTTTTATTTGTGTGTGTGTGTGTGTGTGAGTTGATAAAAGAAACAGCATTCTTAAAATTGCTAGCTGGAGATGCAGATATTTTAGTCTGATTACACATTTGTAGCTAATGAAAGCTATTTGGAGGTTGGTTTTTTTGTTGTTTTTTAGTAATGGCAGTTTAACAAATTGATGAACTAGACATTAATTTAGGATTAATTTTCTTTAAGCAGTAATATCAAGTTTTCTAATACTTTTTAATACTAGAATAATTGCCCAGGTTTTCCTGTATGTGCTAGGCACTTTTCTTAGAAATCTACTTTTATAAATGAATTGCTATTTATTTTGCTTGTAGAATAAGGAGACTTTAGGACAGGAATGCTTCAGTCACTAAAACAGATATCTTCAGAAAAGCATTTCTGTTACAAATAAAAAAGGCTAGGCGTATATATGTCTGTAAAAAAAAAAAAAAAAAGGCAAAACTGAGACTAAGTGCTGCACTGCTTTCCACCCTTCCACCCTTCTAGTTGCTTAACTCTGTTAAACAGGTCTGTGTGAGCCTTGTTCTTGTTTAGCTAATCCTAGCCATTGGACTGGTTCACCTTGTTCTAATCCTATTTTTCTAGTCCCTGGTTTGAAATTGATACAACAGGTGTACTTATACATCACTTATTTCAGAGTTGAGAGATTTGAGATATATATTTTATTGAATTAGCAAAGCAACTAGAATTAGTGGAATTATATCTGCCAAAAAAAATGGTGATAAATTTTAATGAAATAATCTTCCTAGTGTGACTGGAACTGAAACTGAATTTTTGCTCTCTGTGTGTTTTTGTACTGGCAAAGAAGTTGTTCATCACAGGAAATTCTAAATCCGTAATACTGACAAGCATTTCATCCTCTTTCCCTGTAGTGCTGAGATTTGGTCAGGTTAGATTTCCAAGGCTCCTAAGACCCTTGCTACTGGGCCTGGGTTAGAGCTTCCAGCTTGTTACAGAAGGGTTTGAGGCAAAGTTCACTCTGCTTAGCAGTTTTTGCCTATTTTCTGTAGGTAACAGATTTGTCTTGACTGATATTTATTGTTTTGGGAGAGGTCAGTTTGACCACTAAAAATGAGCTCTCTGTATAAAATACACAGCTGAAATGGTGGGTTGGGTAATCTCCGGTGGTGTGCAGGAGAGGAAGACAAAATGCAGAAAGGTGAGAAAATAGAAAGAATGTCTCCAGGTGAAGCTCAAATATTAGACATTTCTGTTTATGTCATCACCCAACATTACATGAGGAATTGAAAGAATCATGCTATTTAAAGAAGAAATAAAGAAAACCAAACTTCTCAGCAGTACTGCATGGGTGTGTTAACAGGGAAAGAGGAAACTTCTGAAGGAAACAGCTCCAGCTCCCTGCTTTAACGAAGCCTGGATTACAAATGGCTGTGAGATAAAAGCCATTGTGAGGGCCTTGCTCCATTTAGAGACTTCAGCACTGTCAGCAGCTTGTGGTATAGTGGGGAATACAGCCACGTATTCTGATGTATGCCACAGGCGACATTGCTGAAGACCTTATGTGTCCCTTCCCAGAGTGAAGATGGAAGAAAGGATACAACAAAATACAAAGGACTTATCATATTAATGGCCTAGGTAGAAAGAATGTTAGATGTGATAGAGCCAAACTTATTGGAAAGTCCCAGGAACAGAGGGAAAAAATGAAGCTTTTAACTGCTGCAGTTCACAGTCTTGCTGAACCCTGCAAATACAGTGTTAAAAGAAGAGACTAATAAAAGACAAGATAGCTGCTAGCATCAGAAATACTAGTTTGCCAGCACAGCTTTTGTTAGAACCAGATCTCACACCAGGAAAAGTGAGGTCTCACAAAGCCCTAAATAGCAACATGGTTTACATTTTAGCCGAGTAAGAAGGATTTTATAAGGCAATATTGAGGAAAAGAGAAAGCTACAACTGTGAAAGAATTAACTGAAGCCCAACAGGAAAAATGTACATTTGTAAGGACATGCAGAAAAGAACATGTGCTTTTTGTAGCTCACTGGGCATTAAATTGAATGCCATTGTCCAAAGCATTATCACAGTCAGATGTCAGTGCAGGTTCCTGGCAAATTCACCTAGCTAAAGAATCTGTTTTGTTGTACACCTATGTCAAAGCCCCTGTCAGAAAGATGTACATCTAATGGATGTTGCTCATGGATCCTCACCACCCAAGCACCTCCAAAGCAGTCATTCAGACTGACAGATTGCTGGTGTCTTTCCAGTCTTCTAAAAGAGAACTGGTCATGGCTCAGAGACAGTTTCATCGGGAGTTATAAATATTCTGATATTTGCTCAGGACATGTATCTTTACAGCAGAGATAATAATCAATATGGTAGATGAATACATGCAGTTTTGAGGCTCAATAAGATGGCATGTCTCTGAATGAGAATTATGAATTGGGAAATTCATACGTGTGACATTAGTAAACAAGAAATTCAGACACTTTTAGACAAACTTCTCCTATCCAGCACGTTTCTATTTTAAGATGATACCTGGCTAAGCAAGTTATAGGAAAAGGCAAAACAAAACAAAACAAAAACTGGTATAAGAATCTTTATGGAATTTTACAGAGTCAATCATCTGCCTACAGCAGTTGTGGGCACACCTTCCATGTCGGTATGGTTTAGAAAAAAACAACAAAACACAACACAACAACAAACAGTTGGAGGAATACCAGGCAGTTATAGCCAGATGAAAAATCTTTACAGAAATTGACTGATAATCTCAAGTGGAAAAAGAAACATTAACAGTCAGGTGTTCAGGTGTTTTTTTGTTTGTTTGCTTTGTTGTTTTTTTTTTTTTTTCCTTACATTTTAACATAGAAAAAGCCATAGACAGTGGAATTACTGGGTACAAAATTATTGCAAAACATTCTACATTAGAGTTCAAGATTTTGTATATATATATTTTTTTCAGCTCTGTACAAACAGGCAAGAGCACTTGTGGCAGTGACCATAATCCACTGCTTAGATTAAGCAGTTACCAACAAAAGAATAAAAGGCTTTAGAGAAAGATTTTCAGGTCTACATTGACTTTGTCCTGGCAACAATCCCAGCATCTGACAGTTAATTTCAACAAATTAGAGATGAATAACTAATGGACTACACTTGCCAAAAACCTATCTAACTTTGCCGAAGAGGGAGGTATCAGTGAAGTTGGCATCTAAAAAACTAGTACTGTATTGGAAAGACTGAATTGATTTGCACACAACTGGTGGCCAAATTTTGAAGAGACAGCATGTCTAATCCCTATTGTACTTTAGGCAGAGATCTATTCAAAATTTAAGTGACATCAGGATGCAAGAAAAGGCAGCATACCAAGTAAAAACTACAAACCCATGCAATGCTACAGGCTTGGGGCAGAGTGACTGGAAAGCTGTGCAGAGCAAAAGGATCTGGGGGTGTTGTTCAATGTTTGCCTGAACATGAGCTGGTAGTGTGTCCACGTGGCCAAGCAGGCCAATGGCATCCTGGCTTGTATCAGGAACAGTGCAGCCAACAGGAGCAGGGAGGTGATCGTCCCCTTGTATTCTGCTCTGGTGAGGCTGCACCTCAAGTACTGTGTTCAGCTTTGGGCCCCTCACTACAAGAAGGACATCGAGGCCTTGGAGCATATCCAGAGAAGGGCTACGAAGCTGGTGAAGGGCCTGGAACATAAGTCCTGTGAGAAGCGGCTGAGGGAAATGGGGTTGTTTAGTCTGGAGAAGAAGCGACTCAGAGGAGACCTTATTGCTCCCTACAACTACCTGAAAGGCAAGTTGTGGGGAGCTGGGGGTTGGCCTCTTCTCACAGATAACTAGTGATAGGACTAGAAGGAATGGCCTCAAGTTGTGCCAGGGGAGGTTCAGGTTGGAAAAGAGGAGACATTTCTTCTCAGAAAGAGCAGTCAGGTACTGGAACGGGTTACCCAGGGAGGTGGTGGAGTCACTGTCCCTGGGGGTGTTTGAGGAAAGGTTGGACATGGTGGTTAGGTACACGGTTTAGTGGATGATCTTGGTGGTATGGGGAAGGTTGGTCCAGATGATCTTGGAGGTCTTCTCCAACCTTTATGATTTTATGATTCTATAAGTACAATAACTTGTGTGGTAGCTTGCTTTGATTAAGCAAGATCAGACACCAGGAGAAGAAATTGAGGAATGTAAGTAAATAAAATAAACTAAAACCTTCCTAGATTCTAGAAATCTCTTCAACAAGTGTTACATAGCTACAGTTATTATTTTAGGCTTTTTTTTTTTTTTTTCTCCCCAAGAACATATGACACTTCCTGTAGCACTGACTTGACTAGATATATTGGCTTGGTTACAGTTTCAAGACCTCATCGCACCATATTAAACCAAAAAGTCAATTTTTGCAAAATGCAGGCGATGTCTATACTGACAGGGACAGGCTATATGCCCAAGCACCTGGGCAAGTGATTATCCATGCTGCTAAACTGCTACCATGACCCTTGCCATGGTCTCTGCCAAGGAGCATCCCCTGCACAATACCAAGCACATGTCAGAGGATGCCAACCTGCCTCTGCTGGAAGGCAAGGGTATGCATGGATAAGTTGTGCAGGACCAATTGTCCTCTGGTCCAGAGAACATTTCTTGGCCTTTTTAACTCATTACAGATTTAGCATTGACAAAACCATGGAGTTTATGAAATCTTTATAACAAAACACGAATCTCATTTTGTCTCTCCGAAAATATTCTGACTCATGATTCCCTAATTGCCACAAACTTAGAAGCCAAAAATTGTTGACAGGTTTCTATCATTTCTTTTTACTCAAACATGCCTGGCTTTATGCCATGCGATATCACTGGTGGTCTTTCTTGTGCCCTGTCCAATCTGTGAAAAGGGAAGACCAATAATTCCCTCCATCTGTAGAAACACTCTGAGGACAAATACAGTGGTGGATGTGAAGCTCCCATACACTGAATTATGAAGACCACATACTCCTTTGTTTGAGTCTAAGGATTACATGGACTTTTAAGACAAAATTTTACAAAGACCAAAATAAACACATTTCTTAATTATCACCAATGTCTTAATGGAAAACCTTATAAAAGTAGCTTGCTTTGTCCTCTTCCACAAAAAAGCTGTAATGAAACAGTTTATACATATACTTACATAATTTAATAAGTAAATTTTATATTAAAAGACTTCAATTCTTTTCCAGTTTTACAGATTCAGCAACATTACCATTCTACTTCTTACCTTACCTCAACTTTGCATTACTTGTATGCGTTTTAACTAAAGATGCATTTTTTTTCATATTTTCTATTGAACATCTCTAGCCTCTCATACCTTAGTACGTATCCATCCACCTGATGAAAAAGTGGTAAGCGCCTTTGTATACTCTTTTTTTTTTTTTATTCTTTTTTTACACTTGTCTAATATGAGTATATGAGTGCAAAGTGGGAGTAAATGCTATTGTTCTGGGTTTGCGGGAATTAGATCTTCCTTGTACAGGAATAAATGATTGCATAGAGCCTTTGGTGGTAAAGAATCAAGCCCTTTATTTAAGGCTTTCAAATAACTCTGTGTCAAATTATTCTGTATATATGGCTTTCAAGTAAAACGTTTTAAATATCTTCAATGTATTTGGCAGATCCCCATAGTTGAAAAAGACGTTTTTTTTTTTTTTTTTTTTTTTTTTTTTTTTCCTCCACCCCTATATAGCTGTGTGAGATATAGAATTAAATAGAGGTTAGGAATATAGCAAGGCTCAGTCTGAATACCTGCAGTTTATTACTCTTCATAACTGCTGATACTATACAAAACTTATTAAGGTACCAGTGCAGAAGCAATTAAGCTGGGATACTATGCGAAAGTGTTTTGACCTTTCTTATTAAACTTTCAGGGATCAATTATTCTCTTTATTCACCACACAGAACAAAAAAGCTTATATGAAAGCAGGAAAAAATGTCTACTAATTGGAAAAAGGTTTTGGTAATGTAACACATTCCATGGGCAATTACAGAAGCATCAATATTGAAAAATAGACATTGTTTCTACATGTGGTGATTCAGAATTAATAGTGTAATTCCAGGTGTAACATGATGGATAAGGTGATGTAAAATTGAAGAAGTGTTCTTAAAGACTCTCTAAGCAGTTGCACTTAAAAGCGTCTTAAGTTCTGTAGTATTTTCTTGTTTGAAAGCTATTCTCTGTATATGAAATGGATAACCACTACTAGAATTAGTACTATCACATACAAAAAACAAGGGAGTGAGCAAGTCAAAGTAGACATGTGAAGACCAAGTCTGAATCTGTAGTCTGATCTTTTCATTGATATCTATCTGTACCTACAGATGTCTAAGCACCCTTAATAATTTGGTGATATGACTTCTGAAAATCTGATGTGCCCTCCTACATGTAAATTTATTTTTTTTTCCTGCAGTGTGTGAATATGTGTGTGGGTGTTAGTTATGGCTTTGCTACAAACTCATTTCTCTAAACTGGTGGGTAGATCACAGTTGTGTCAGATAGTTCTGTTATACAAGAATAATAGAAACATCATTTCTTCCTTTTCTATTTTAGTTTGTTTTGCTTGAACTCAATGGCTGGTCTAGCAACTTCATATTTCAAATTACATTATAGTCTGTTAAGGCAAAAGTTTTATGTAGAACAGTTGAAAATATTTCCAATTTATTAAAATTAAGTGTACGATAGCTTACTCAAGATTAAAAGGTATACTAATCAAAGTCACTTGGCCTTTTATTGTTATTATTATTGGTCATTTTATGCAAATACCGTTCCATTACTACTTCAGCTGAGACTTCTCTCTCTTCTTTCTAGAATTTTATATCCTTTATTTCCCACTGCATATAGAAAAACGTGGGTTTGCTTTGAAGATAATAAAAATTGGTGCCTGGCTTTGGGCAATTTTGCCCTTGTTCTCAGGAGTCTAATAACGGTTTAAAGCACTAATATAATCCTATGCACTTTGTACATCAACATAAACTGTTTCTAAAATCAAATTTCATGCTTTTTTTTCTTCTATGTTTTAATTACCTTACCTTTAATCTTTTTATTTAACTTATATCATTGTATTCTTTCCTCTATTTCAGTTGCAACTGTCAATATCTTCAGACTAGATTCTTCAGTATTGCCTCTCTTCTTTCTCCCTGTATTATCCTATTAGACTCTTTTGCCCCGGGCTTACTTCTCTGTCATACAAAACCAACTATAGCATGCATCAAGGAACTCTCAGATCCCTAATCAGTGAGGGAAATACCAAAGAAAGGGTGTATTTGGATATTTATCAAAATCTTCTTTTTGGAAAGATGGATTTACATTCTATACAAAGAACTCCTGTTTTAACATCCAGGAGATATCATCATAAGCGACTCAATCCTGTAATCATTAAAGAAAGTGGCAATACCCTGCCACTCTAATATTCAGTCTCCAAAGCCTAAGGCTTGCATATTCTGCTGCTAGCTGCTACTTGTTCTGTATGTGTTACTGTATTTGCTCCAAAACCAGCTTTCACGAATGATGGATAATGCATCATTGCACTGGATGCCAAGTCAGCTAGTTGGTGTGTTGAGATTCTTGGTTTTTTTTTTTTTTTTTTTCCTTTACATCCTTTTCCCCACTTGCATTTCATACTCTTGATTCTCCCCCTCCCCCCCCATTCTTCGTGAATACTGCTGTTGTCATGACATGTTAGACTTCTTTCAATTAACATGATTATCTTGCTACTTAGGTAGGAATTTAAGCTGCTTCTATTCATCTATTTTCAGTTGTTTCTTAAGTATTGGCTTGCTTTGTGACTTAAATGTTAATATGTATTATGTGCTGACACTAATTAAAAGCAGAAAGAAAGGATAATGCTGTCATTTCTTTGCCTCAAAGTTAGAAAATTTATGTAAGATATTAGACACAGATATAAGTGGGCTTTTTTGTTTATCTAATCAAGTAATTATGCTTTTAAGTTTCTCCTTGCTCTATTTCTGCAGGTTAATTGATAAACCTTCCAAAATGCAAGGAACAGATTTATTTTTATTTTTATTTTTATTTTTTTTATTTTTTATTTTTATTTTTATTTTTTATTTTTATTTTTATTTTTATTTTTATTTTTTTGTTTTTATTTTTATTTATTTTTATTTTTTTCCAAAGAACTCCTTTAGTTTTACAGAATTATAATGGCAAACATAAAGAGTTTTTTGGTCTTAAAAATACAACACAATTATATCTTATTTCTTTATTACAAAAAACATTTTGTAATTGACTCTTTTGGAAGTGATGTCATTTGTATACTGTAAAATAAATGGGCAAGTGTGAAGTGAAAAAATTAAATATATTATGTCATATTCTCTACATAGCAACTTAGCCAAGCAAATGTGAACAGAAAACAGATTCTTTTTGATTTTTACAAAGAAAGGTGGGAAAGTATGGTTCAGACCTGTATAGAAATGATCTTTCACACTGATCACACCTGTTGTTCAGAAGATTAGGTTAAATTTTGTCTTCAGTATTGTAAGGCCCTTCAATTACTCTCATTATTCAACTAATGACTGTAAAGATCAAAGGAAGAAAAAGTACTTCACATGGTGAAACTTCAGAGGCAGGTATGATCAAGTCATTAAAATATTAACTGATTGTAGCTCTTGCAAGTGTATAGAATGAAAGTCTTGAAAAAAAAATCACCTTTACTACTTATTCCTTATAAATGAGTCTTATTTTTCCCTCACTAGGTGAAACCTGAGAGAGGAAGTCCAGCCTGGAAAATCTTTTAATGTCATAATATCCAAAAAAAAAAATCCATATTTTAAGTACTGAGTTTACCAGTTTTAATTTATGTATTACTTAAGTGAGTGATTTTTGTAATGACAGGGATACAAGGATATGACAGTATATGTGGGCAAGAAGAGAGAAAACTAAAAAGTCTGAATCTTGAATTAAAAAGCTTGTACAATATTGTCAACACAAGGACAGAGTGTTACAAGCAGGAATTGGTAGGTATGAGAGAGAAAGTATTCTCAGTATTGGCAGATGCTTCTATCTGAGTGGCTGTCATTAGTGCGTAACCATGCAAAGATCAACTATGATCCTTCGCTTTGGAAGGGATTACTGTTATATGAAAGGAACACTGCCAAGATGATAGCCAGCTCTCATCACTAAGTTCTATAATGCATATACTTTTTATAAGGAGCTGTTAGTGCTTTAAGAAGTTGTCAGTTTTAGTGTTAGTTCAGAGAGATTTACTACAGAGAGATTCCTCTGCAAGACCAACATGCATGGGAGCTCTCTCCCATTACAACAGGCTTTGTCAGATCAATGAGAAAATCAAGAGAGACTACACCTGTAAAAAAATAAATAAATAAAAAAGTCAGCAGTAGTTGATGGAGCGTAGTCAAGTGTAGCTGATAGAGTACCAATTGCTTTTTATGCATTCTTCCCTTAAACTAAGACACTGCAAAAAGTTCAGGCATAACTTTTAAGTTACAAAACCTCATTTACTAGCAGGCTTAGCCAATGGTTGCAAGAAGTGCTCCAGAATGGGCACTCATTGCATTTGGTTTTGAGCAGGCTCCCTTTTCCCTGGTCACTCCATGGGGCAGGGTATTTTGAAAATACTGGTCCTCCTTTGTCAGGGGCATGTACTTATCCACAGTCTCAACAGCTATACATCTTCAGTGAATATTCACACCTGGGTCTTTCTTAGATGGGGAAGACTGAAAAGTCATATTTTTAGAATGTAGCTTCAAAATGTACTATAGTACAGCACAGTAGGTTATATACTAGCAATAAATCTCCAAAAGAATCTCCAAATAAGTATTACTTTTCAAAAATCTTTGAATGGTGTGTCTATATTCATCAAGACAGTCACTAAATGAGCTTCCTCTGCTTGGCTTGACAGAAGTTGAAGGCAAGAAAAGAGCAGAGAGAGTGAAGATAGTGAAGTACTAGAGTCATGCTAACTGTATAATCTTCTATTGTGTTTGGATGGGATGGAAGAGGAAGGTGTCTCCTGGCATTCCAGTGCTGAAATAAGCAAACAGAGGATCCTTTCTACCTGGACCAAAGTGGCTAACGGATAATGAAAACTGTCATTGTACAAGTTCATTTTGAAATATTAAAATATCTGGATCTGACATTTCTATGATCAGACCTTCCATTTTTCTCAGTTAATTAGGTAAAAATTTGTACCTTCTATCCATTATTGGCCTATACTTTGGAAAGGATAAATGCAAATACATTCATAAGACTAATGTCAATTCATTGCTGGAGACTCAAGAAAGCTTTGAAGACATGTAGAGGCTTCTGAAGACTGTCCTGAAAGGAACATAGTGCCATTGATCTGATTTAGCCATAAATGGCTGGAAAAATTTGCAGTAAAAGCAATATTCCTACAATTTCAGTGTCTTATGCTCAGACTTGTCTTCAATATAATTTGAAAATAAACTTGACATTTATGGAAAATACTCAGGAAGTAACCGAATAATTTTAATTTTGAGAAAGAGATCCTTTCAGGTCCATCCCCCCCTTAACCCTCCCCCCCTCTTCCTTCCCCCCCCAAATTAAATGTCAGAATGTTTTAATCTTCATTATTTTTATACCTGGAAGAGATATTGAAAACATCAGAGAACACCATGATTGATATTTTTACTGATCAACTTAGAGTGCAGAGAATCTTGAAATTGACCTAGAAATATAAAGCAGGAGATAAAATATTGTGTTTCCTACAAAATAGTTTTTTGGGTTACTTCTCTCTCATTCTGTCTCACCAATTTTAATAATTTTAAACCAATTTTTAATGCAACTTTTCCTATTAATTACTCTTGCAAGAGAGTGACTGATTTCTTCAGCTGTGACTCTTGGGAACCTAACTGAGATACTGACTGAACCTTGCTGGCTTGCCTTAGCAGGGAGCATGTTAGCTCTCACCAAAGGAGGTAGGAAAGGCAATCTTTCTCAGATATGAGAATGCAGCCTGAAAAGGGGAGAAGGAATGAGCTGGAGTTCATTGTCATTTTCTGTTTAATTTCCTGATAATACAAGTTTTCCATAGTGGATGAATTCTGATCCAGAACAGTCCATGTTGACACTTTGAAGACTATCTGTTCATAACCTAAAATTTTATATATATATATATATATATATTTGTTTAGGGATTCTAAAAGATGTTTTCCAAATAGGTTGACTGTGTTGTCTAAAACTTTAACTCTGATGTTTCCATTAGCATTAAGAGGCACTGTAAAGTCACTCGCTACCCTAAAACACACCATAGTCCAAATACGTTGACTGTGTTGTCTAAAGCTTTAACACTGATGTTTCCATCAGTCCTAAGAGACACCATAAATCCATTCCTTACCCTAAAACACTCTACAATTTGTTCAAAACTCAAACTAAAGATGACAAACGTTAAGGGCAAGGTAGTTGTGTCTGCACACTTCCATTTCTCTGCTTGTGTCTGTATTTTCAAAATATGCATAACGTTTTAATCTTATGGACATCATAGTATCCTGACATTGCATGCCCTCTGTACACATCTGTAATTACATGCTTTGCAAAAATTTTCGTGCCCTCTTTCAGAAAGCAATCTGTCCTCTCTCTTTTTCTCTCTCAGGGCTCTATTTTGCCTTAAGAAGCATAGAGCAGCCTGGCTTCAATCTGTGCAATTGAGCTGAAGTCAATGGAATTAGCTTATTTCACACAAGGTAAAACTCTAGGACTGTTTTAGTTTTTCTGGTCACTTCTGTAAATATTTAGTGGCCTTCAATTTATTATGCATCTAGTTTAGTAAATCTCAGATATTCTAAAGTAGGTCTTCACGCATGGTGACAGCATATGGAGCACAGTTCAGGAAATGGTATGCAAGAGATGCACACACACAAAAAAATCTTTTCATTGTAATCCTTTTGGTGCTGATATACATATGGCTGCTGCTGAAATATTTTGATAAGTGGTGTATTTCACACAGGGCTGCAATAAATCCCACCCTGAACCCTTGGTCAGTACTAAAGGGGTGAGGGAGGAATGCAGAATGATGTCTCCTTTTTTAATGCCAAAGTCTCAGCTGCACTGCCTGATGGGTTCAAAATTGGGGTTACTGCAATATTACTGCCCTTGTCTGAGAAGATAATATTTAAATGATCTTCCAAGGGCTGCTTGAAACAGCCTTCTGGCCATATTATCTCTACACCTTGATGTCAGATGGCTACACCATTTTAAGTAAAGAGGGGAGGAGAGAGAGGTGTATGAGCTGCCACGGTCAGTTACTAATCTAAAATTATTCAATCAAAACTTAAGTATGGAAACTGATTGAATGTTTTTTGTCAGATGAAGTGAGATGAACAAAATCTGACATTAGTATAAATTGACCTGATCTGGGCAAAGTCTACAGAAGTTGGCCTACTTATTCCAGTAATCTACCTGGCTCAGTGCCTTGTGGTATTGCCTCACGGGGTACTTGCACCACTTACATTTGCTACATTTTGAAGAACAGTGATCATATGCAAAGGTAGAAAATACACACTGCTGAAAACACATTGCCACCAAATGGTGCAAAAAATAGAACAGAGAAAAAAGTATTTGCATTGGTTGGTAATAGTTGGTAAAATCAAACACACATTAAGACCTAACGTGGTTAAAAGAAAACTTCAGTGGATTGAAATGTTGTCACAGGATAATGTTCTCCCATTGGTAGATAAATTCTGAGGATATTTGATTTCAAAATAAGAAACATTAGCCAGCAGAAAAATACTTAAGCCACTAATTAGTTTCTACTGTACTGAGCAATCAGTTCAATCAGTTAAAAAAAGAAAACATTAACTGGTGCTTGGTTGGTGGAGTAGTAACTGTTTAAAAAAAAAGGGCCAAAGTTTTTAGTTGAAAAATCATCTGTTATCCGATTGGAGCTCAGACCTGCTCACAGTGATGTCAAGGCAAGATGACGGCCAAGGGCAGGAAAAAATAATTTGCAAACTCATAAATATGAAACAGCGAAAAACTAACCCAGTTCTAAAGTTTGTTTGTTTGTTTGCCTGTTTTCCTAAATGACAGGAGGGTTGTGTTCTGCAGTAAAACTCTGAAAACTGTGTTGGTTTTTCTACACATCCAGTCTTCTTCTTTCTGTTCACATTTGTCAGGAATATGGTTGTTGTATGAATAAATGACCAAGATTTAACCATTAATTTGTATAGTATGTTCAAGAAAGGGTTCATACACTTTTTAAAACTGTGCAGAGGTCTTTCCCTTCTGTGTCTCCACATACGTTTAAGAATAGAACTATGAATAAAGTTCGTAATAAAGTTTTGAGTCAGCAAAAAGTAAACTCTCTAGAGTCTTTATTCTCTGTACTGTTACTACCTTAACAATGGTATGCTCATTTAGCATTTAACTGACGATTGTACTTGACATTATGTACAAAAAGCTCTAACCATGGAAGCTTGAGTAATCTAAAACCCATCCCTGACAAGATTTCACTGCTGGAAGTCTAATTTAAAAATGTCAGCGAAGGCTGAGAAGCCATATATTGCATGCTCATTAAATGTAATAAACCCATCACAAACTTCTCAAAATCTGCTATAATCTTGCCCATAACCCTGGAATGAATGTGAAACTATACAATAACAAAAAAACGTTGTCTTTCATGTTATGTGATATATGGAAAATGAGGCTTAATAAGAGTAACTGCTTTCATCTGCTTAATTGTATAGTCTATAACCAAGCTTTATCCTCTTGTGAATTAAATTATACTTTTCAACTATTTAAGTGACTGAAAATCTATAAGACCTCTGGTTTAAAATGCAACCCTCAAAATCCACATTTTCTAGATATATTTCTTCACATCACATTATGTTCTAAGGACATCACAAAGGAAAGAGCATAATGACAAAAAAAAAAAAAAAGCAAGAACCTGAAGGCAGACTGCTTTATCCATGTTACCGTCTGCCTCTTTTCTCTTCCACCCACCCCCCCCCAAATGAAATTTGACACTATGGTAAGATCCAAAGAAATCTGATATACAATTTCAGAGGTCCTATTTTTTTAGAAAACATGTATAGGGTAGAGACTGGTATTGGAATATAGCTCTCTTAAGATAAGTGTGCAGATAGTCAGTGTGAAAAAAGAGACTCTTAAGAATTTGTTCCTCGATGTGGAAGAGAGCAGTGCTGTGCATCAACCTTAAGGCAGCCCTGGAAATGCCACCCCATAACTGGGAGCAGTGGGGCCATGTGAGTGCTACATTGTCACTATCTGCTTCGCAAAACTGAGGACCAGCTTAACTGCTGCTAAAGCAGTGCAGCTGCTGTGTATTTAGGTAGGCTTGAAAATTATCTAAATATATGATTACCTCCTATTACAATCAACTGCACATTTCCATTATGGAATGATAATTAATATCAACACTTTCATGCACAAATGCTTGGTATGTTAAAATGTTTGTTTAAGAAGGCGTTACTGACAGGCAATTAGGTTTCATACAGAATCAAAAGAGGAAAACGTTTTTTGAAATTTAATTTATTTCAAGATGGCATGTGAATTCTACAGGAGTTGCTTTGTATAAATTAGTCCTAAGTTTTACTTTTCAGTGGTTTCAGAAAAGTAGAAGATTCCTAATGACATTTTAACCTGCACTACAGAACTTGACAGTGAGAACTTATGAATTTATACCTTCTTCACCCAAAGCCTGGCTCCCAGATTTAAAGAAATGCTGTGCTAGACATGTTTTGTTAAGAGGCTGGCTCTATCACCGTAAGTTTGATGTACTCTCAGAACACAGAACAGATTAAGCCCTTCAGAGTTGGTTCCTGGGGGAATATCAGATTTCTGTGTTACACACAGGTTTGGAGGCAAGTGACATGCTGAGATGTTCGGCTCCACAGAGATAGGTGCATTTTTCAGCAAGTCTGAAATTGTACTCTGGAAGTCTTGAGATTTAAAATGTCTCTATATGTTTTTTAAACAAAAGGTATCTATTTCATTTCTGAATATATTCCTGTAATGTCAAGTGCTTGAGTCATTTCTCAAGGGGCAAAGCCATGAAGCTACTAGAGTTGACACAGAAATCTCACTGAGTTCAGTAAGTCTGGAATACTGTATTTTGAGCAATATTTCACACATCACTGTGGGACACTTCATGGAAATGTTCTTGGCACTAAAATTTAAACAATTTTATAGTTTACAGACTATGCATCTGTAGTGTTTTCAACTGCTTTAAGTTAAGCTGTTATAATGCTAGAGCTGATGACTCCTGTACTTTTCAAGGAAAGTGCTGTCTTATTAACAAAAGCCATTGGTTAAATGCTAAGTAGCATACTAAACCCCCCCAGTTAACAGATTAAGAAATAAAACAATCCTTTCTACCCCAAAGGTGGAGAAAGTACTGAAAATCAGGCTAAATTAACAAGTCCTCTATGGCACATGAACTTGTGGTAATACATTGCAAGATCTGTAATTGAAGAGGAGCAAAGCTAAATCAAAGTTAAATCAGCTTAATATTATATTGCAAATCTATACTAATGCTTCTGATATACTAAGTTTCTGCAGAGATGGAAGAATCTAGAGGGCTAAAGAAAATGGCACAGTCACTTGAGACAGCAAAACCTGTCACTTCTTTTTATAAAATGATTGGAACACCCGCTGTCCCCTGGGAGCCTGTGGGCAAATCAACCCCACTTGCTGCTTAAAAATGTTAACATGGCAGCCTTGTCCGTACTGTGATTGCTCACAGAAAAACTTAATAGAAAGAGTAATAAAGTCAGCTAGATACAATGTCATGACTACTTAACATAAAACATGACTTGGTTCTCTGCTCACTGAAAAGCAACTGTATCATTGCACAGAATAAGAGCCAATTCAAGCACCTTGCTCATGGACTCCTAACACGTTCACAGCTTCTTATTGCCATAAAAGCTGCAGATACTTCCAACAAAAAACAAAATGCCATGAATGTGAGATAAGTGATACAAGAAATTGCATGATATAAAGAACCAGATGTCAAATATACAGAATATTATCCAATGATCTTTTACAGTAAACCCTGCGTGTACCACTGTCAGTCTGGCTGAAAAGCTAAATATTATTTTAAACTATGAAATATTTCTGAAGTAAGGAAAACTCATGATTAATTGAATTGTTCAAATCGATACATGTTAATTTACCTCAAAGGAGGGTAAAGTGATATACAACTAATATTATGCGTCGGTATGTACTAGAATATTGTAATATAAAAAATAAAAGTTTTTTTTTTTTTTTTTTGTCTTTCAAGAGCCCTCTTTAATATTTTTCAAACGTATCTTCAAAGAAAGAAAAAATTTGGAATAACATATTAACTTTTAATGGGGGTTCCTCATGCCTTTGAGCTCAGGTATTTTCCTGATTCTAATTATCTGTGTATTTATCATGCTGTCTTTGTTTTCTTCATTTGTTCTTACTGTGAATGAGTCACTAAGATATTGCATTTTTACTTTTTTTTTCTCTTTTTTAAGATGGTAAATTTAATCACTAATGGACTGCATTCTACTCTAATATGTAGTCATAGATCCAATCAGAACCAAAGAAGGCTGTGTATTTGATATTCACAGTTCATATAAGATTGATTTGTATTTGGAAAATCCTGCACATACGCATGCACAAAGAAATGTGTGATATAATTTATTAGAGTTCTTTAGAATTTATTCCAAACTGCTCTGGAATTGTATATTTTCAAGAGACACATTGCATATTCTCCAAAAATTGAAGGGAAAGATACAATAAACAGTTACCATTTTGAATCAAATATACATGACTTCTCCACAAGGGTATTTGAATATGTGAGTTGGGAATTACTGTTCAGGAACAATGATTTAAAAACTAACTGATCCATGGAGCTGAGTAATAATGTTTGTTTTAGTTTTTCTACAATGCTATTACCATTACAACAGAAGTCCTATCCTAAAGGGAATTGTTGCATAGGCTCCATAGCTTCGGTAGGACTATACAAAATTCACTTCAGAATTAAGGTCTAATTCAGTTGCAGGCATTATCATCTATCAAATGCTGTTGATTAACTGTTCTGTTTACTACAGCTGTATAACAAATGGTTAGATCTTTTCCTTTAAAAAAATCAAATCTTAAAAAAAAAATATATATATATATCATAGGCACTGTTAAATGTGAGAAAAGGAAGTGAATCCCACAAATGAATGGATTAATGTTATGACAAGTAGAAATTCTGCTTTTGTGTTGTATCTGCCAAAATCTGTCTTTCATAGTGTTATCTAAATGTAGATCAAATGTCTGGTATGTCGTTACTTTGGTAGGTGTAGTCAATACAAAGTTGTGTTCCTTTGATAGGTCCTGTGTGAAACACTTTACTCCTGTTCCAGTAATATTTGTGGAACTCCCTGGGCCTTTCTCCACACTGGTGCAACACATATTGCTGAATAAAAATAACTTCCAAAGCACTGCAGGGTTTTAAGCTTAATTTCAATGTGCTGCAGGATTTTATGCTGCACAGCCCCCATTATAATCTGGGGGCATTGTACAGTTTAAAAAGCACTGCATGGAAAATCTACCCCTAAATGAGAGTTGGGAGGCAATTAAACCCATATTTGGAATTAAAGAAACCAAAAGAACAGCAACAACACTATTATTCTTTGACAAGCAGCACGTAGAAATGAAGAGGGATATATTTGCTAGTATATTCAAGCTACTTTGTGCTGATCACTTGATACAAAGCACTTGTAAACTAAGCACTTAATCAGGCAGTGGAGAGCTTATGGCCTGTCTGAATTTTGAAAGCAATATGAAAGACATGAATTAGATTTCAGTCTTGATTTTCACTGTTTTGAACTTTGTCTAGTGACTAATAGCTATGTGTGCTGAGTGTGACAGTTTTTATATAGTTTTGTTGTTATTCTATACCTGACAGTTTGCAAAGGTTTACTAGGTGTAGGTACAAGCCAACTGACAACTAAGCCCTGTTTTTTTTTTTCTTTGTTTCTGTTTTTTTTTTAACCCCAGCCCATAGTTTAATACAGATTTTAAAAGGCAGATTTCAGTAAACATAGAGATAGAGCTAGATATAGGGAAGAGACAGACTGAGACATGATGTTCTTAGCATCAGTCTACTATTCTGAATCTCTGACAGCACAGAGATTAAAAAAAAATAAAAATAAAAATAAAAAAATCCTAAGACTAGCCTGTAAGGTGGGTGTGTAATAAACAATCTGTTTATTAATTTACTGGGCTCAATTTTCTCTGTTTAAAATGTTTAATTCTTTCAACTAGTAAAAACTACAATTTTATAAAAGTAGATTTGTTTTTAGACATAATATTAGTCATAAATTACTCAAAAAATGCCTGACCTACTCTAAATCAACAAAGTAGCACAAAATATGAGTATGGCATGGGCAATAGTGAAGATTAGCTTGGTAAAGAAAACAACAACAACAACAACAACAAAAAAACCAACATAGTGTGATTTCCTATAGTAACATAAAGCCATAGAGGAGCAAGGCAATTGCATGATAGAATGGACGGTCTCGTGAATAGGCTTTGGGATGGGCACCGGGCTCTCTCACAGCCGTGCATGAGCTAATTTCTTAGTCCTACTATCCTGTGCTACGGGAATGTCACAGTGTTAATGATGCATTAGCGTGCAACCTCCCTGGCTAGGGCTACTGAATTTTGAGTGGAAGGCTCTTTAATAATAACATTCCACTCTATGTATAAAATAGCATATACAAAATTGTTCTATAGTATAATTCTATAATAAACATACAGTAGTATAATTTCTGTTCACCGCTGTCTTTTAAATTATAGTTCAATAAAAGAAAGAAAAACAACACATTTATTGAAAAGCACAGCAATGGAGAACTGCTTGCATACAATGTGTGTCTCACTGGTACGTGATGGGAGTCCTACTGAGCTATCATATCTCATAACCACAGTTTCCTTTATTTCTCATTTTTCTATCTATGAGGCAGAGCTACTGCATTCAAGTATTATAACAACTGTGCTTGAAAGGTTCACCTTATCCTTTTTTGATTTTTGATAATTTGATGGCAACAACAGAAGAGAAGATGGCCATTACTTCAGAAGACCTTATCTGTTGAGAACCATGAAAGTCAACACAGAACACTTCAGTGAAAAAAGAATGGACCAGAAGCGAAGAGAGAAAGTGAGCAGGAAGAACAACAACAAAAGGCAGAATAGAAGGGAGAATAAAAAGAACCTAGAAGGAACCTTCCTTATTCTAATTTGCAAATCCTCAAAGAAGTTGTTTCTGTCAGACTTCATGTCGAAGCATTGGGTAAACCCTTCAATGGTCCAGGAACATAAGAATTTGAGTACTGTAGTTGGATGGTGCCCTTATTTCTTACAAAGTTCCAATGCCTTGCCAGAAAATAGTTCTCCAGTGAAATTCAGATACTGAAAACCTACATGATTGGGAAGTAATGTCTGCATCCTGTAAATTTTCTTCACTCTTTGAAAACAGAGAAATGGCTGGTGTAGATGTCATGGAATTTCCAAATGATTATTTTGATCAGTGTTGGATGACAGAGAAATAAGGAAACAATAGTATGGGGGGTCAAACAAAGGAAAGAGTGAGGAAAGGCAGACCAACAACAGAAGTTGACAAATCATAAAGGCTAGACAAGGGATGAAGGAAGAAAGAAGATAAAAGAAGTGAAGGAAAAAAAAAAGGGGGTGGGGGGGCGAACTGATGAAAGAAGAGACTGTGAAGTGACTGTTTTACTTTCTTCACCATTAATTTAAAAACAGTTTATTTTTGTGACATGAAGGTCTGAAGGGCAAATCTCCACCTGTGGCAGCAGGGGATATTTAAAGTAGTTCTTGGTTCCAACCTATGAGAAATGGCTGGAAGGTTCTCCCTCTTGCCTCACAGGCAGTGACAGGCATAATGCATATGGAGCTCAAGAGTGACTATACTCCTGCCCAAGAAGTGACCTGTATTTTTCATTGTAACCAGGCACTGGAATTATTTTGCTGTGACCCTCTTCTCCCCAAAGCCAGTGATACCACAGCTCTGTTCTGACAGAGGGAATTTTCCCTTTACCGAGAGTTGGTGTTTGAAAGGATAAGAATGGGTAGCTGTCCTGTCTAGTGAACATGTTGGTCTGCTGTTCTCCAGTCATACGCTATGTGCTGGAAGGCACTTGATATAATTAAAGATATAATTACTAGTAATACGTTATCTTAGTTTTTAACATTTTTTTCCTTCCTAATTACAAATCATGAACATATATAAGGTTATTTTACCAAAGTACTTTGAACTCTGTTCCAATTTAGGTTTTATTTTGAAAGGAAAATAACCATAAATATTAAGCAAAATGCAGTACTGTGCTCAGAGAAACACAGATGTCTGCCATATAGCTTCAGATTGAAAGCAAATGCCACTGTATTGTTTTCAGTGTACATGACTTCACATTGTTTCTAAGTAACACAATTACCATTGACTGAGTCTAGGCATTTTATTATATTCAAATTATGACTTATTAAATAATGCATTAGTAGCATTTTAAAGGAAATAAAATCCCTTCAGTTATTTTAAGTCATTAACTGCATGGCTAACCACATGATTAACCCCTGACTCTAAGTTTAACTAAGTCTCATATTAAAAATTTAACATATATGGGATGCAAAGAGTTCCCATGTAAAAGAATATGTACTAAGAGACTAGCTACTGAAAAAATAGTATCTCTGTGGGAGGAGATGGATTTTTAGCTGTTGTGGAGCTATCTGTGTGGAATGCAGAACTCAATTCCTAAAATCAGCAAAGGTCTAAGACAGAGCAGGGAGCATCTCAGGGAAAGTAAGAAATGTGACACATGCACTGGGCCATGTGCATGGCCTTCTAACTTGTACCTTCTAATTTTTAACTTGTAAATCCTCTTTACAGGATTTTGTTTCTGGAAGATTTTTTTTTATGTCAGACTCCATACTGGAGCATCGGGTAAACCTTCCAATGACCCAGGGACACAGTTGCTTCATCTGTAAAAAATGACCTTGAAACAAAAACTATCTGACTGGCTACAGCCACATATGGATTTGAATACCATAGTTGGATGCCACACCTATTTCTTACAAAGTTCCAGTTCCTTGCCATCAGCAGAAAATTTTTCTCCAGTGAAATTCACATACTGAAGAAAACCTACACGATCAGAACATAATGACAGTGTCCTGTGAGCTCTCTTCTCTGCTTAAAAATGGAGAAAGCTTGTGTAGAAGTGTAGAAATCCCTGAATTTCCAAATGTTGGCTTTGATGATGATATTATTGTTATTTGTATCCATCTGTATGTGGAATAGAAGTTGTGACTTTTTTTTTCCCTTTTATTTTTTCCCCTCTATTGTCTGTTTTGCTTGTATACCAGCTTTTGAAGTCTACATATTTAACACCCTAATCTGCTCAACATGTGGAATGCTCAGTGGGTGACTCTTCCAGTCGATTTGGAAGCTTCTGCTAACACAAATAGATAAATAGATAAATTAATTCTTTGGATTCTGTCATGTATGACTTCAATCAGTAAAAGCAAAGTTTGCCCGTTCCACAGCACTACTGCCTCTACTACACTTTTTCCCTGTAGACTATGTTACACTCACTTTTGCTGCTGGGAGGAAAGAGAGCATCTGGTTTTGCTCGTCTATACCTGACAAGAGTTGCAGGTCCAGCTCTCTTCATAACTTTCAGTGCTTCTGTGTTCCACTTAGCATTTCTAAGGTCAAAATGATCAGAAATAGGAGGCAGAATAGTCTCACTACAGCTGAAGGTGTCCTTATCTCTTTCCTTCCCTTCATCCTTACCTCTTTCCCTCCCTTCATGTTTCTATAGGAGAGCTGAGAGAGCTCAATGTGCTGACACTGAGAACACAGTGCAAGGCTAATATATATATTCAGGCTCTTCCCTGTGGGAGGGGTGAGTATGAAATAAGTTAAGGGTCTGACTGGAGGGAGAAATAAAAAAATACATGTTTATATCTGTTAATAAATTAAATTGAAAATTTGTTGATGTTGGAAATATTCCCAGAGCCTTAATGATAGGTTTATTTTTATCATCAACAATGATAATTAATAATTAATGCTACATGTCTCTCAGAAGAATCTTGGCAACTAAAATTAGCAAGTATAAAATGTTAGGTTTTAAATTATATACTTAGCATGAATGTCTCCTCCTGCAAAATCTCCCAGCCTATATCAATGCCCTGGATGACAATGACAGAGCCAAATTACCACTGGAAAGTTTATCTGTATTCTCTCCACTCCTCTGCTGGGAATTCCCTTAACGGACTCTCTGTGATCTGCACAGATCAGATCTCTCTGCCTGCAGAGCCTACTACTGAAATCAGTGCCATCCTCTGTACACACAGCAGCGTCTCTAAACCAATTGCACTAGCAGGTTTAGATCATTGTGGGGTAGCAATTTTCCCTTCCAGATGCCAGAAGGCACAAGATTTTTTTTTTCCCTGTAGTTGGAAACTGGGTAATGTTATATTAAAAATAGCTACTGAAAACAAATGCCTGTCTTAGGGTGAGAGAACCAGTCTGTCACAGTGTTGTGTGTATGAACCTAAAAAGAGGTTTGGAGAAGAAATAAGCTAGGGACTGCACAGAAAGTCTGTTATGTGCATACATAATCATCCATTTTTTATTCCATTTTCTTCAACACCACTTAGAGGAATTCCTTCCAGAAGTTTAAACTTTCATAGCATGCTAGCAGGTTTCTGCACATCAGTTTCTAGGCAAGAAAAGTGAATCCAAGTCACCAAAACCAGTCCTTCCAGCTGACACATGATGAATTTTTAATTATACAGAAGAATTATACAGGGCTATGAACTGAGTTTATCAAAGCCCATATTTAACACTAATATTGTGTAACCCTGAAAGACTACCAAGATCTAGTTGTGCTGGGTGCAATATACACATCACCTAAACGAAAATCCTACAGAGTGCTTCTTTGACAAAGAAACCTCAAAGTGCTGCTTTGGTTCTGCTTTGCTTACCATACCTATTCACTGAGTATTGAACTTCAATGAACTTACACTTCCAGGGGCTCAAACACACAATCAAGTCATCATGGCAAAACAAGTGTCAGCTAAGCTATATCAATAACTTGTATGCATGCTCCTAGCCATGGCAACTGCAAGGCAGCACAATTTGGTTTAGTTATAATTCATTTCAGGCTTTGCATTTGCTATTGGCAAAACATGTGCACAGGGATTAATGCCACAACTTGAAGTTTTGAAAGCTTCCTATCTGTAATTTACAGGCAATTTCCTACAATTAAACAGACATGATTTATTGTTTAGTGATTGTTGTTTGACTAGGACAGACATGTTCTTTAGGTATTTACAGAATGTAAATCATTCTTCTCACTTAGGTTTAAAAATCTGACTAGAATATATTTTGACTTGTGTTAGATACTGTTGTTCAGTCTTCTGTCCAAAAGGAAGAATCCTTTAAAATGAATGGAAACAGACATTTGATCAGGTTTAAACTCTTACAAATTGGTTTCTGGAGAGACTTTTTTGGGATGAGGTTTATAGCTACAGGAAACAAACTCAGCCTAGTAGCAGTTCTTGTCCATCATTAATGTTGCCTTGATACTGAGGTCTAAATCTTATTCATAGCAAAACTACTTTTTTTCCATTGTAGTATGACTGCAAAGCCTTATGAGATCATTCAGTTCAATGAAACGTTATTACTATTCTGTATTTACTTTAAAAGATAAGCAGTGCTAAAATGAAGGTTTTATAGCAATAATTAAATTGCTAACACTCAAGCCTGAATTCTGATTGACTTGACATAAGAGGATATGCAGTAAAAGACATAGACTTGAAAGCCCTTTTAAATATAAGAAGTGTAAAATCTCAATGCAAATAACAGCTGATTTAAAATTAATCCCATCTTTTTAAAACTCAGGTTTCAACAGCTGTAGGTTCTGACACATTGCTTTGTTGTCCTGTATAGCTCAGCTAAGCTTGTTAAGGAAATCATTCTCATTCTAAGCCATCACCTAACTTTAAGTGATATTTAAAGAAAAATAATCCATTTAGATTTCCTAGTTTATAGGAATTATTTAGCAAACATGGAATAGGTTGAAGATGTGACTTTTTATGAAACAAAGAGCATAGAGCACAAATTATATGCCATGCTACTAATTAGAGAGAGAGATGTAATCACTTACTAATAGAACAACATTTTGTGCCAACCTTATTCATACTTCCTTCCAACTGCTGGACTCCTTGTGCCAGATATATTTCAGTTTTCTTCAGAAGAGAGAGATACTAACATGTTTTCTATCCTGTTTTTAAACCCAGAAGTCTAGTGCAAACTGAACTTGCTTGACATTTCAGAAATTCTATCGGTTTTAACAGCTTGAGGCCTTTTTATTACAAACATGTACATTTCCCTGCAGAGTTTTGGAAATCTCACAATTACATTAATTAAAGACGTCCATGATTATAGCCAAATGCATACTTCTTAAACTTACATTTACAGTTTTCTTTCAACGAGTATTCTGATCATAATTTTCTATTAAATTCCACAAAATACCTACTTATTCATCCACAATGTCAGCTTTATGCAATTTTTGACAAAACCATCAAAAGAGAAAAATACCGGAACACAGTTATTGTCAAATTTTTCAGCACCACATTTGATGTCTGTGACTCACTGGGACTCAACGTAACAAGCATGTATGTCCATGAAAACAAATATAAAAAGGTCATGTTTCAGCAACCATCCAAAACTAGAGGCACTGAGTGCATTTTACACTAGCACCAAAAGGATCTCTGGATACATAATTTTTGATCCATAACTGTATCTAGGAGCACCTTGAAAAGTTGTGCATTCATCTCATGACAAAGTCCCACTTTGACCCAGAGCAATTAACATTGTTTTTTCTTACGACATGTATATGCTCAGTGAATGTTAACTTCAGTGGGATCTGCACACAGTGACCACTGTTTCTTTCTTAGAAAGAAAAGTCAGGAAAAGACAGAATTTGTGTGACCATCCTTGGCTTTCCACCTAATTGCTAACCTCTGTCTAGAATGTGGAGAAGACAGATTTACATCCTGCTTGTCCCACTTCCCATGAAATTTCCCCTACCATCACACTGTTCAAGAGCTAAAAAGTGGAAATGGTGAAGAAACTCTATGCTTTTCCTGTTGAAACCTGGCTACTGGTAGCCAGGTAAACAAGATACATAGGGGAAGAAAGAAGGAAACTTGTGATCCAGTCTCATCCCACATTATTATTTTTCCTCCAAAGGCAGTCACATATAAAATGAATAAACAGGCCTGGACATAGGCCTGGAACCCATACCTTAATCCTAGCACCTGAGAATAATTATCATTTTATGGCAAGTTTATTTAAGCCCTGACTTAAAATCAATCACAAATTAAACAATCTAATAAGCTATATAGTAGGTTAAGTCAGAATTGCCCCGGGCAGAGATTTTTGTACTTCTGGAATGGTTGGTTTTGGCTGCTGTTCAAAACAGCATCCTGGACTAGTTTGAGTAAATCTAGTAATACATGATACACTTTTTTTTTTTTTCTTTCCAGAATTAAAAGTAAACGGACTCACTAGGAAGCTCTGTTTTCAGAAATGAATGTACTTCAGCAACAAGTAACACAGACCCCACAATTTATTTTCATGCTGTTTCTTAAGCCAGATCTAAGCCTGATTTTGTGAATTTCTATGTGATACTAATACTAAAAGTTTAAAATAAAAATAAATATATGGCTGTAGAATACTTTTATGTACAAGGATCACATGTTTGAGCCCTGCAGCTTTTACAGAGTGTAGTATACAGTGTTAAGGAAAGAATACTCATTTTCTAGTTTCTAATCAGACCAATGCAAGAATGAGATAAATCCCATCATCATCTACCTTATAATGCTCTCAGTGACTTAACTGCAAGATATAGGGGCATAAAATCTCTTATCCAGGAGAATACGAAAAAGCAAAAGCAAAACCAAAGCCAAAACAAACAAACAAACAAAAAAAAATCCATACCATATGTACCTGAAAATATAGGGACAAAACAGGCAATTGTAGGGAAGTATAAATAAAATCCAGTACAATAAGTACATAACCTTTTGCACCAAACTTACATTTTTGATCTTTAAATAATAGTATTTTTTAAAAGTTTGGGTTTTCTAATATGTTTCATTTTATTGTAAAGAATGAGTAATGATATACAAATTGTATTAGGACATGAGATATACACTTATCTAAGAACTGTACTTTTTTAATGTATTATTTTACCAAATATCTATGCCAAAAATTTCTTGCTCTGTTCCTGTATCTGTTTTGTTTTATGTGACAAATGGATTCTATGCCTGCATTCTTAGACATGATAATCCACATAGGAAAATCCATACAGAAAATTCAGCTTTCATACTAGAATGAAAATAACCTAGTAGTTGAATACTGATTTTTGGTGTTGATGTTAATGTTATTATTATTGTTCAACAGTTTAGTCATGTGAAGTCTATTCCTATGGTATCCTCATTTAGAAATCTTTTTACTGTTGTCACATAGAAGTGTTTATGGTTTCCTCTTTTATAAAACTAAGACTATGTAAATGAAAAACAAGAACATTTTATTGTTTGTAGGTTGATCTACTTCCCATTGACTGTTTTTCTATTTCCACTTGAATTCAACAAATAAGCAGAAGAGAAGTAGAGAAAAGGTGCGAAGCCCAAAATAGCTGCTTGAGTCATCAACAGATTGTCTGAAATGATTCAAACAGGTGTTCGTGAGAGCATGAGCTCAGGACTGTGGGGGTGAAATCCAGAAGAGATCAAACTACTTTAAAAAGGTCCTGAAGAACAAAGAGAAAAAAAAAACAAACCACAAACAAATAAACAATACCCCCCTCTCCACCTACCCCTCCCTCTCCTCCTGTTCTGAGTACAGCAGGACAACAGAGGTCACCTCAGTAAAGGCTGAGCTCCTTTTCTTTGGACTGAGGCAGGACAGGAGAGACTCGCATGCCAGCACCAAGACCAGCACTACATCCAGGGAGGAGGGAGTGTACTACGTTGGTGCAACACTCATCAGCACATGCCTGAGTGGGTGGATGGGTGTCCCACCAGCTGAGAAGCACTATGACCAGCTGATACTGCTGTGAGTCAGACACAGTCCAAGTCTTTCACAGGTAAAACTTGATGGATTTTGGATTCCAAAAACTGCACTACTTTTGCTTTTCATCAAATTAATTAAAATTAAATTCATTAAAATGAGCTCCAGCAAAGTCTCCAATGGAATTCTTTTATGCAGGCTAGGACGTCACAGTCAGATGGGTGAACAACCAAATGGGTAAAAAACTGTTTGGATGGTTGGCTTAGAGTGTACCGGTTAATGGGTGGCAATTCACCTGGAGACAGATAGCAAGTGGAATACTAAAGGGGTCTATCCAGGGTCCTGTGTTTAATGTCAGTGAACTGGAGTAGGCAGTGGAGTTCTTGCTCTTTGCAGATAACACCAAACTGGGAGGGGAGCAGTCTATATGCTCGAGTGCACTTCTACCATCCAGAGAAACCTAGACATATTGGAGGGTTGGGCAGTGAGCACAGTATGGACAGTGAGCTGAGTGTAAGTCAACAGCATGTCCTGGCAGCACAGTTGGTCAACAGCATCTGGGGCTGCATCAACAGGAGCACAGCCAGTAGACTGAGGGATGGATTTTCCTCCTTTGCTCAGCACTCATTAGACCATATCTAGAATACTGTGTCCAATACAACTGATTCATCCAATCCAAGGAAAGCTTGATAAACTGGAGTGAGTTTAGGGAGGCCACCAAGACACTTGGGGGGTAGAGCACTCGCCTTTGAGGAGTGACTGAGGAAAATGGGCCTCTTCAACCTGGAGAAGACATGGCTTCAGGAGCACCTAACAGCAGCTTGTCCAGGGCTGTAGGGTGCTCACAGAGATGTAGCCAGTGTTTTCACAGGGATTTGTGGTGGGATGACAAAGGACAATAAGGATAAATTGAAACAAGAAAGGTCCAGACCAGATATATGCAAAAATTTTTAACCATGAGGAAAGATAATGAGTGGAGCAAGTTTCCCAAGGGGCTTGTGCAGTCTTCACAATTGGAGGTTTTCAAGACTTGACTATATAAAGCCCTGAGCAACCTGTTCTGACCATAAAGCTGACCCTGATTTGAGAATGAGGTTAAACTAGATGATCTTCCAACCTGAACAATTCTGTGATTCTAAAATAGCTCACAGAGCTCTTAAAAAGGTTCTGGAAATTTGAGCAGAGACCACATGCTGCTAATATCTACCCAATCTCTTTTCTTAGCCCACATACAATCAAAATGTCTGGTTTGTTTAGAAATAGCAAACTGAATGATAAAGTTGATGTATTTTGAGAAACAGACTGGCAGGCACTTCTGAGAAGAATGTTACTTTCTCCTCTGAGGCAGGTAACAGTTGTATGAATGACAATGTTTACTGATCTTGGGTAAGAGAGATCTGCTCCCAGAGGTTCTCTTGAGAATTTAAAAGTAGGTAGTTAATTCAGCTGATGTTAACAGGTTCTGTCAGAATTTGGCATGGTGAAACCGTGTTGCTTAAACAGACCCTCTCCTGTAATAGTTACTCATTTAAGAGGGCTCTCCAGTTAGTTGTTTCTGAGTTCCCAAATACACAGCTGTGTGTGTTGCAATGCGCTCCAACCGATGACCTATTTACTGTTGGGTTTCTGCAAGGGCTGACCCATGCCAGTGACTTTGTGGCCCAGTTGTTCAAAAAACTGTTGCACACAAAGAAAGAGATGACAATCAGCAGTGAAGGTACTAATTTGGCAGCTGGGTACTGGCAAAAATGGAAGGACATATTTGCCCAGGCCCTACTGTTTAAATGGATGGTATCCTCCTGAAGTTCTCAGGGCAAGAGCTGAAATACAGAGTGTGCTGCTTGAGGCATTAAATTCCCTACTTCCTCACTGATTTTCTAACACAACCTTAATGCTGTGTTAGCATCATTTTTCTGTTCATTCCATCTGCTCTTAGGTCTCCCCCGCTGTTTCCTAGGAGATATATTGCCATGATGCTTGCATCTGTAAGTCAGTGGCAGATATGGGGCAAGAGCCACATGGTTAGAGACAGCATTAATGCCACCTGAACATTTGCTGGGTTCTCAGGGGATCCCTCCACCCACTGTTTCTCAAAACCTGAGGGAGCCTTAGTTACACAGTCAGCTGCTTCAGAGTGCTGTGGGAATGTTATGCTGTGGCTTCTCAGCTCCTATTTGCTTCTTTCAGACTAGAACCTCTACTAAAAAAAAAAAAAAAAAAAAAAAAGACTGAAATCGAGTTATTTTTGTTCAGTTGGCCTATTTGGTGACCATTCTAATCCTGTCATCTATAAAATTTTACGACTTTTTTTTTTTTTTCCCCAAACACATCAGATATAAAATTCCAGCCTTTTTCATATCTTTGCAGGTATGGTTTAAGAGATGAAATCCAAAATGTAATAGCAAGCATAATAAACTGGATATTGCAATTAAACCGTGCTGACACAGAATATCAGGGTTGCTAAGTCTTGCCTTGTGCTCTGGTCCATGGTCTTCCCGTGGGAGGTACACATAAATCTGACTATGACCAACAAAATGTGCAGGGCTTTATGACATTTCTAAAACTACGCCTGTTTTTCACAAGTGACCTAAACTCCAGCAAGAAATTCTCAAGTACAGTCAGAAACAGATAATATGGAAAATAATTAATTTTTGCCCATCTGTATAATTCATTCTATGGTTTATTTTAAATTTTATTCAGCTTTGCTTTCTTAGCAGGGAAAATAGGTAAACAGGAATTGTTTACATCAAACAGCTAATGTGTTTTTATTTAGGCAGAACTGTGAACAAAACAATGTATTTTCTAAATGTATGCAAACAAAAAGAGAATTTATGAAAAAATCAACATAATATTAATCAATAACTTGTTGGGAGTAGAGAATCTGTTCATTAAATGGGAACAGACACATAATAAAGATTTATTGTTTGAATGCCAAATGTCCACATATAGAAGAAATAAAGCCAATTTTCTTGATGGGAAGAAGAACATTAAGAAACAGATACTATAGCAAGAGATACATTACAGTGAAACCTATGAATCACTGATAGATATTTCCCCAGTGAAAGCTGTCAGTCTCTTCAAAGTAAAAACTTATTGCTTTTGTAGATCATCATTCTTATTAGAACATCTCACAGTATTTGTGAAATAACATATACTTGAGCATTTAGGTTATACATGAAAAATGTTACCTTTCTCTAATTCAAGAGACTTAATTTTAACTTTACTACTAAATTCACCTGTAAAAAGACTATCCCTAGTGTATCAGTTGCATTACAGGTATCCTCACATTTAAATAAGATTATGGGTCTAACATGTGACACTAAGATTTACCCTGGAAAAGAAAACAAGAAACAGAAAGAAATACTGGAGTAAATTAGTATGCTTATCATGCCTAGTATAACACTGATTATATTGAAACATGATATGTAATTAATTTTGTAATATTCCTCCAAATTCAGCCTTCAGTGACCTGTGCTTCAAGACAGAGTCTCACAAAATAGAGATCTCTTACAAAGTTTGACATATTAAGAAGGCTTTGAATAAAGTTCTGGAAAATCTTGGACAAACATACTGAAAACAGCAGCAGATTTCTGAGCTGGGCCTTCAGTAAAATGCACGGCACGTTGGGCTAAGAAGGAATAAAGTAGCAAGGAATTTCTGCTGACAGAAGGCTTTTCTTTTTTTTTTTTTTTCTATTCCAATCCAAATCTTCCTAAAGGAACCAAACCACTCCCCCTGTCCCCCTCAGGTCTGTAGGCATTCTAGAACTAGATAAGAAGACTATGACCTAGACCACCGGACTAATGTTGGTGTCCTTGAGTTACAATTTACATACTTAAACTGGAGAAACATTCATTTTTAAACAACAAATACCAGAAATGGAAAAGCTATGGTAGCTTTAAAGAATTTAAACTACTTCTACATGATCTTTTTTACTGAAAAAGGCAGAATTTAGCTGAACCAAAGACAGTGTAATATTCAATCTCAGTCTTCACTAAAAAACTTTTTGTCTCAGTTTTTGTAAAAACTTCAATAATATATTCAACCTTAATAGATCAGAGCTAAACCTAACATGGTAAGTATATATATTTCAGAGGCTGGACTAGGTGGTCTTGGATGCCTCTTCCAACCTAGATGATTCTGTGTGATTCTGTGTGATATATGATTTACATAAAGCAAAAATAAAATAACAGAAAATGTGCACTTATCTAGACCAAGAGAGTCAATATTTTTTTTTGTCACGGATGTCAATTTGTGCATTAAAGTGAACCACAGAAATTTCCTAGAGATGGAAGAGCATTGGAATGAACAAGAGTCGTTGGTGCTGTTTTTAATGCAGATAGAGACTAGTTTGCAGAACTCTGCAAAGAGTTCTGTTTGTTATAAATACATGTTCAGTATGCTTAATTTACACACTATTCAACTTTAAAATGAAATTAATCTTTGACTAGACTTAAAAACACACATTCTCAAAGGGAATATACACACATATAGAGCTTGGGACAGTTTAAATTCAGAAGCGAAACCAGATCACAACATGCTGAAACAGAACATTCTTCAACTTTGTGAACATCAGCAGCCTACTATGGACACTAACTGGGTGCCCCAGTAGTAAAAATTGTGTGGACATAAGAATGAGAATGGAATGGAATAAATAAACACTCATTTATGGTATATCACATTCCTCAATTTTTCCCTGATACTTTGAAAAAACTGAGTTCATTTTACCATAAAACACCACCTCAGTCATTAGTACAGAAAAAAAAATATGTTGACTTGAATAGTATATTATTGTTCATAAAATTTTTTCCAAAGTTTGACCCATAACTTTCAAACTCTAAAACCCATTTTTTTATCTATAGTAAGTAACAATATCCCAGAAAAAAAATCTAAAAATGTTTTTCTTCTTAAACCATAGCTAAGGCACAGATCTTCTTTCTAAAGTTCTCATTTCCATACTGAATTTTCCAGCTCAGCAAAATGAAAACATATTTTTTCCTACGGATGTCAGCGTTGTAACCTATATCTAAGGACTAAAAATCAAACAGTGGCTTCTTCTGGTCATATATGAACTTGGAAAATATAGAATTCAGAACTTGTTTGGAAACACATCCGATACCAAAATGGATATGTATTTACAAACATACCAAAGCCATGGCCAGGTTTTCTGATTATTTTAATTTGACTAAGCGCTTGCTAAACCTTGGCTTTTGCTGGACATTTTTTGATGGTGCATTCATAAGCTAGTCTCTTACAGTTACGAAAAATTCACAGGTCAGTGAACGTAGTAATAAAAAGAATTTCGGTCTAACAAGGAATATCTTCCTTGGTATAAAAAGTGTATTCTGCCTTTTATCCATTAGGGGTACTCCCTGGCTAGAAGCTCCCTGGTGGTACGTGTATCAAAAACAAGACATGGATTCAAAAAGAAGACAAGTGTAGTAGAAAGAGATATTTTACAGTCTTTTTTCAGACCATATATTAAAAACTTAAACCTTGTGATGTGTTGTTTTTTCTGTCAATAATTTCCTCTGGACATCTCCATTCTTAGGATCTGCAGTTCTCAAAGATAAGTCAATATAATATCTTTGCACTTTTAGGAGTTCAAGGATTTCGGGAAGCAGAAGTGAGGGAGCTCAGCGAGATTAAGATTCATACAATGGATCAAGATTTAGGGCATCTTTGAGTTCAGTGTTCCCAGACTGAAGCATTGTAGTAAGGCTTCCAAAATACCTAAGGAGTGTGTTCTCAAACACATATATGTCTGGTGTCCTCAAACCCTGATTCCACAATGGCACTACAACCAGCAACTTTTAGCTACAGAAACTTCTTGAAATACATAATAAAATAGTATAAATGACTATACATATCGTTGCTGAAATTCTAGAGAGGCTAAATCCTTCTTCTGCTTTCCTCTGTTACTGGCGTTCTGAAGTCACTTGCACATTTCAGACTTTTTTATCCCCTGAATAAAGTCTCCAAGACTCATGTGTTTTCCTTCTGCAAAACCATATTTTATTCATTTGCATTTCTACACAATTTCAAAACTTCAAGTAATAATAGTATCTTAATTTCAATAATTTTGTTAAATTTTATATTGGAAATGATGGATATTTTGAATGTTTTTCAAAGTACAGCTATGTGGCTCCTATTGAATTTATGATACTTCAGGCAACAAAGTTTCTAAGAACTCATTTGAAAAGAATAAATGATTAATTATAGACATGTTATAGAAACACTAGTCATAGCAGAATGATGAAGGTATTTCATTAGATATTGGTAAAATTAATACAAACAGTGTATTATGTAGTTTAAAATGATGGGATAAAGAATTAGTTCACAGATACTTGCTCACTCCAAACCATAACATCTCCAAACCCTTCTATCACATATAGACCTATCCATGCATTGCGTTCTATTTTATATTCCAAGCTATCATGTAGCTATACTTAATTTTAAACAAGCACTTGTCGTCACTTCTGAATGTTGCCTAGCATCACTAGACACTGGGAAGTTCCTCAAAACAATGACACAGTTGCTGTACAGGAAAGAGGCAAATCATGAATATCTTCAGAAAGTCTGAGAACAGATTACTAATAAATCAGCAATCTATTGCTAAGTAAGGTACGCAGGGTTGTTACTTTCTTATAGCTACATCAGCCAGAGATTTAACAGTTCTATAGCTTGTTATGTCTGCTTGTGCACTTTTTCAAGAGTAGTACTCTTAACTTCTAAGCAATTTCTACTTGCCTTTTGAGTACCAGCATGTTAATAAAAAGACAAAAACACTGTAGCACAATCCTATTACAACTATTATAATGAACACGAATTTGTGCTTTTGATGTTGAGTCTTTGAACTTTTTTGCTTTGAAATTCAGTTAGAAAACATACAAGTCTACCACAGAGAGCACAGCTTATCCAGAGGGAACAATACCAAAAGGGATTTTTGGAGGGGAAGAAATGACTATGAAACATGGAAAATACTTTCCCTTTTCTGTTAATAGTCTACCAAAGATGCCAAGTCCTATAAATAAAGGTCTAAATAAATGCAATTATTTTAAGGTAAACACAAATAAAATAAAGGCATCAATATTTACGTGCAAATGTTATACTATCTATCATACCTTGTTATGTGTCTGAGTTTGTCCAACCAGGATAAGGATATTCGATGAGATAATAGAAAGGCAGAAATTGATTAGAATTATTGACCTCTCAGATCTGATGTACCTGTTCAAATAATTAAAAACAAAACAAAACAAAACAAAAAAAAGCACAAGAGTGTAAAACTTTTCCAAATGGAAAACAACTAGTAAATCATGCAAAACTTTAATGCAATTCTTAGAAATGTTAGAGAGATGTACTCCAAAAACTGTGAAAACTTTCATGTGCTCAGAGTATCAGTGAGCTAACATGTTTCAAACATAAGAACTACGGTATTTGGATAGATATTCTGCAATTTCCTCTTAGTTTCTTGCTATATTTAAAAAAAAAAAAAAAAAGATTCTATCAATGCTTCTTTTCAAAACTGCTGGCAAAACTTTTCTGACACCATATGGATGATAATGGGATTGGATGCATTCATGTAATTTATGCTCCCTGCTCATCCCTGGGAATATCCACAGCTGGCATAGACGAGTCACCAAACTAACTTCAGAGAAATGTGGTGATTTACATGAAGAGAAGATCTGGTCCACAATGCGTAACTAAGATGCAGATTGGTTGATGATACTATAGCAGTGCACTTTGAAATGCATTATTGTTATAACAATAACATTAATCTTGAAGTTCCACCACATTTACAAATAATTTGTGTGGAGAAGTAATAATACTGTAAGATCTTCATCTTCATAAAACCTAATGCCAAAAATAGCTTTTACAGAAAGATTTAAATTATAGCAGTGAGCATCACACACTCTCTTGCCAACTTATTACACTCATTTTACAAGTATGCTTAGGATGAAAAAGTACACATACTCTTATTACCAACTTCCTTACAAGATGCAAATGTTCTCATTTTTCTGTATACAGCTTTTATATACTAGAGCACAGAAAGAGAATAATGGTGGATTCAATTGAAGTACCTTACTGACCCAATTTTCAGAGCTGCTAACAGAGTAAATTTGACTACTAAAGTTAATGAAAGTTAAGGGTGCTCAGTTTTCTGAAGACTATGCCATATATTAACATATTTTATGACTATATTATGACTATATATGTTATACTATATAATTATGAACTGAGCTTAGTTAATATTGCTTTCTCCTCCTGAGCTGTACACCCATAACTGACAGTCTGAGGTCATAGCAAGGGGTGATGTACCCATAAGAGATGCTCAACTTTGGACCTGTAATAAATCATAAATCATTTTACTCAGCTATCATTTAAGTTACCGTTACATTTTTTACATAAGAAGACAGAACAACCCTGATACCACAATTCACATATTTTTCTAAAAATATAACAGTGCCGTTAAGGCTAAGTCTATGTATGCAAACAAATACAGAAAGTCTAATGCCTTTGTCTAGACGGACAGTATGCTGCTACTTTCTAACTTGTTAACTATTGATTCACTTGGGCCAGATCCCAACACTGAGTATCTACGGCCTATAAAGGATCTTAGTGGTTGTGTAAATACAGTGCAAGGAGGAACTCAGAACATTGACTTAAGCTAGAACGATTTTAATCTTTCTGCCAATGCAGTAGTGTTGGCCCTTATTACTATGGAGGGGAAGGGAAGTTGAAGGGAAGGGAAGGCAAGAGAAGATATAGATATAGGCACGGGGTCAAAATATTACATTTATCCCCACCTCCAATTTTGTAAAAATAAGCAGTGAATCAAATACACATATAAATTCCATGGTCTATCTTCTTCTGACAGTTGGCTACTATATGCTCTCAAGAAACTTATTCAATGCAAATTTTAATGATGCAAATGACAGACCACTCAGTAATCATAATACTTTCAAAATATCTCACTGATAGAACATGGAGATTTTTCTGAGTTATATTCTCTTCAGCTGGATGGATGCAGAACCCTTGTTAGGTCCTCCATGATATACCACATACATTTTGTCTCAGCTTGAAAGTTAACATAGTGGAGTAGACAAGTTCCACTGAGCATGACAGTATTTCCTTCCAAGTGCTAAATATATCAGGGAGTGCAAAAATAACACTATAATGCTTCAGATGGGAATATCCTGAAATACTCTCATTCTTAGCTTTGACAGATAATAACTGATAATCCTTTTACTTTTTAAAAATTATTATTATAACTTATGTAACTAGATATTCTATATTTACTATATATATGTCTAGTTCTGTGAATCTCTGCCTGAATAAGAGAGAGTGAAAGAGAAAAGAGTGTAAAGTTACCAAACTGCTTCTAAAAGCAAAATCCTATTAGCTGATTTTACTTTACTTTGAAATTTACTATTTTCTCCCTGTTTTTCTTCTTCTTTAGTTGAGAACCTACTTTTCTTGTATTATGAATCATAGTTAAGTGAAAACTCATGTTCTCTTTTTTTTTGGGGATATATTTATTACTTTATATCACACTTCCTCTCACTTTTCTATTTCTTCCACACTAACACATTACGTTATTTCTCGTCTCAAAATTAATTACATCACAAATTCATTTCCTCCATGATTATCTATTGCACTTTTAAGTCAATCTAATTTTGTCATGTATTAGGCTCAGGACGGACAGAAAGTACATTACTGGACTGTACCACCACACTATTTGAGGCTGCTTCACTTTCTCACAGGAAACATATCTTGTAGAAAAACCATGTAAAATGTTTACTGGCACTATAAATACCTCCCTGGAAAAGCAATATTATTCACACCGAAGAGGGTAAAGTGGGCTATACCATTGCCAGTAAGCCAAGAGAGGAAAACTAATTGATCACATCAACAGATATAGAAATCAAAACATGCACTACATTTTAAAATTAGTATAATTATCATTTTTCAAATAAGAAATGTTTCAACTAATAGTCTCTTTAAATTTTAATTCAACTAAATATAACTATGCATTCACATTCAACTTTGTCAATCCATTACATACCTCCATAACGCTGCATAGACAACGGCTAGGGTGATCAAGGCCAAGCATGAAAGACCACTGCCTACTATTAAGGTTACTGAGGGTGTACCAGATGATTCCATGATCTGTAGGTTACAACAGATAACCATGAAGGAAAATCATCCTCCAGCAATTAAAACAACAGTTCAACACAAGAAAGCTCTAAAAACAAAATGATAAATCCAGCAACCACGTCAGAGATAGCTTCAATAATATTATTTATGAAGCAGAAATCAACTTAATACCAAAAATGATTCATACATAACTCTGAGATCTGTTTCATTATTGATACAATCCTCAGAGGCCTTTGAGCTTTAAAATGCCTTATAATACCTGCATAATATCTAAAAAAAAAAAAAAATAGAAAAAATAGTAATATTACAATGTAATAGAAGATTATAACATGAACGCAAGTTTGAAGTACCTGTTAAAATTAATTTTAAAATATATTTTCTCTTGAGAAACAGCAACATTTGGAATTGTGTATTAAAGAAACAGCTTGGTTTTACCCTAATATATTAGAGATCATCCTGTAATTTTTCCCAGAATTTGGTTCATGCTTATTGAAGAATTATCAAACTTTCTGACTTTTAATAACTTTGACTTCAATCTACTATTCTCACACACTTAATTTGCTTGGGCCTCTGACCATCTACAAGGAATGGCAAGATATCTATGACAACAATATCATAAGCCTTACATAAAGAAACTGGAAATTTAGAATTAACCCATTTGTACTATGTGTATTAATAAAATATGAAAATAAATAAATGACCTTGAAAACAAACTAGCTTTTCCTGCCACAAAAGGAGCTATTATCATCAGATATCAGGTAAGGTTTTCCCTCCATGTATAGGTGTTCATGTTCAGCAATAGACATGGTCTTTGCTAATAAAAATGGGGAAGAAAAAAGGTAGACCTAAAAGTTTAAAATGATACACTGTCTGGTTTACAAAAATGCTCAGGGAGGTATTGTAAATTATGTTTTATCAAGATAGCTTTTGTCACCCAAATAGGAGATAAGACTGAGGTACTTTTAGGCCACATCTCAGGCAGAAAGTAACATTTTATTCCAGCCACTTTGTTCCAAAAAAGAGTCTGATCATATGCTTCTAAAACCAGGAACATGAAATTATACCTTAGCATTATAACTTCACAAATATTTGCTTTTGAACTATTTTTATATTCAATATTACTGTGTCTGCTCATATACTTTATGTTCCCTCTTTTACATGCAAACTTGTTTATTTTTGTTACATGGTATCAACAGCTACATAGAAAATCTGTGCTGAAAATGTCCAATGCAGATCTGCAATCTGTTTAACTACAGTATCTAGGGTTATCCTACCAAGAGCAATAATAAAGCCCTGTACAATCTCCTGAAAAGGCTTGCAACCTTTAAAAAGCTTGTTAAGTTGATAATTGTTCAATACAAAAGTTTTCAACACACTTGCATTACAATTAGAAGGCTTTCTCTGAGAAATCCAGAGTTCGAGAACATGTAAATTTCACGAGGATTTAGTTATATCACAGAATCTGGAATTCGCTTCTCTGAGACACTGTAGACACCAGGAGACTAACAACATTAGCCTACCTGGAATATTAAACAATTCCTCAATGCAACGTCTGAAATATACCTGAGAGGAAATCTCGACCAACCCCCCCTCGCCCCCCCGCGCTATTGCCTTTTGCATTTAAACTGGATTTTTTTTTCCACCCCCTTTTGTTACTTACTATTTCTCTAGGTTGCTGAGCCAAAATGGCGAAGGTAGAGAGACGATCACATAAGCATTTCGTATGGGATGCATCGGTAAGCACAGTTTTACATCCCTGGGTGGACCAGGTTCCCAAAGAGTCGTTCCTGCAAAGGAGAGAGAGAGAGAGAGAGGGGAAAAAAAAAAAAAAAAAAAAAAAAAAAATCGGGATAATTACGCCTGACGGCCAATTCCGCGAGGAGACAATGCAGCTGAAATCGCGAGGAGAGTGTAGCGTGTAGTTCCCGGACAGCGGCGAAGCACTTCGAGTGGGGCAGCGCCGGCCCCGGCGGCGCCCCCGCGGCGCAGCGGGGCGCGGAGCACGGAGCGCGGAGCGGCGCGGAGCTGTCCGGCGCCGTGGTGCTGAAAGCCCGGCGTGCTGCGCTGCGCGGAGCCCCGCCAGCCGCGGCAGCAGCCGCCCCCTGCGCTGCCAGCCACCTCCGAGCCTCACCAGAGCACTGCGAAAAACTCATCGGGGGAAGAGGGGGAGGCTTTCTCTCTCTCTCTCTCTCTCTCTCTCTTTTTTCATACCGGCTCAGTTTCTGTCCCCTTTTGCAAAAAAATGTGGTGGTCGCTACTTGTAGTGTCTTTTTTTTATTTTCTTTCTTTGTTTTCTTTTTTTTTTTCTTTTAATTTTATTTTTTATTTATTTATTTATTCACTCTGTGTGTGTGGATAGTTTTAAAGGCAGATGGTTCTCAAACGCCTGTCTGGGTTATGCCAGTTGGACAGGGAGATGCCGGATCTTCTGTTCTGATGGCTATTTTTGCCGTGGATTTTTTTTTTTTTTTGGTTGTTGTTTTTAGTGATCAGCCTTGGAAATTTCACCCTGGAAACGGCAGCATCAGATGCCTCCAACTCTTGCCTTAGCTCCAGCAGAGGGGTGGATTTCAGTACAGCAGCACACAACATCACCAAAGAGACACACGAGTTCGCCCTCCAGACATCACTCAGTCAACTCGCCTTTCCCTAGCTCCCTCCCCCTTCCCGATTTCTTTTTCTTGGGGTGGCAGCACCACGCTAACCCCAAGCCAAAGAGATCATTTGCTGGCACTTTTCACCAACCGCCCCTAAACAAAACAAGATGATTAACACAGCTCCCGAATTCAATTAGACATTCAACATGCTAATGCGAGGTCTGAAACCCACCCCAGCAAAACAATAAAAATGGTATCAACCCACGTTTTCTTTGTGCGGGCAAGGAAAGAGAGAGGGAGAGACAAAAAATCAGTTCTCCTTTTTTCCTGGATTGCGGGGGGGTGGGGTGGGATCATTTCTACAGGAAAAAAAGGGGTTGGTTTCAACTAATTCAAACCTATTATCTTTACATATGTTATGCTTAAAGAACACCAATTGGGTTCTTCTTGTTTCCCCTCCTTTCATGTCCAGGGAACAACTGCAGGACTCTGCTGGCAGCAGCACCGTGTGCGCTGTCAATTCCTGTCAATATCACCTCAGGTCACTAAATGACTCGAAAACACAGAAGCGAAGGTGGAGGAATAATAATTTCCAGTCACTGGGATCACCCTTGTTTCACCTCTTCTGCCTCAACAACCCACCCTTATGAGTGGCTATATGTGTCAGGGCGCTCATGAAAAGACAATTTGTTATCCCAAGTCCACTCAGAATGCAGTTAGCCCTAGCCCACCTCGGCATTGTGCGCCACTAGCTTTTGAACGCACAACAGATGTAACCCTTACGCACTATTGTCTTTAGAACAGTGCCCTGTAATAAGCAAAACAAAAGGCAACTAAGGGAAACAATTGAGAGAAAATCACCAATTCTTCAAGTCACTAAAGCTGTCTGTTAGCTTTCCTTCACAAATTGTGTCTTTCAGAGAGCCACATGTTAAATAACATCCACTTTGAAAAATATAGTTACACATTCTATATTCTGAGGCATTATCTTCTGGACAACCTAACCAATTTACTCTATTAACTTTCCTGCCTCTTATCTTATTGTGACACACAGTTAAGGCCAAATGAAATACATTTATCTGTGCTGATTAAATATAAAATAATGATAGCTTAAGAGAAATTGACATATTTTTAAAACAAAAGGATAATATTATTAATTCTGAGAATAAGATTTAATATACTGAATTCACCCTATGCTGAAAAGTACAATGCATCCAGTTAACACTAAATCCTTGCAGATGGTGTCCAATGTGGAGATTTAGACAAGTTCTAATTATAAAAGGTAGACAACCACAGAGATCAGCTTCATTTAAAACAAAACATCTGTTACAATTATAATTATATTTAAATTAGTAAAAATCATGGGCAGTCCACCAGGTTTAGAGGGACTTATTCTTCTCCTCAGGCCACTCATGCAAATATAAAATTCCAGTCACACATTCTCTGAGCAGTTCA
The DNA here is from genome assembly GCF_040182565.1 of Anser cygnoides. Classification (NCBI taxonomy): domain Eukaryota; kingdom Metazoa; phylum Chordata; class Aves; order Anseriformes; family Anatidae; genus Anser; species Anser cygnoides. The sequence continues at coordinate 92,182,730 of NC_089875.1, forward strand.
CTGTAGCACTATATCACCTGATATTACAAATACACTACATATTTTGCAAAACTACTTGAATATTATTGAAAATTTCAGTGGAATTTCCAAAAGTACTCTGGAGTGAAGAAAGTGCTCTAATTGAACTTACCAGTAAGACATTCATTGACAGGGCAGGAGCAGAGTCAGGCTAATATTGACACTTTTTGCATTTCATTGTTAATATGTTTTCAATGACACACTTCTATTTCTTGCCCAGCAGCATTATGTTTCAATATGTAACAGATGAAAATTCAGTGATTAAATAAGGTCTAGCTCTCCTTTCTAACCAATGCAGCTGAAAAAAATATCTCATTAATAAATATATTTGTAGCCTGTTGAAATGATGGCTGATAGAAGCTGTGCAGATTTTTACACTAACTCCATGAAGGAGACAGAATAATGAGCAGAATCCAGTGGAAAAGTGTAACTGCAATTTGTTGCATGATGCTCATGCCTGCAGAACTGTAAATGTATGATTACGTACTCAGAAATGCTGGACAGTTTGACTTGCTAGCATAAAATCAGCATTTGATTTTAGGTATAAAGTAAATAAGGAATGGAAATATGGATTTAAAACAGATACCTGATAATCAGTAGATCTCAATGCTATGCTTGTTAATCAAGTTCTTCACCTATGATCATCTGTCCCTCTTGTAAGACAGCCTTCCTGGGCTTGTCAGAATCTTTCACATATTTAGAAGTTTCATTCCTTTTTGGTGTGATTTTCTTTGAATATGTGTCTAACGTTTAGGGTTATATGAATATGCAAAAGGGCACCTATTATTCCTGTGGATCTTTCTTGTTATGCAGAAAGCTATAAAGGAGTGACAGGTAGTATTAACATGAGTTCTATTTATAGTAAGGAAAATTATCAAATTGAAAATATGTAGCAAATATAGATGTAGGTTCATGCCCATTATTGGCAATTTTGTACTGTTCCACTGAGCTACAGATGATTTAATCAACCTGGCAGAATTCCCATGGTATAAGCAGAGGAATTCCCAAGAAGCATAGATTCACCATTGCGGATCCTGTGTCATCCTGCAGCTTAGGCATGGGAAAAAGTGGGGAAAGCAGGGAAACAGAAAAAAAAGTCAGAGTAGGATGTAATTCAGCCCCATGGATCTTTGGCTAATATGGCATAAGCACCCCAAAAAAACTGCTCCAACATTTGATTATGTCCTTCTCAGGGTAGTCTTACAGTTAGAGAAATGCCAGTGTCTTTTCAAAACCCTTTTAGAGTTTAATGTAAACTTTTTATTTCTAATCAAGAATCGGGAACATACTGTGCAATAAAAATAATGGGCAAATGATGTACAGAAAAGTATTTTAATTGTATGTGATATAGAAGAAATAATGTGATTTTTGCTGTTTAATACTGTATCATGCAGTATTGCATGATATATAAGTGTTTCCTTCTACTGAAAACAATGACATGACTGTCTCAGATATTGAAATGGAAATACAGTTTATAGGATAGGAACATTTTTGTAGAATAAAAGACACAATTCACAAGCACAACTGCCAATCTGACACAGACTGATGATCAAGCTGCATTTATTATGCTAATAGTTATGTTTCCCCTATTTTGCAGCATTTTCCTTGGTCTCATGGCATGGCTTATCACTTATTATTCACATATTTTGTTAAATTTAATAATATACATCTCACTAATTGTATTGTTGTATCTACTTTAACATAGTGATGAATAAAAATCAGCTATGACATTGCTGTCAAAACCACTCACTTAGTAAAGAACTTAACCACATAATGTACACTGTCTACCTTATTTACTTTGAAGGATTTTATCCAATGTATCCAATTTATTTTTTATTTCATTTTATTTATTTATTTATTTTTAGGAACATGCTGTAAGAGGCATGAAAGAAAAAGGAAGTTATTTATCGATAACACTGTTAACTATTTTTCCCATACTGGCAACTAGTGATTCAAGTAGTGGCTTGGGTTTTTGATTGTCATAAACAAAGAGTTAACATCTTGGCTATACATGCAGCATGTTAGCTTACTTTAGTAATTTATTTGATGACTGATATATGTGTTTAATGTGCAACAAGAAATTACATATTGCGTATTACATTACTTAAATAACACAGTAGAAAGCAGAATACACAGAAGTTAGGAAATTCTAACATTAATTATCATAAGGTCATCTAAATTCTCCTCACTTTTGGAGCATGTACATTATTGTACATTGTTTTCTGTTCAGCCAGGTGCTGTTTTTCCATTAGGAACAGACTTTGGTATTCCAATTTTATTTTTGGTGACAAATAATGATAAATAATGAAGAGAAGAACAGGGAAAATGCAGACAAGATTTTTTTAGCCCAGCAAAAGATAGAAAATAAACTTATGGCCCTTATGAGTAGCAGATTATGTACACCATTGTGCCTGTTCAGATGTGCTAGCTGGCATATTAGTGAAGATAAAGTCCTTTCAACATCTGCTTACTTCTTTACGCCTGGATTTAAAATCTCAGGGAAGCCATAGGGAAGGCTGAACTGCAGGAGTCTCCTTTCAGTTGTGCATGTCCATATGTCTCAGGCTTGACCTAATCCTTAGTATGCATAATTTCTGCTGTGATCAATCTTATTCCTACCAGTAGTGTATAGCAACATCTGGTTTATCTCCACAGTTTTTCCTAATGTAAAAACAAACAAACCCAAACACACAACCAGCAACGAAACAGATGAATGCAAACACTTTGCATAATATTGTAACACATAGAAACTGTACTTTACCAAAGTATTGTTTACCCTGAAATTGTTAATATGATTAACAATATGTCTCAGGGCTTTCCTCCCCCTCATAAAATTTAGGAAAAATAATGCATGAAATTGTGGAGATGAAATGAAATGGACAAAAAATATAACTTTCTTATGATTACATGTCTAATACAATACAAATGTCCCCAAAAGGATCTCCGAATTTTGTGAGGTATTAGAAGAAAAAGATCTGTGATGGTTACCTTGCAACTGGATCTCCAACTAAAATACTGCGGGGAGTTCAATTTCCTAAAGAATAAGGCCACCTTTCTAAATAAGGCACTGAATTGTTTAATTTTCCACAATGACATACTTATCAACGTAAGTTTTTTTTTTTTTTTTTCTAAACAAGTGTGCATCTAGGCTGGAAATCAAGTTTTAGTCCAATGTGATTTAAAACAGGTAAGATATTAAACCCTAAAAAATAAGTTTTACAACACAACCATTCTAGTTATAAGCATAGATTGTCACATTAACTTTCTATAATGTCCAACACATAGTAAGATCGGGGGGGAAACCAAAAATTCCCTTGATTGTCAGTTTGACCACTACCCAAATAATTCACCCAAAGAAAAGCTATAGAAGAGAGTATTAATGCTTGGGGTAATATTTTAATACTCTGTATCCTTCCTGTCCATGCAGTTTAGGGCATAATCTAGAGAACAACATGCATAAACTGTACTGTGATCAACAGTCTCTCTGACATCAGCATACTGCAAGTGTGTCAAAATATAACAGGAAAAGAAACTCTAAAGGAATAAGATGATGAAAATGGTATGAAATAAGTACCAGGAGTTTCCTGCCTCCTACTGCATATTACTGCTATAATGCAAACTTACAGGAACAAAAAAAACCTAATAGATGGACACTTGAGCAAGAACATTCTCCCTCTTTTCTCAAGACTATAGAAAAAATCCAAGATGAGTATTACTACATCCAAAAACTGAGGGAAGTGAATTCCTTTCCATAGCTTTATCTCTGTCCTTGTAGATGCTCCCAGATGAAGCACAGGAGTAAGTAGTGGGCATTCCTGTCATGCTTATGCTGCCAAAGGATGTGTACATCTGCTAAGGATTTATGAGAACTATGATTTCTTTCCCAATGGACCTACAGGGTGAATGGATCAAACAAGAGGCCACAATTTCCTTCCAGGGTATTCTATTTCCCATAGAAATATTCCTATTTCCCATAGAAATATTCCTATTTCTCATAGGAAGTGACAGAGAGAGATGTCTTATTTTCTTAAAAGCCATAATAATTAGAGCAAATTGGTCAACTCCACTGCAAATTCTACAGTGAATTGCTGCCTCCCTTCCTTCCTGATGACTTTTCATTTATTTAGTATCAGTCTTTATTCTAATTTTGTCTTTGATTTAAATACACTTCTGTGAAGTTCATTCACTGTGACATGGAAATATACCTGATAATACTGAGTGACCAACTCAGCAAGAATCATGTTACATTTTGAAAGCATTTACTGCTTAACTGGGGGTATATTTAGAGACAGGACTCTTTGTTTAAATTTTTGCATGACAGATTCTTTTTCTTGGGGCAAAAGTTCATATAGAGACGGTATGTTAAAGGATATTTTCTCAAAGTTTGCAGTATTGAGTTTAGAAGCATTTTGGATAAGAATAAAATTGCTCATTTTCAACTAGGTTAATTTTGTAGGATAAAATTATCAGATGTTTAGTAGAAAAAAGGCTTAGTTTAACAAATATTTTATTAGCTTTCACTCCTCACAAAATCAGTACAATCTTTCATGTGTTCAGACTATATAAATACTTGTGTAGATTTATGGTGATCTAAGGAAACATTGCCATGTAGTATTTTTCCAGTGATGAACCTGTGAGATCTTTCACGCTCTACTATTATTCATAGACACTCCTAGCAAAAAGGAATGTGAATTGTACATTACCAGGGGCTTGAAAAGATTAGGGCCTCAGAAGTTTATCCTGGAAATTATGAATGTCAAATCCTGGATCAGGGTAGTAGCTATCTTTAATGTTTCTGCCAAATGACAAGATTAGCAATAGAACATAGTAGTTATCATTATTTCAAGTTTCAAGGCCAGCTATGATCAGCAGGGAGGGGAACAAATGTGATAGGGAATGGAAGAGGAGAAGAGCAGAGGCTGGACTTCCATCACTGTGACTATTACAACTTTCTGTGCTATTCTAGATTGAATGACCCAATAAAACTTAAAGCAGAACTAGTCTGTTCTGCACTGAAAGCAGTGACTTTCCAGCTGTGATCACCAGAATTGCAATGGAACAGTTGTATCAGCTAAACTTTCTTAAATCCGTGGGGCCAGACGGGATTCACCTGACTGCTGAAGGTATTAGCTGATGTATAGCTGGACCCTTCTCAAAAATTTACCATAGGTTTGGAGAGGTCCTTTATGACAGGATGCTAGACAATACAATATTGATCTTCAAGAAAGGAATGAGAGAAGACTCAGGAAATTACAGGCCTATTAGACTAACCTCAATCCCTGGAAAAGTTATGGAGAAGATTGTCCTGGGGGATATTGAAAGGCACTTAAAGAACAAAGCTATTATCAGGCATAGTCCATCAGGGGAAAGTCCTGTCTTAGTAATTTGATCTCCTTCTATGACAAGGTCACCAGATCAGTGGATGAAGGGAAGATGGCAGATGTAATCTGTCTGGATTTCAGTAAGGCCTTTGATATCATCCCTCATGGCATCCTTCTGGACAAACTGTCCGGTTGTGAGACTAACAGGTTTACACTGTGCTGTGTGATGAACTGACTCAATGGTATAGCTCAAATTGTTATAGTAAGTGGAGCTACATCTGGCTGGCAGATGGTCTCCAGTGGTGTTCCCCAGGGCTTAAATCTAAGGCCAGTCCTATTCAACATTTTAATCAATGATCTGGATGCAGAAGCTGAATGCATCCTCAGCAAGTTCGCTGATGATACTAAGTTGGGAGGTGCTGTTGACTCTATGGAGGGACAATAAGCCTTGCAGAGGGATATAGATAGATTGGGGCACTGGGTGATTAGCAATGGCAGGAAGTTCAACAAGGAAAATGTTGGGTTCTGCACCTGAGATGGAGTAATGCCAGACACGGGTACAAACTGAGAGATAAGTGGTGGAGAGCATCTCAGCAGAAAGGACTTGGGGGTGCTGGTTAACAGCAGGCTCAGCATGAGCCAGCAGCGCGCCCTGGTGGTCAAGGAGTAAACCGCATTGTGGGATGCGTTAAAGAGAGCCAGCTGGTCAAAAAAGAGGTGATTCTCCCGCTATATTTCATATTGGTGTGGATAAATCCTATCCTACCCTACCCTACCCTACCCTACCCTACCCTACCCTATCCTATCCCATCCCATCCCATCCCACCCCATCCCCTCCCATCCCATCCCATCCCATCCTATCCTATCCTATCCTATCCTATCCTATGCTATGCTATGCTATCACCTGGCCTCCTCTGACAATGTTTTAAATTAGGCACCAGAGATGCCATACATGATGTAGGAAGAAAGTTAAGCCACAAAATGAGAACGGTAAAAGCAAACACGCTAAGTGGTCAGACACTGAAATGATGCTCGGTGATGCAGAAGAGAGCTTACTTTTGCAGCTAGGCATTACCTTGCAAAATCTGAAGACAGCTACATCTCAAAGATGCCCAACATAGAGTCCCCATGTTATGTAGCAACTCAGTGCTTTCAATTTCCTTCTCTCCCAGAGGGGTGTTGAATAGATGTTTTGCAGCAGATGGCTTAACCACCAGACTACAGTATTGTCATGTGGGAATACCATGACCATTTCTTATTGAGGCAGGTGCCTCAATAGGCAAAGGCAAAGGCAGAGAAAGGGAAAGGGAAAGGGAAAGGGAAAGGGAAAGGGAAAGGGAAAGGGAAAGGGAAAGGGAAAGGGAAAGGAAAAGGAAAAGGGAAAGGAAAAGGAAAAGAGAAAAAAAGAAAAAGAGAAAAAAAAGAAAAAGAAAAAGAAAAAGAAAAAGAAAAAGAAAAAGAAAAAGAAAAAGAAAAAGAAAAAGAAAAAGAAAAAGAAAAAGAAAAAGAAAAAGAAAAAGAAAAAGAAAAAGAAAAAGAAAAAGAAAAAGAAAAAGAAAAAAAAAGAAAAAGAAAAAGAAAAAGAAAAAAGAAAAAGAAAAAAAAGAAAAAGAAAAAAAGAAAAAGAAAAAGAAAAAGAAGAAGAAGAAGAAGAAGAAGAAGAAGAAGAAGAAGAAGAAGAAGAAGAAGAAGAAAAAGAAAGACAAACTGTGAAAAACAAACAGACAAAAAAACAAATAAACAAACAAAAAAACACAACTTAATTCAAGACAAGATCAAACAAAACCAAAGCAAATCAGGACACAGTTAAAAATGTTTATAAAACACACAAAGAAATAAAATAAAACTGACAACTTGCTCTGTTGACGCTGAGATGTTAGTAGTATGTCTACCCCTTTATCCAGATAATATTCTGCAACATTTCCTAAACATTCAGTTTATAAAGAGTCCAATTTTCTGTACACATTTGGACTCAGGTTATATCCTTTTCCTTGTATAAGACATTTGCTTTTTATAACAAATCCTCTTTTGTAAGTTGTCCCCGGGAGTTTCAACAGATCTAATCTGTTTTTCCTCAAATAAATTGATTTCTTCTTTATTTGGGAGATAATCTGAACATCCCTCTTAATTAAAATAAGTATTTTTTTTCTTTTTTTTCTTTTTTTTTTTTTTTCCCTTGGAGATGTCTCTTTGTTAGATCAGATGTTATCTTGTGTACCTGACTAGCCAATTAACAACTCCTGCTTCAATAAGAGTAACGCTTATCTCCTTATTGTCTCTCTGGTGAGTCAGTGTGCACCCTGAATGAACCTTCATCAAATCTTTTATTGGTTATCAGTCTGAACATTAAAAGCACACTTGATAGAAATACCTCAATAGGAGAAATGCATATAGCTATTACTATTGGCTCTTGACTGAGATCAGACACATTGTAATTAACCAATTTGAAGTGACAAAGGGTTTGTAGTGACTGAGTAGCAGCATCTTCTGTTGGATATCCTTTCTTCAGTGAAAACCTTACCTACAGATCTGTAAAACTGAGTAATCTTCCTTTTTCAGACAATCAATATTTAGTTAGAATATGAAAGAGTAGGACTAATCATGTAAAAAGAGAATAAGAAAACCTTTTTCATTCCAAAATGTCCTACAGCATGGAGATTAGGTCATTCCTCCTGAAAGCTTCTCAGTTTTGCAAGCACAGATGGGACTGGAGTTAAGGTAAATTTCTCCTGTTGTGGGTGAATTTTCTAACCACTGAAAGACCAGACAAAAGAACTACAGTGAAGGTCTTATTTTTATTTTTTTTCCATGTTTGATATAGTGCCAAATTCATTGCTAAGTCAAGGCCACAGTCAAAAATGACAGAGACATGACCTGCTTATGAACTCTGATGAGAGTTAATGTTGAGGTTCTTCTGAGCACGTTAGAATGAAGACATGGTGGCAAAGCAGTTTAATATAAAACCCATAAGATCATCTGGATTTAGGATTATCCAGAGTTGTATGGTGACCGGAAAGGAAGTCTGACAAAGTCCATTAAGGACTGAGGTACCGAGTGGCAAGTAACTGACTATCTCATATAATGGCTGAGATTTTATTAAGATGGGGCAATGGAACAAATTGGTACAAGAAGTTGAGGTGTGGTGACTTTGTATGTGCCTAGCTGATAGCAAATGTTATGTAATATAGCTAAACACAATGCTTTCTTAAAGCATTGTTTACAATCTGATTAAAAAACAAAACTAAACAACCCAGACATTGCTAAAGCAGGTAGATGTAAATTGTATATTAACATCTCTGTAATTTGCAGTTAACTCCTATGATATTCTAAAGTGATGCCCCTTTTTTTTTTTTTAATATATAATTTTAATTTTTTTAAGATGTGGGAAAATCACTATGATTACAGACTGTGATATGTTCAAGTATGGATTTAGGAAACTGAGGTCCTTTTATTAGAAGAAAGAGATGTAACGGGCACCTTTTTTGAATGTATCCTTACTTTTCTGTACTGGTTTTAGCACTGATGTTGTTATGCTTCACAGAGGCTTATTACCTTAAGATGTAGTAATGTTACTTCCAGATTCAGAATGGTTTGGGTGTAGCTACTTTGTAATGCGCTTGTGTAAGCTATTGCTCATCTGAATCTTCCTGAGTTGATGTATTCACTGACCAGCTGCCCACTAATGGTAAACTATGCTAGCCTATATATACTGTACTCACAGGAGATAGATACATACAATGGTTTGCTGCTAGAATTTCCTACACCAATTCATGCCTTGTCTAGACTAAGAGAATAAAATATGATTAGTGCACAGATAATATGTGCTAACTGATACATTTTATAGTACCACTTCACACCTATGTACTGGTAGTGTTGCCTAAAATGAAGTCAGCTGATAGTGATAGTTTCTGCACATAACATTTAAACTGTAGAACTTTTTTTTTCCCCCATAGAATGGACTAGTACAGAAGCTAGAATAAGGAGGTGTGCATCACACTGCATTACACCACATGAAAACAGATGCTTAAAAGCCTCATATTTCAATTCAAAAGTCTTGAAAATAAAAAGAAAAAAAAAAAGAGAGAAAAAAGAGGAGGGTCTGCACCATGCCATGTATGAACATTGAACTTTATGTATCAAGGATTGTGCTGACTAAATACTATAATGTTGTGTGTTGGTGTATGTTGCAGAGGAGGCCACTGTCATGCACAAAATTTGGTAGATTCTGTTGTCTTCCTCTGAATCTGATCTGCACATGTGTAATATATCTGGAGCATCCACAATGCAACAGACAATTTGCATTTGTAACATCCATATGCCTGGAAGTGCCCCAAAATTTACTGCAGTAAACAGTGCCAATACGGGATTTAAGTCCTCTTACTCCTCTGGTAAATCCACGTCATCTAGTCATATCTCATCTAGAGTCTATGTTTAGACAAAAGCGACTGATGGCATTAAACACTATATCAATTGGTCAAGAGGTTGGATAAGTGCCATTTATTTCAGAGCCTTAAAAAAAAGGGATAGGGGAGGTGTGGGGGAGTATATGCCTTAACTGGATGCCAAAAAAAGTCTGAACAAATGCAAAGAGCTAGTAGCCTAGCTACTGTCTTCCATCTCCTGAGAATATATATATATATATATATATATATATTTGTGTGTGTGTGTGTGGCTTCCTTAAGAGAAACAGGACAAGCATATCTTATCTTATGCTCTGCAGGTGCAGGGAATGTAATAATTGGCTTGCGTCTGTACACTGTCAAAGTTGGTGCACTCTCTAGCCTTCAGGTATGGCAGAAAAGGACTAGAGAAATGTCCCAGAATTAACAAGGTTAATATACTAATGGTCAACCTGCATTATACCTGGTCAACCTTTCAGCTGAAAGCCTTAAAACACAAAGATGGACGGCATCATCCTGAATCTCAACATGAGCCGCAGGAAAATTAGAAACATCCCTAGGACTCAAGGCCAAAATAAAAATCTGAAGGTAAATTACTCCTAGGCCCAAAAGAAAATGCTATATTTATTTAATTTTATCTTTATATGGAGGTCTTATATCCTATTTTTCATGTTTATAACTTTATACATATAGACTACTGAAAATATATATATTTAAAAACATACACAGCAATATTATTCAGTTAATGTCACAGATTCTGCAGAATGGAATCAACTCTCATTGGCATGAAAGGCATCCTGCAAGATGTATGTCTGTCTGCAATGTGTCACATAGATGGGACATGCTTTAGTGGAAAACTCTAAATCTGAAATGCCTTTCCCTTCAGTCAGACACAATGCTGCGAGCAAAAACTGCTATAGCATCTTCTTATGTTTTGAAGTAATTTGCATTCTGTTATGTTCTCAAAGTACATGTTGTTTTAAAAGTGCAATAAATAAAGAATACAGTTAATTTAGATTACTTTACTAAATCTGAATTATATACAGAATTCTTAGTACATGAAGCTTATTAGATAGAATATATCTCCTAAAAATCACATAATGAGTGCAATTGCAATCATTGTGTGTGCATATAGAGTATTCCAGGGAATGTCATGAATCCATTTCATGTCAGTGCATGCTGTATATTGATTGGACCTGTCAGCTTCAATGGAATATCCTCAGTCTAACTCACATCAGAGACTGGCACTATATTTTTATCTCTCAGACAGTCAAATGATATCCAAAATTACATGTAAGCAAATATCTATCTGTTGACTCTGCATCAGAGAAAACTTAGATGTGTATTTTAATTCAAAGACACTAGAGCATGTAAAGCTTATGATGTGTTCTTCAGTTACATTAATTTTAGGCAGGGGTTTGGAAATAGCAAAGCAGAAAACATGATTATGCCACTCTAAAAAAGTCTATGGTATGCCCACATTTTAAACACAGTATGCAATTCTGATCTCTTCCTGACTCAAACAGATCTAGTAGAACTAGGAAAGCTCCAGAGGAAGGGGAAGAAGTGACAGAAGGTATGGCATGGCTTCCATAAGGTAAGTCTCTTCAGGCTAGGTAAGAGGTGGTCAAGGGAGGTCAGACAAAGGTCTGTAAGTGTGCCATGGTGAAAATCAACAAAAAATGATTGCTTGCTATTCCTTGTAACGTAAGAAAAAAGGGCATTAAATTAAATTATTAGGCTGCATATTCAAAACAAACAATAGGAGGTATTTTTTCACATAGGGTGTAGTTAAACTGTGGGAGTCATTACCACAGAAGGTTATACATGACAGAAGATTATGTGAACTGAAAGAATGATTAGATACATTCACAGGCAAAAAAAAAAAAAAAAATCTTTTAAGGCTACAGCACACAAAGGTAAAAAAACCTAACTGTACCTCATAAAACTGCTGGAATTTGGAAGGCATGCCAGGGGAATTTCCACTAAATAAGTACCTTGCTCTTGAGCACTCTTTCAGGCATTTGCTAACAGCCACCATGGCAGACAGGATGCTGGAGCTAGACTAATCTTTCATCTGTTCAGCTCAGTTTGTACTTTAACTATTATTCCTGGTTTAAAGGTTTTGCTTTCAACATAAACACATCTCATCTTGCTGTAGCATATTGCATATGCATATTAAACCCACAGCATACTGCTGAGACAGCAGGATCTTCGATGAACCTCAATATAATGTTGAGGTACTATGACATCCTAAATTTACAAAGTGAATTTCTTGGCATCATATAGGTGAACATTGAATGGGTGAATTAAAACTTTATTTCTTTGCATTAATGGTTTATCTGGTATGAGACAAGATTTCTTATTTATTTAATTTTATAGTGTAGAATTGGAATTTTGCAAGTGTGCTTACACCCTGAAATATCTCTCATTATTGAGATGGATAGAATATATATGTATTATAGATACAGATAACAGGTGTTGCTATGTGATATGTTTTATTGTGTCTCATCTGATTTTGATGCACTTCATAAGGTTTGTTTTTAGATTTATAATGGCTTTGCACTTCTTATTCCATGATTAATTTCAACTGTTAAGCATTTACAAAAATATTTGCGTCTTTTTCTTCACCATGTTGCCTTTCTCTATATAAAATTATACCTCCTGAGCTGTAGAATGGTCAAGTTTTAATCCCAAACCAGTAACATCTATTCTGTATTTAAAAATATCACTGCTTTTAAGTCCAATACCTAGTACTCCTGCAGGGCTAGAGGCAATAACTTGTGAAGGGAAAAATTCTCAGCTTTCCAATTGGACACGCAGACCTTGCTTCTAACCCTGCAGGGCTGTCAGCTATCAAACTTTGAAGTCATGACATTTTAAAGAAAATATACGGAGGAGTTATTTTTATAGGAACAGAAAACCATTTTTGGCTTACTTTAGAAAGTTTTTACTGCTTTTTTATTTTCCCTATGCTTTCAATAACTAAGATATCTAATTTTGCAGGTGGATATGTATGAAAATAGTACTCATAACATGCTTTAAAGAGTCTAACTTCTTCTAAAGGTTATAAGATATAAATTAATGTAAAGGTTTTAACACTTGTGGAAAATGAAGGAATCAAACACTCAAGGTCATCAAATACAGAAATAAAGGCCTCAGCTGAGGCTCTTATGGTTGTGTTTTAATGTCTAGTGTCTTATCTTTCATCCCATCTCACATTAAAATCAATTAAAATGATTGCAGCATTAGTTGAATTAAGCCATCCTTCATTTTAAGTGATACGTTAATTATTACAAGTAGGTAGTACAATACAAATTGGAATTTCTTACAGAATCCTATAAAAGAGTTATACACAACACAAGTACTTATATGAGATTTTCAAAAAATGTGTGCTTTGGAAAATTATTAGCTCACTTGCTTTAAAACAGAAAATATTGTACTACTCTATAGCTCTGAGTTTCACAAATTTCCAGTTCTGAGCTCACTTAAGTATAAAAAAAATCAAAATTAGTATATTTTAAACATAATTAATTCTATTTCGGCTAAACTGATTTCTCTTGAAGTTTGGTTTTCTTTTAACTTCGGTAATTTTAACTCAGGAATAACTTTATCTCTGACAGAATTACTTCAAAATTAATTCTTTTTTAAATGTAGGAATTTAATGTAGGAAATTGAAAAAAAATACCATAATACATTGGTTTTCTAAGTTCATGGTTCATCATAATATTAAATATGTCTATAACTCTATATGCCGGTGATTTTAATTGGTTTACTCATACACTCAAAAGTAGTCACATACTCAGGTTTGTTGTGAAATTACAGCCATCTCCATTTCAGTATCACAAAATATCAATACATTAAGCCTCAAAACAGGACTTTAAAGTAAGCAAGGATCACACCCAGATGGCAATACTCTATGTTGGCACTACTAGATAATGAGAGCAAATCCTTCTGGCCTCTATATCATAACAATCTTTCATTTCAATTTATATATATATATTTTATTTATTTTTAAACACTACACATATTACATTGTAACTTAGGATATGAAAGATCTTTCTTCTTGAATTAATTAATCATTCAAATAATTGATGATTATAGTATCGGTATTGTTTGTATTCATAATATGAATTATTATCCATGAATAAACCCATATTACACCAGATGAAAAATTATAAACAGATTTATGTTAAATGAATACATTTTTGCAACACTTAGCAGAATTAAGAATCAATTCCAACTTGAATGCAAATAATAATCATAATCACAGAAACATATTTCTCTATCAAAACATGCTTTAGATCTCATTCTGTGCATGTAGTGTAATTTCTTTCCCTTATCAGATGCTTCTCTCCAATTTCTAAAAGAAAAAGGAATGATGATACTTCTTGTCATTTTCAAAATCTATAGCTTCATAGAACTATTTGACTTGATGTTGGCTTGATATTACAGTTTCTAGAAGTCATGTGAAGCCCAGAACACTTATACAAGGTCATGAGTATGCCTTATGCTGAATATCCAGGAAAAGATTCCCTTTTATTTATTTGTTAACAACATCAATAGGCAATTAAATATTTGCTAGTAGTTGCAGAAAATGTTTCTTTGTTAAGCAAAGTTCATCCTAACATTGTCCCACTTAATTGTCAGTCATTACTCTTCAATGTCATTGAAAAAGGAAAGGTACGGTTACTGTGAGAAATCCCAGTACAAGTCCTGGAAGAAGTCAGCAGACTGCAAAAGAGATCATCCTGCAGCACTTTCTGCATGGATACCATAGCTCTTCCCTGACTGAAACCATGTGAAATACATGAAATGTTTCACTGCCCATATAAAACCATTCAACTGGCGAAAGTCCCATGGAAGGCACTACTAGAAAGAAGGACACATATATTTGAGAGAAGATATTACTGATGCAGCTTTGTGTTACCAGTGGTGTAAAAGTGAGAAGTAGGCAATGACAGACTTCTTTCCAAGACATTGCTGGTGATACAGGGATGGAGATGCAGCTGAAGAGGGACTATGACATGACTGGATCAAACAGGAGGAGAAGATACACTGCAGTACTTGATTTGGGTGTCAGGAGAAAGGGAAGCTTATTGAATAATGCCTGTGCACATATTCCATCTAACAGATTCTTCTATATCTGTACAAGGCAGGTGACACTTTAATGAAACATTCTGTAAACTTTCTCAAAATATCTTTGTGATTTCAGTGTACAGCATGTTTATACACTTTCCCCTTCAAATTAACAGGTTTTCAAACATTTTACCCTTGTTTAACAAGCTTCTGCTCCAAGAATGAAAGGCTAATCTGGTACTACCTGCATGATGTTAATATGTATTTTGGTCAAGTCTATAGCTACGATAGTATACACAAAGTGTAATGCCAAAACATGAGATGAAGACAGCACTTATGTAACTAAGATAAATAGGGTTAACATCAGTTTTTGCTTGTAATTACATTACAAGCTTATGTTACAGCAAGACATATTGAATTATCTATCTGCTACATTAGCAAATATTTTTAAAAGAGCTGTGGATGTCTGCAATTTCAGTATTTTAGCTAGTGAATGCTGCATCTTACTGTATTTGATCTTTTCGCCATTAAAATAATAAAAAACATCAGGTCCACTGAAAAACAAGATGTTCATACACAAAGAAAAACATTCAGTAACCAATTCCTTCTCCACAAAGCAAAATTGTTTACAGAATGAGCTCTAGAGATGTGCACCTGTTTTTGTTTGTGTGTGTGTGTGAAACTATGTGCTGGTTTTTGTTTGTTTGCTTGGTAGATTTCTTCCAGAAGAAAAGCAAATATTAGAGAGGATTGTTCTTAAGATATTTAGAGAAAAATACAAAACTATGTGAATAGGAATTAATCTCAAATTATGGAAAACAAGTGTGTTTGTGAGCACATCAACATCTTCCCCACAACACTAAGTTTCTGATTTAAAAATAAATCGATGTCAATTCTTAATTGACTTTGTAAAAATTATTTTAGAGATAAATGTAAAAATTCAAAAAAGAGCTGCGACATTAAACTTCACCACTGCTTCAAAAATAGTCTGCTCTTAAATCATGTATATTCTCATCTTGAGATTAAATTATTAATACAGCAGTTTTGTTCCTTGAACTAATAAAGGAAATTTTGATATACAAGAAGCATCTCTGTTCATACAACTGATATTCTAAGCACACACACACATTTGTGTATGCAATATTATAAATGGAGATATTCCCACCCTTACATGTGTAAATCATTAAAGGATCTGGTTCTAATACTACTGGGTATATAAAACTGTGGTGTTGCCAGCTGAAATGCAAATGACAGTAGCAACCTGTGCATAGTGTCATAGAATTTATATAAAAATTTATCTGAGTATTTGCTAATGTAGACAGCATAGAAGTCTGCTCCTTTATCTACAGTCTTGTTTACAGATTTCCCATGAAATTACTGTCAGAAACTACAAAGGTCACATTAAATTTCTTTGAAGGTGTTTCTGGATAAAGTCCTCTGTGTCCATGATGCAACATATCAAACACTGCTGTAAATGCATGTACTGTAAGCACTGCTTTTCATGACAAGTAAGTCATCATATTAACGAATGGAAAAGGCCTCTAGCTATCTTGTGACTCCTACATTTTTCCTTTTACCAGTTTTGAGTCCTTTCATGAATGCACAGTGTGCATTATATGCTGCAGGACTAGAATCATTGTTTTAACTGTCCCTTTTTGCTTTTGGATAAATGAAGGGAAATGGTCACATAAAAGAAGAGACAGTATATAAAATTACTAAAGCTTTCTTTCAGAAAAGCAAATCCCTCACTACCTCCCAAGGGAATTATATGAAAAGCTCATGCAAACAGAACGTGTATATTTTTATGTCTCAAGCTATGAAGTTACAGCCACATAGGGTATTTCATTTTGTATTCACTATCAACTACAATTGCTTCTCTTTCCATCTAATCTTTCATCTCTGCAGCTCCTCTTCAGAATCTCATTAGATTAATAGGTCACTAAAACATTGTTTGATCATATCTCACAACCACCTTCATCAACTTATGAGTCAACTCTGCAACGTATGAAAGCAAGATCAGTTTTTTACTCACTTCCTCTAATGCATTTTAAATATTTAATGTTAAGAAAATATCTATTTCTTCCCAACTTCTTTTGTGTGTCACAAGGTAGTGGGTATTTTAATTCAAGGTTAATATAAAAAAATCCCAAACTATAGAGATTTCAAACTCATCTGAATGACAGATGCACAAAATCAATGTTCTAATGAATAGGACAGTTGGAGGATATACAAAAGAAATTAACTCTTGAAGGACAACCAAGGGCAGCCTGAGCTGGGCTACTGGGATCTTATGATGGCAAAACAGACCTAGCTAAATACCTGGTGTTTGGTTACATAATGTTGACAAACTCTGTGATTTGATGTTAAGACTTCTCTTAGTATCTGTTATTCCCCTAATTGTTCTAAGAAATATGATATATTAAATACTTCTCTTCCTGTGCAAAGCAAGAAATGAAAAAGGAAATATATTTCTGTCTAGAGAGTATTTTGTTAGCTTAATCCTCCCACTCTACTGAAATCAGGTAAGGCATCAGAGCAATGTCTGATTTAGCACCCAATGTTTGATGAAAAATGCAAAGTAACAGAAAATAGTAGATATAGAGAATCAGAAATCTAGATCAGAAAGATCTAGAAAATACAATCCTGATGAGAAAGGCTGTAAGAACACTTATATTCAATTGAGTGAAAAGAAAAACTGAGGGGAAACGTGATAACAATTTCCTTATGTATAAGAGGTTGCCTGAAAGAGAAAAGCAGTAGTGTCCTGTTCTCCTTTTCCACTAGAGACAGAAAAAAAAAAAAAAAAGAAAAAAAAGTGATGAGCTTAGATTGGGGCAGGGGCTACTAGGAGAAGCTTTCCAGCTGTACTGACACGACAGTAAGGCCTTGATCATTCCACCTCAGGGAGCCATGGAATCTCCGTCATTTCAAGTTCTTAAGAACAGGTTACAGAGCAGTCTACTGGGAATGGGCAAGAGTCCAGAGTAAGCGATCTCTTGAGTGACCTCTTTCACTATGTGCTACAAGGCAGTGTTTGCTTCTGAAGGTAGCTGCATTTGCTGAATGCTCTTGAAAATGCTGAGGTGCCTTCCACTACCAATGGCTGTATTAGGACTATGCTGCATCTTGCCTATTTGAGCACAAAATTGGGAAGCAGACAAGGTAAATGTTTGGCAGATTATCAGTACGGTTTAGAGAAATGCATTTTTTTTTCCAGTTGTGTTATGTTTGTTTCAGGATTCCCGTGATGTGACCTATTAGATTTCAAAACTGAGAAGAACTGTAAATGTAATTATAAGATCCAAAGCCAGCTGAAGCAAGCAGAAAAATTTCAGCTGGCTTGGATGGCTTTGGGACAGGTCTGCAGAATGTGTGTGTGTGCGTGTGTGGGTATAAGGTCATTTATGTGTGCATGTGGGACAGAGGATGAAGATATTTGTACAGACACTCACTCTGATTTTGAAACATTGGCATTCTGTAACTGACTCAGGGGTGTATTCAAGCTGCCTAATTTAGGAGTTTAAATTAGTGTGGCATTTAGGTTCAAGACAGAAAAAGTGAAACTGCCTAATCTCTGGGGTAGACAGGCTCCCCATATGCCAGTGAAGAGACGTAATCTCTGTGCTTATATGAAACACTTATTATAATCTGAATACAGACTTCATGATCAAATTGAACACGTTTTTAAGCATTTGGCTTATCTTAAGTGTCTGAGTAGTGCTTCCACAGGAACATATTATAGAACATAAACCAGAGTATCATGACTCACAAAAAAGGGAAATAAAATTAAAATATTTAAAAGGTCATATTTCATTTTTAGATGATGCAGAAACTATTTTATATGTTCATAACAGTCAATTGGAAGCAGTGGAATTTTCTTAGTAATTTGTGAAGCTAATTAGTTGATACACTGAGAAATCCAAGCTATAAAGCATACCATAGTCAAATCAATGATAATAAGAAATAGTTTTGATGATTTTTTTATTATTATTCCATATAGAGACACAATAATATTGCAGAAAATTGATTTTCTGTGGAAAAGTTCCCCTGCTAAGCATTGTATTCATCATATTGGAAGCCAATGAGTTTTTTTAAAAGAACTAATAAATAGCTCAAACAATGTTAGCAAAGTTTTTTCCCCTACAGTGTTAAATTCAGGCTGTTAAACTGAATAGTGAAATGGGTCAGTGATCCAGCCCCCCGAGTTTCCTACACAATGGCCTCCTGTGAGGCACAATGTTCTCTGTGAAGTTATTTAGAGTTGACAAGCCATATCACCTCCCAGGAGGTGGATGAGGCTCTAAGCTATACATTTTTTAATACTGCAAAAAAACATTACATTTTTTTAGTATTGATCTGTGCATACAGCTCCTTTTGAGGTACATAGTACTTTTATTTGTGGACCAAAGAAAATAGATATTAATGTTATAGTACTGTAATATATCATGTATAAACAATTAAAACAAACAAACTAACAATCAAACAAAAAAAGCAAGCAAACAAATCAAAAAAACAAAACAAAAACAAAGTCAAAGTAACAGCTTTTATAAAAGTTGCATTTTCTTATCAAGTGCCAGAACCCTGATTTCACAAACAGGCTCTGATTACCCTGACCAGTAACAACCATTCTCCATAAACCTCCTGTGCAAAATCTCTTCCCACCCCTTCCCAGAGGCTTGGATCAAGTGTCACTCCTGATCTGGCAGAACTGTGTACCTTTTTTTACTAACCTGCTGTGAAAACACCTATGTTGTGAGAAAAAGGTGTGAACAGCTGGGACCTCCATGCACACATGCTCCATCTGTTAGCTCAGGGGCTGCATTTAAGCTCACCTCTGTCCTTAGTCCATGTCTGTGCTATACTGTATATATGTTGCCCATGGCCTTGTACCATGCCAGCCATGACCTTGTCTTGCTTGCTTGACTTGCCAACTTGATCTCGAACCTGCCTTGTCACTACAGGCTATCTGATGGTGAGCGGTCTGTATTTTACTCTGGACCTGTTCTGCTCTTCTTGTTTGGGTACTGTGGGACTGCATCCTTTAACTAAGTTCTTGCTGTCAGTTTCAGCTCCCAGCTCACCTTCCCTTGAGGAGATGCCCAATCCTGCTGCTCCCTGATGTCAAGATGCCATACCATAGTACAACCAAGAACATACAAGGGACAAGGGACAACTATTAGAGTGATAGGGTCCCTGAATGAAAGCTCTTACTTTTGTCTTAGTCCACTAAGGGCAAGTTTTAGCACCTTTCTGGAGAGGCTGTGAACCTTATTAAACAGTTTTGGGATAAACTGTATTATATAGTACAGTGAAAGAATACACTGCAAATCAGTACAACACATTGAACAGGAAAGGACCTTGAGATGTCTTTTGCTATGGTGTTGCAAGAATGGCTTAAAAAGGTCCATTAAGCAATTACATTAATTACAGAATCTCTCCTATTTCACAGAAAATATTTAAGTTCTGTTTGACTCTTTCATACTTCCTTTGAAATCTTGGAGAGACAGCAGGACAAGATGCCATCACCCTACACTGATGAAGTATCTTTACAGTTTTGCATATTATCAACACAATGATCATTTCCCAAAGTATCTTTGTAACACTTTTTTTTTTTCTTTTTTTTTTTTTTTTCCTCCAGAAAGAACCTTCCCTGTCACTCAAGCTTTACACTCCTACCTCCTGAAAGCTGATTGAAGGCAGGTCCGTTTGGATGAGGGAATTGAGTGCACCTTCAGTAAATTTGCAGATGACACCAAGCTGGGGGGAAGTGTCAATCTGCCAGAGGGTAGTAAGGCCCTGCACAGGTTCCTGGATAGGTTGGATTGATGGGCAGGAGCCAATGGGATGAGGTTCAACGTGGCTGAGTCCTGCACTTTGGCCACAACAACTCCGTGCAGCGCTACAGGCTTGGGGCAGAATGGCTGGAAAGCTGTGTAGAGGAAAGGGAGCTGGGGGCGTTGGTCGACGCTTGCCTGAATATGAGCCAGCAGTGTGCACAGGTGTTCAAGAAGGCCACCAGCATCCTGGCTTGTATCTGGAATACTGTAACCAGCAGGACCAGGCAAATGATTGTCCCCCTGTACTCAGCTCTGTTGAGGCAGTACCTCAAGTATTGTGTTCAGTTTTGGGCCTTGCACTACAAGAAAATCAGTAGGACATCATATGAAAGATAGGTGCTATTGAGGTGCTTCCTCAGTGAAACCAATAAGCCAATTGTCCATAGACATGAAGATGTCATGTACAACTGGAAAGTATTGAATTATAGTCTCGTTGAGGTGTCTGACTCTCCATGTCTATTTCTAATTAGGTACCCAACATTGAAAAAGAAAAATATTTCAGGTACCCTTATTTAATATTTCTTACTGACTAATACAGATGTCTCCTTGTCTGTTGCACTGTTTTATATGAATCACATTCTAAGGAGTCTAGTTCTCCCTCTTTTCTTTAGATCAGTGACTCACTGAGGGGGACTGATCATACCCTCCTTTCTTTATTCACCTGGGGCAAATCATAGAAATCATATCACAGAATGGCCTTGGTTGTAAGGCACCTTAAAGATTATCTAGTTCCAACCCCCCTGCCATGGGCAGGGACACCTTCCACTAGACCAGGTTGCTCAAAGCCCCATCCAGTCTGGCCTTGAACACTTCCAGGGATGTGGCATTCACAACTTCTCTGGGCAACATGTTCCAGTGCCTCACTACCCTTACAGTGAATAATTTCTTCCTAATGTCTATTCTAAATCTGTTCTCTTTTAGAGAATTCAAGACCATTCCCCCTTGTCCTGTCATTATCTACCCGAGTAAAGAGTCCCTCTCCATCCTTTTTGTAAGACCTCTTTAAGTACTGAAAGGCCATAATGAGGTCTCCCGGGAGCCTTCTCTTCTCTAGGCTGAACAGACACAGCTCTCTCGGCCTTTCCTCACAGGAGAGGTGCTCCAGTCCTCTGATCATCTTTGTGGCCCTCCTCTGGACTCGCTTGAGCAGGTCCACATCATTCTTATGCTGGGGCCCCAGCCCTGGATGCAGGACTCCAGGTGGGGCCTCACAAGGGCAGAGCAGAGGGGGACAATCATCTCCCTCGACCTGCTGGACACTCCTCTAGTGATGTAGCCCAGGATGCAGCTGGCCTTCTGGGCTGCAAGCACACACTGCTGGCTCACGTCAAGCTTTTTGTCCACCAGAACCCCACAGTCTCTTCTCCCAGTCTGTATTGCTGTCTGGGATTGCTCTCACCCAGGTACAGTACCTTGCACCTCATTTGAACTTGAACCTCATTTGGTTCACATGGGCCCACTTCTCCAGCCTGTCCAGGTCCCTTTGAATGGCATCTCTTCTTTCTTTGGTATCAGCTGCACCACTCAGGTTGGTGTCTTCTACAGACTCGCTGAGGATGCACTCAATCCCATTGTCTATGTCATTGATGAAGATATTGAAAAGCACTGGTCCCAAGACAGACCCCTGAGGGACATTGCTCGTCACCGGCCTCCATTTGGACATAGAACCATTGACCACTGCAGTGCAAGTGTGGCCATCACTGGCACTGACTGCAATATCAAAGTTCAATACAGGCACAGAGTAAAGCAGGTATGATACAGTGGAGTCACAGGTCCAGTATTTTGGTTATTTTTCAATGAATAAATTCTATAAATATAAAAACAATAAAAGTCCAAGGAAAATATGCCTTTAAAAACATTCTCCACAGAACAAACAAAGCAGGGGTACTTATTAAAACTTATCAATTAAAAGAGCTTGCCTGTAACTGCTCTTTTTTTTTTTTTTCTTCCTTCTTCATTTATGAGCTAATGTGTTAAATGATACATGTATATTTTACTTCCTCCACCTTCACAGATGCTGCAGTTGAAATTGTACTTTAAGATTGCAGAAATTAGCTGTGTTCTGAAAATAATAATAAAAAGAAACAGCAACCTTTTTCTTTATTCCATATTTTTTTAAATTTCATATTTTTTCATTAAAGAGCTCCTGCATGAGGTTGCTGTTGGAATTTTGCTCAACTGGAACAAAGCCAGTGAAGTACATTTTAAGCTTGCTTTCAAGTCCTTCCTAAGAGCTGAAGAATGAAAAATGGTCTGTTGGCAAACTGCGGCAAGGGTTTTCCTTTCCTGTCTTTTTTTTCTGTGAGTTTATTATGACATTTGATATTACAAGCCATGAAATTTTGCTTTCTAGTCCTGAAACATCTCTGAGAATTCAATGTACTACACTTGAATGCTTCTAACAGATTTAACATCCAGTAGACAACTTTTAATCATCTTTGTGGAGTCAGATTTGTAGCATCCCCTGGGCTCAATAATCAGTCTTTTATTATCATTGATCAGTGTGTTACCACTGGATATTTATCAGTCATTATATTAATTTCAGTGTGGTAAAATGCATTCACTTTTGGGCATACACTTGCATGAACTAATTGATTCCTCTGCTACTGTTCTAAAAACTTGAAGGTAATCAAGGAATGCTTTCTGGTATCTGTGTCAAATATCTTGGATTCCTCTAGTAACAAAATAACATGTTCACTGATGTTCTTTTTTCTCTGGTTGGAATTCGGTCCTTTTTCTGTTGAAAATACCAGTCAATCATGTCCTCATCACTCTTCTTATAACCATTCCTTTTTTTATTCCTATATCCTGTACTCAGGCTGATAGTTAAAATAAACATCTCTTCAGAAACATAAAAATATTCCCTATGTCAGGTATCCTCCTCACACAAAGTTATCAATTGGATACAGTTAGACCCATTCTTTATGTGGTCTATTAATATCCTAACTTTGCATAACCAAAACTGATTGTCTCTCATGCTTGTGTCTGTAAAAAATGATAGAGGGAGCTGAAATTAATTTAAAATTTCATCTCTCTTATGAGAAATAGATATATTTATTTATTTATTTATTTATTTTTCTGATGCTCTAGAACTGGTAGTTGTTCAGTCTACTTTCTGATGGGCACTTGCTCTTCTAACACTAGTTTGTTTCCAAAACACTATCCAGTACCAAACTTTCGTCATTACAGTCATCAGCAATTCCTTGTGATTCCAAACAGAATTTTCTCTAGTTAGCCTCCTACCTATGACAGCTGTCTTTGACATAAGTAGACTCAGTTTTCCTCAAATGCTTCCTAAGAGTTGTTTTGAAGTACTGTGTTATTTCTTGGTTCTCCTTCGTTCTGTACAAATGAGATTGGCCTACCAACTGTGGCTTGATCAGCTCCACAAAATCTTTTCTGAATGTATCAGACAGGCTTCTCTCTTCTCAAGGACTTGATTTTTACCTGCTTCTCTTCAGTAATCTGATCTGCCAATGTGGGCTTAAATTTTATTTATAAGCTGATGACAAGCAGATTGATGTTATAAAATTAGCCTTTAATATTTCTTCTGCCACATCTGTGCTGCTTGCTTGCCAAGCAGATGACAAGGCTTGGATGTTTAGAAATTTCATACAATTTAATGTAAAAAATATACACTGCTAGGGGGAAATAGAAACCACTTTAAATCACCATTCTTTTGTAAGCCTGTCATCGTGGGTTCACAATAAAGCATTCTGCAATAGATAGGACTGAGATTCTCAGATCTTCTAGCATCAAAATCATATGTAAGTTTTTAAACATCAAAAATGACGGTGTCAGGAATGAGGCACTAGAGTTCCAAACCAGTATGCTAGGCAGCCTGTACCAATTGTCAGCTTAGCCTCCGGCAAATTTTAAATGAAGAAACTGGGCTACTTTTCCACAGTCTTCAGAGTAGGCACAGACTTAATTTCTAGCCTTCTCTTTTTTAACATGCGCAGTCCTTTCTAATAACAATATATGGGAATTCATAAAAGTAGTCTCCTAGTTCTAGATGAAGGAAGGCCAGATAATTATAAACTCTCGTATCCTGTCACAGGACAGGAGCAACATGTTCAGATAGTCTACTATGAATAAATACAACATGTATTTTTCATGTCAGAGGTTTCTAGCAGTTTCACAGAATGTTTACTGATTACAGGAGGAGATTCCCCATGTGGGTTTCTGGATAAGAATTTTAGGTATGTTAGGTGATTTTGCATTTGTTATTGGCAGGCCAGAGGCACTTTTTTCTTTTCTTACTTTGGATCACTTTTTTTTTTTTTTTTTTTTTTTAAAGGAAAACAGTCTTTCTAACAGCAAGATTTTAAATTCCTGAATGTTTCCAAAATCAGGCAAAAATTCTCTAGTTTTATGATGCTATTCATTGCCTTTAAGTTCTATAAATATGTATAGGAAAACTTTTTTTTTTTTTTTCAAGCCTTCTAAAGCAAAAGTTGCACAGGAATACTTTAGAAACAAATTTAATTATTTTGAGTACTTGTTTCTCTCACTGGTCATCCTGTTTGTTCATTTTCTTAATGATTCTCTTTGTAGTTGAAAATAGGGAAAAAAATCTGACTAAATATAGGCAAAAATCAACCCTAGAATAACTATACTGCCTATGTGTCATTTCTTATATCCTGTTGCTTAATGCAATGATCTCCTCTGTGTCACAAGAAGAGTTTCCCATTCAGACAGAACTGATGGTGGCAGAGTGCCAACCTGCAGCAGGGGACTCAGGCAGGCAGGTCAGAATAGCGGTAGAGTTTAAAATGATACAAATGCTGCTCTTCTTTTCCAGAGGTGATAAGGATGACAGCTGGCTCAGGATCTCATCATGAAGATTCTCTGAGTCAAATCCGCAGCTATAACACGACCCTTGACTGTAAGATTTTGGGATAAAGCCAACAGACTAAGTGAATCTGCTCATAGTGTGGTTATAGACTGAAGCTGGGCTCCCAGAAAAGTGAAAGTGGAACCACCAGAAAATCTGGAAACTAATTAATCCTATCTTCTTACACATTTTTTACAAAAGGAGAGACACATCTCCACTTCCAGGATGAACTTTGAGATTTTGGAGGTGCCTTTGGCAGAAAGAAGTGTCACTGAGTACAAGAAAAAGTATTACTTTCATAGCAGACCTACATCAAAGACTTTCCATGAAAACTGTAAAACTACTCCTGTTATTCATAGATATGTTTGGGCTTTATTCATAACTGGAAACTGCAGTAGCTTAGACATCACAAAAAGTGTCTTTACTCTAGTTTTGGGTCATCCACCATCTTCATTTATTTACAGGCACTTTACAGCTGCTTTGGAGTTTAGGCTTGAAAGGGTGACCAGACAAAAATCTTGCACTAAGTTTGGATCACTTCTTCATATTAAAAGTTTGAATTGAGTGTTCAGCAGCTTTTTTTTTTTTTTTGAGTTAGAAATTATTATTATATTTAAAAGGTAATGAAAAATATATATTTATGTAAAGGAAGATTTAAAAGAAATTTCATTTTATCTGAATTAAGAACAATCTCTTTGTACTTTTTGTTTGCTTGTACTTTTTACAAATACTTCTTGCAAAAATAAAAACAAACACAGAAATCCATTTTTCTGTTTCATTATCAGGACACCTGAATATCTGTTCACTTTTGATTCTGTTTGCTGAACTGTTAAGCTTAACGCCTGTTAATTTTATTTGTAACATATTGAGCCAATTTCACTAGTATGCTTTGCTTGTTTGTACCTCTTCAGGTATGCACAGCAGGCAAGAACTGAGTTTAGCCAGCTGATTAAAGTGATTGGCATCAATGGAGCATTGCAAAACAGAATGTACCAGTAAATGCAGCCCTTCTTTAAAAAAATAATGTCAAATGTTAATCTTCCTTTGATTACTCTTTAACAGGTTAAACAAAAATACGTTATTCTTAATTTTAAATATAAAGAAGCTCACTGATATGTTGGTGCAGTCCTGTGAATATGGATGTATACTGGTATTTGAATGAATTTTTGACCAATTTGACATATTCATCTCCCAGTTTTATATCTGTGTTTGTATATGCTAAATTCACGTGTCAATACATAAAAACAACAAAATGGGCATACAGATTTCACTTTTGTTCCATCACATTTGTGAACATTCAGATGGTTTGATATAGAATTAGAGAGGTGCTCTGCATAAAATTTTGGCTTTGGTTGGGATGCTGCTCCTGTTTCTGGTTTGCAAATGTACAGAAAATTTTGGGTCAATGATTTTACATACATAATTATTTTGAGTATCCAGTAGGTTATATTTAAAGGTCTAACTTCATCCTTGCTTTATGCATAATTATTTATACGCTGCATATTAGGCCTTCATAATCCTGGGCAGGCTGGGGATGGACAGCAGAAGTCATGCACATAAATGACGCAGGCATACATTGTAAAGCCTTAAAAACCAGCTTGCAAAATACATTTTTGCTGATGTAGAAGATAAAAGGAAGAACTGGGGGAACAGCTGGCTCTCCAAGTGCTGATCAGCTGCTGCCTCTGGCTTTCTCAGTGTAGCACAGCAGATCAGCAGCCGATTCTGTCATTGATAACTACAGCTGTTTTTTGTGGGCCACATATACAACAGCTTAAAAACCTGCAAGTAATCCAAGCTCTACACATATTTGGTATGTGGCACAAAATGAAGACAACATCCATTTCAAAGGATGCTAAAAGCTTTATCATGATACTGCTACAAATTCAAGAGTTAAAAGCAGAAACTGACGACATGATTTGAGATTGTACTTACACGGTTGGTTCAGGTTAGTTTTTTATTTAAATATTTTAAATAAAGCTAAATTAAAAGTCTAGTCATGTATCTGTAATCTAACTCAAAATTATTAAAGGGCTTCAACAGTTTTAAAAGCTTTTCACTTTGGAAAGATTAGGGTTTGGATCTAGAATACACAGCAATTTAAAGTTATTGAAGCGCTTCACAAATTGGAATTCTAATTTGGAAGAATGAAGGTCTCCTAAAAATGTGAAGCACACCGGTAATTTTAAATTATTTTCTCATTTGCAAGCCCAGAACCCCTACCATTTACAAAGAAAGACACTTATAACAAAAAGTAAAGTGCTACAATAATTTCATATCAGTGAGTGTGGTGTAGAGTGAACCTAAGGCACTGAAGTGCTACTTTCTTTTATGGAAGACCTTCAATCTTAAAAATATAAGCAAGTCAAGGAGTTTCTTCTCTGCAAAGACTGAAGATACACTGAAGTGATTCAAGATAAGCAACACATATTACAAATGAGTGTATAAACGTTTTAGGTGCAGCTACACTGAAAACATCTGTGCCTGTGAATACAGCTTATAACTTAGTTTTTCCTGATTCGTAGGATTGCTCATTCACCCTTATTTGCATTACATATAATATCAGTTCAGTAGATCAGAATATGTGTGCATCTAATTATAAGTGCACATTTTCACATACATGTGTATAAACATTTATACATAAATGTATATAAACAAAAGCACTTTTTATTTCACTGTTGAGAAAGAAATGAAGTATACTGGTCTTAATCCTCACTGATAATACAAACCATGAAAAACAAGTCTATACACATTTGAGTGACACTAAATCAGTGACATGATCACAGATCAAAGACATCTCATAGTGGAAAGAAAAAGATAAAATAGACATAATACTGCAGTCTAAGACCTGATTTTTCTTCAGTGGCAAAATGACAACTCTGTTCTACCTCTCTGATCCTTTCCTGGGTCTGCTGAAACTAGTTCTGGCTTAGTTTTGTTTGGAAAGCACCACTTTTCAATCACCATGATTATATTTTCTATTTTGTATGTTATTATTTCAACATATTAAACTATACTATTCATTATTAACTTACTATTTAATCTCTACTTGTGCTTTTTCTCTCTACAGAATCACCACTGTTTCCCTCCTTCTAGACACCATACATATTTGATTTCGTAGTCTCTTTTTAAGCACAACCAGTGACATTATCCTTCCTGTTCCCTGACTAGCTCTTGCAACGTAAATTGCTGAAGGATTTTTAAGCCTCAGTTTCAGTCCTCACTTTGCGCTGGAAATTTCTCCTATCTATGGGTACTTTATGATATTCCACATGATTCTGATTATAGTTGGTGTTGGTGTTTTTTTGTTGTTGTTGTTGTTTGTTTGTTTGTTTGCTTTTCCTTTCACTGTGTGTTATCTTTGTGGAGCTCTGAATATTATCGATCCTTCTTGAGTATCTCAAGAAGAAGGTCAATATCTGCAGTTTCTTCTTCCCTTTTGAGCTCCATCGAACTGTTCTTTCAGCAGTTTCTTTGGAGTTCCTATATTCCTTGCCCCATCAATTATGAAACTTTTGAAAACTCCCCTGTTCTTTGTCATGCCTGCATGCGTATTTCTGAATGCTACATTCATTTGGGCAACACTGACTTTGTACCTCTTTCAACTAGTTTTCTTTTCCCTTTCTAGGCTGTGAGAAAAAGGTATGGAAAAAGTAACAAACAAAGCAAGTAAAGTGGGCCACAGACAAAATTGACCCAAAGAAATTGATCACTGAGTGGAATTAGTTTATAGCTAATTAAGTAAGTTGCTATTGAAACAAACTGAGAAATAACTTAAGCCAAACCAATTATCAACACATGACTGAAGTCAGTAAAAATGAGGGAAAATAATGCACAGTTGCAGAACAGTATATCTCAAAATAATTTTGCAAGTGAGTCCAACAACATTTTTATGACAGAAGTGGAAAAGCTTTTGTCTGGAAAGAAGAAGTGATTTCCTGATGCCTAGGGTCATTCGGTATTTCTGGGAATATAAAGTGTATTCCCAACCAACTCACGTCTTTGCTCAATAACTCTGCTTCCAGTTTCCCCCTTTCTAATTGCAAACTATCAGTATGACCTGCAAAAATACAGGTTTCGGAGAAAGCAGAGTGAGGAATAACATGCAGTGCATATATTCACTCCATTCAACAGTGAATTCCTAAGATGCTCAAGAAGGCTCAAGGAAAATATCAAAAAGAGAATGGTAATGGAATCATTTTCATGATTCTGGGGAGATCTGATTCAGAAATTAAATATATTAATGAAGGACTTGAGAGCATAATACACTACTGATTTTGCATCTGAGGAACTATAGTTCACTAACAAGGTTATTATTATTGGAAAATAAACAGATAAATAAATTCTTCTATTATATGTTATAATACATTTCCCAAATGCCAGAAGCTTCAGAATCAGGCCAGGATTCATAACCACATTCTTTATTTCTTCTCCTTCCTAACTCCAGTTTCTAACATTTATTACTAACTATGATGGCTAAAACCATGAATCTGATTTTCTCTCTCTGCCATTCATTTGGTTAGCACTTCTTTGGAGGTCTCTTCCTTCTACATATCTCATCTCTGAGTAGGTGGTGAATCTTTCACTTCTATCCCACCAACCTGGAAATGTCTCTACATTTACTTTTAGCCACTTTCATTTCAAAGTTATGTGTCCCCCACCTATGACCCTTTGTATGACCTATGAGAACTATGAAGGAGGGTCTCTATCATACAGTTTGTGCATACCCTGAATATATTAAAAATGAATGCAAGAATTAAGAATGAATGCACTTCTTGGTGCCTGAGGAAGACATCCAAGAAAAATAGTCCTGCTTCCAAAAGCTCACAGTATAAAAGAGACAAAATGTTATTTCTCTGGTTCAAGTACTTAAAGTAATTTAGTTGATACAACTTTAAATTTGCTTGTAATATGTTAACTAAGATGTCTAGGCAGCAGAGTTTGGTTTTACACAGAAATTCAGCGCCACTTTGAAAATTCTTTTTTTTTTCCTGACTACTTCTTCATTAATTACAGTACAAGACACTTCTCCCACAGAGACAGGTTCTCAGTGTTGCCTCTAGCACATCAGCACACATTATGATGCATCTTGTCAATGTTATGCTCAGTGATTTCCATGCTGTGTCTGGAGTTAATCCAGCCTATTGTCTTGCTCTGAGTCTGCTTTCAGCCTTCCCCACCCCCTCTGTTCCTTTCCTGCTGTCTGTCTGACATCATGAGTTTGCTTTATTTCTACTGACCCAAATATTGGTGACTCACCTGTTCTCCCTGAGTATTCTCCTCGACACCCACATAAAAACATTTATTTTGTTTATAATACATGTAATTTGTGTGTGGTGAAATCTTTTTAAGACCAACACATACATACTACAATTCTTGTACTAATACAATAGTTCTCTTGTAATTAAAAAAAATAAAGTCCCCCAGTCTCCAAAGACTAACTTGACTGTTGACTGGGGAAGTGTCATTCTCCCAGACATTTTGTGTCAGAGAGTTAGGTAACAAACCTTTGTGATCTATCTTTGGAGCACTCCAGATAACCATGAACAGGCTGAATCAGATGTCAGACAGATCAGTACCTTAGAGATGGTGGATTCATTGGACTAGCTCAGAGCTGTCAGCAGCAAAGTCATAGAAAACTGAATGATTATAGGGAAATCTAAGTAATTTCAAAGCAGTATAATAAAGGAAATTTCCAACTGTTTCTAAGGATAGATTCTGTAAAGTTAGTATATACATTATGTAAAACCTTATGACTTTGTACACTACACTCTAGTGAGTATTATGTTCCTACTGAAGAAGCACAATGATTTATATAAATAGGGTTGTGACTACAAAACACAAAAGCCAAAATACAGTGAACATAGAGCTTGGAAGACATCAAAATGTTTGTATGCAGTTCTTTACCTTGCTCATATTTCTCCCTCTATCTTTTTATTATCTATCTTGAAGTTTTCTGGATCATCTCCAGCAGAGGCATATTATCCCATGAGTGAACTGACCAAAATTACAGCTAACAAAGTAAAAGTTTTAGAACATCAAATGCTATACAGTCAATTAACGTCAACCAGACTCTTCTCCTGTAGCCATTACTATACTATATGCACTGTTTTGTCAAACAAGCCGAGAGGTAGGTTGAGACTAATGATGCCTGGAGGTATGAATTCAGATTACTTTGGACATTTCACCCCCTTCTTTTTATGCCCTCAAGTCATTGAAAATATCCTGAAACTACTTGCAAGTGCAGGTTGAATTTACTGAACAGATCTATCTGGAAAAAAATAGTAGAAGGTGGAAAATTCACAAGAAATGGTAGGCAAGGAGATATAGTTTTCTCTCTCTCTCTCTCTTTTTTTTTTTTCTTTTTATTTTTTTTTTTTCAGTCTAGCCCCTGGGTTAAAACACTCCGATAGGATATAGAAAGCCTTGGATATCATTTCTCTGTATTTCTGAAGGAATATGAATTCATATGTCCTACCTCCCAACTGAGATCCTTACTATTCTGAAAGTGAATTATGGAGCAAAACCTTCTGGCTCCTATGCTGAAGCAAAACACTTGAGCAGTCAGTGAGATGGAGAACAGGAAAGTTTCAGCGGCACTTTTACTTAGATGTTAGGAGGCAGGTAATTTCCCATGCTAGTGAGAGGAGGCTTGGCTTCTAGCCTATACTCAGGTGAATCTTTAATCATAGGTATAGGTATAAAATGGTATGTACCAATACTGACACTGAGCTCATCTTCCCATTTATGTTCCATTAATTCAGTTCAGTAAGAACTGTTTATATTTCCAAACATATCTTTTTGATATTTTCCATTTAGATAACCAGCATCCTCAGGACATATTCTCAGTCCTACTTTGATTCACCATTGTGTACTTAAGCCATATAGTTTAGGAAGCAGATTGTTGGCTTCTGTGACATCACCCACAAAGTGGGGTTATTTTAAATATAAACACATTTGTCAATTTGCATATAATGAATTCCTTCATGAAATTCCACGGTTAGTGTAATTTGCAGATTTTTTTTTTTTTTTTTTTTGAGAGAGAGATTTGTAAACCATTTCCTTCCACAAGAAAGATTGTGGGAAACACAGTGTAATAATATAACAAAATAATGGACTGAAAGGCTGACATTGCAGTTTAACACTTCTGAGTGAAACTAGTGCTGATACATGGTAGCTTTACAATACAACTAGGTAACATTATGATGCATTTATCAGAAAGCTATAATTGGATATCATTCTCATGTGACTGGCTGCAATTTCATCCATTGACAAAGTGGCTCTACAGTTCTGGTAATCTGCAGCACTCAGCCTCAGTGCAGCAGAATCCAACATTCTGACAGTGATGTACACTCTACAGAAGGAGACAGAGGTTTCCTTCACAGAAAGGCAAAAAGAGCAAGCTATTTTACTTTTTGTCCATGGGGAAATAGCACAGTCTAGAGATACCCAGTTACAACAAACTTGCAATGACAAATTCAGGCATGAGCAGTATTTTGTCCTTCCACGTTTTGGTATTTTGTAATAGAGAGCTGGCTGGACTGCAAAAATAAGAGCATAACCTGCTCTTAGTTATAGATTTTGCTGCAGCATTTTAACCAATTTTTCTTGCATTCAGACTGTCTTTAATTGTGTGCTCAAAACAGATTCACTGCAGCTTTGAAACGTTTGAGATGGCACTCAGTTTACTAGGTATAAACACACTGTGACCCAAACAAAACAGACAGGTAATTGATGGAAATTAAATCATAACTGTGATCTCCCTGATGTTCATAGTCAGGGCTATAGAAGAACAAGTTAAAAGAAATATTGAGTCTGAAAAAATCTTTTTTCTCCAATGTAAATGTGTCACCTTTTTCTACATGAGCTACACATTAGTCTCTGGTTTTCGCAATTATTTATGGGCATTCTGCCTACTTCATTGTACTTGGGACACTGAGGAAACATTTTTGCTGAAAAATGCTATACACAGTTTTGCAGCAACAAATTGTTATATTTGTTACTATTCTCTTTATTCATCTATTTATCCTAAAGTTTTTAAATAAATATTATACCAGTTAATCAATTGCTATTTGCTTTGACAAATTCTTACTGGAAGGTGCATTTTTTTGATTGACATAATTCAGCATGAGTTACTTTGATTTTATGTTAGCCTTCAATAACTTTGAAGGAATTTAAAACAATGTCAGCCAAATCTAATCTGATTTAAAGGGAATTAACTGTATTCTCTGTCAAAAACATTTACAGCTGAAGTAAGTCCAATGATGTGTACGTCTTTTATAACTGTGTTGA
This sequence comes from Anser cygnoides, assembly GCF_040182565.1. Taxonomy (NCBI): domain Eukaryota; kingdom Metazoa; phylum Chordata; class Aves; order Anseriformes; family Anatidae; genus Anser; species Anser cygnoides. Next base: position 92,216,514 of record NC_089875.1, read on the forward strand.
CAAATTTTTTCCACTCAGTGGAAAGTGGTTTCCTACTTGCACACATGAGAGTTGTTTTCCCCATACAGTAATTAATACTTGTAAACAGACAAGCTAGCTCTTTCTTAGGCTACACTGTAGTGTGCTCTCTGTAGCTACAATGTGCTGCTTCCTGGAAAGCATTGGATGCATTGCACTGCATAGCAGTGCACCATTGCTCTTACAAGCTTTGAGATTTAGAGATTTCTTCTTGAGGTCCTTTGGTACCTTTAGAGAACAGAGTGTTTTCTGTACTTCTCTGAGCACAAGGCCAACTACTCTGCCTGGCTCTGACATGTGGAAGTAAGTGTACTGCTGTACTGCAGTGGTCTGGAGCCAAATGCAGTGTCTTCATTCACACAATTTAAGTTACTTTTGAACAGTTTAAAATGTAAATGTTCTCCACTCGGGGCAAAACAGATGAGATTCAGTGGTGCACTCCACCTGCTTTTTACAGGTCTGACTGTATAATGCAGCTGGTCTTACAGATGCTCTCCACTGCTGAGAATGCAGCACAGCAAGAGCATACCAGTGCACTGAGCTACTGAGCTTTGAAGCTACAGTCGAGGATATATATTGCATCAGCTTTAAACAAAGTATCTTTTGTGTGTCATCATCTTGCTGCAAGGATATACAATAATGGGGTGTAGTACTCAGTAATTTTTTCTAATATGGAAAAACTATGGAATATCCCTGACAACATTTATCTGTCTCACTGGCTATCAGCATGAATGGTATAGGCATATACTAGAGCAGATGTGCAGACAGGGTAAAATTGTTAAAAAAAAAACACAGACCAGCTTCCTTCCCTCCAAATGAAACTAGCACTACCCCGTAATAACTACATAATCAAAGAATCACTTTTTAAACAAATACTTTTATGGCATTGGGATCAAATAAGAACAAGTTCTCTGTAATTGTCATCATAACTGTGGGAAACAACAACAACAAAACCACAACTAGGTTCTGTTTGCTTAAGACAAAATAATTTTGAAAAGAAAGAAGAAAGACAAATACTGCAGATAAGAAGCAATCTGAAAGGAATGTTATACAACTCTTTTAAGAACATAAGGCTACCATAGTGGAGCAGAACAAAGCCTGATTTAGCTCAGCTATCACTCTGGTGGGGCCATGTAGCAGTCACTTAGCAAAAGAGCACAGGAACAAGGCAGGACTACAGCAATATATTTCTGGATACACTTTGAGGTGCCAGGGACTTAGGGACTTCCTGACCTGGAGGTTGCATTTGGACTCTCCAAATACTTAATAGCCCTCATAGACGTGTCATCAGCAAACATGCCTAAGAGGTTTCTGGAATTCATTCAGAGTTTTGGCTTCCAGAACATCCAGCACATTCAACTCCACAATTTAATTTCATACTAACTGAAAAAGTGCTTTGCTTGTTTTAAACCTCTTACCCGATAATTTTATTAAGTGCCCTCTCATCTTCCATTATTGTTATGTTTTCAGTCTGTGCATTATTTCTAGTTATTCACAGTATTCCAGAGCTACTACCATCATCTCGTTTGGCTGATTAACAACGTGACCTTAATATTGTGTTCTTTCTATTCAAGCATGAAAGTTAATTTCACAGAGATTCTATGCTACATTTTGATATAGCAAACTTAACACACCTCATGCTACATTTCTAAAGTATACTGATTCCCACTGTTTCATTATCTCATTAAGTACATTTCTTCCATCAAATTTCTTACATACTTATACAGAAACTTGCAATTCAGTTCTTGAATCTTATGTTTTAGACTTTCTACATTTATGTAGAATCTCTGATAACTCCAAAGTTGTTTTACTGCCTATTCATTTAATCTTCACTGGTTTTACATTTGCTTGGGTAGTTCCTCACTGGAAACTCAATGGTCCTCACTGGAAACTCAAACCACTTTTTATCACTCATCTAGTTAAACTGTTAACCTACCCATCCTAATAAGTATGGAGTATGCACCATGCAAGAAAACATTGGGTTTTCTCCATCTTCAGTCTAAGGATCCTCAATGGGAGCCATTCTATAGCACCTTATTATATTTAACCCAATGTGCTGCAGGATTTTCTTCTTTCTTAATGACCCTTAGATAGCTACATTGGAACTCAGACTGTTCACTGATGTCCTTTGAAGATTTACTTACCTACTTCTCTTTTTGCTCCCTGTTTCTAGGGACTAAATCACCTTACAAAAATAGTATAATGGCCTTATCTAGAAATATGCACATGCACACAAGCAAACAGACAAGTATGCTATGTCTTGAAGACTCACATATATATATATATTAAAACAGTGAAAAATGTTGTATTGTTGTGTTCTCAGGTTTGATTCAGTATAAGTTGGTGATGATCAGTGTTCAGCATAAATGCTGATTCATGCCATGAAAGAGGACTGTAAAAATTAATTTTCATATTGTAGTTTATTTGGTGGTCATACAAGGGTAAGGGCAAAGTTTGTGGCAACTGTCAAATAAGGACTAGAACAGTCAGGAAGGGGGAGAACCAATAAATTGTTTTTAATTCAAGAGCACGTGATGCAAGAAAAAATAATTTTTCTTTAATAAATCTTTCACTTGGATTTTAAATTACACAGTTCATTTCAAACTGTGTTAGACCTATTGCTATTTACCTACAACGTTACAGATAATATGCCATTCTTCTCAGCAGAGAAAGCAACCAATTCACTCTGAATGTAGTCATGTGTTCTCCATCTCCTTCAAAGTATTTTCAGAACAACAGTTCAGAAGCAAAAGAAATACAATAATGTCTTCAAACAGCTCTGGGAGAAAGGTATTAAATTTATGTCATTCTCTCCAGCAGCACCGAGAATGCTTTATGACAAAAAGAAAATAATATTTTTTTATGATTCCTCAGTGATTTCAACAGTTTTGGAAGACTCTCTCTTGAAATAGAGACACAAGTGATTCTGTGTTTTTTGTTCTACTGATACAGATTAAAAACAAGCTGTCTGCCTTTTTTTTTTTCTCTTCTTGTATAAGATTTTACTATTATTTCTTCTACTTCTTTCAGTAATATGAGACGTTCAAAAAGTCCACTGTTCTGTTGGATGTTTCATTATTACACTCTGGTATTTGAAAACTGGAAGCACTAAGCATGTAGAATAAGAAGGAAAAACAAATTTTATACCTTTGTTTCTAGGAGTGTTCTAAGGCAGTGCATTGATGAAGAAGATAATATGGGCTTTCCATTTAAGGTTAATCTATTAATCAAAGGACTGATTCAGTTCCATTGAGTTTTAACCTGAGCAAGTCCTGCAGGTTAAGGTTCTAACCAAGCTGTATGTGGGCTTGAAGGAAGAAAATTACCTTTTACATGGAGCCATATCTGTTTATTATCCTGAAGTCCATTGTCTTGTGAAAAGATGGCAATGATCACTTGCATTCATTAAATGACTCCTAGCTATTGCCACTTGCAACTGCCCTTCAGTAACTATTAGACTAACAAGGAAGATGAATATGAAATATATTGTTAAAAGAAAACAACAACAAAATGCACATATGAATATGTTCTTGAAATAATTATTTTGATCATAGTGGAGCTGGCAATTAAATAATAGCTAATATAACCAAATTTTACAGACGTATGGTGGACAAGAATGGGATGGAATATATGGCCATTTTTCTTCCTCTCTTATTTTTTAAAACTTGCACTTTGTATTTTAACAGTCCAGTAGTACACACACATGAGTGAAATAAAGAGGTGAAGAGCCAGGTCTCATGAAGAATCAGCTCATAAATGATACTGAAGAGTGTCAGATGAAAAAACATGGCTGTCTTTGCTGTTCATGAAAGTTGTTTTCCTTTTAGATACTACCATTAGACTGACTGAGTAAGATGGATAGAGATATCTTTACACTCAGAGTCCAGTAATGTTTCATTTTTTCTTTTGCTTTTAGTGTCTTTTCCTTAATAAAGTGGCAGCTTACTGTTCTTTATGATGTGGAGTTTATAAAACACTTTTATGAAGCACTTTTTTTTATAAAGCAGATATATTTATGGAACTTAGTGACAACATAACATCAGTTACTACATCTTATGCAAAGCTAACAAAGCTCTCCAAGAAGTGCTGTCACTTAGTTTGTCAGGCAGAGCAAACAAACTATATCTATCTGCCTGGTAAACCTGGCTGCAGTGTGTTAGGCTGAAGCATAGAAGGCATGGTTTTTCATGACAATGATATTTTTCAATAAAAATGAATGTGCCATTACTGGTAAATGCCACAAGGTTTGTGTTGACCTGACAGTGTGGGGAATCAGGACTTGTCTCCCTGCACTGATTTATTTCAGCTGTGACAGCAGTTATACAGCAACCTAAATGTATTTTAGTTTAGCTGTAGTTTACAGTAATAACAAGTAGCTTTTCTGTGTGAATTGAACTTTCTGGGACTGCAGAATAAAATGTAAAGAGTGCAGACACAGGATAATACCAAAGGTCCCACGCAAGTAACACAAATTGCATGTAATGTAACCACACAACCACACATTACAATCATAACAAATCACAGTCAATCAGTGGTCACTACAGGCTTGTGACCCTGTAAATCAAGTAAAACCAGCTGTGGAGCTAAGAGAAAACTGATTGGGAACCGAAGAAAATAAAGGGCATGTGAGCAGACTGTGTTAAAACACATTTAAAAATAAAACCGAATGTGCTCAACACCAAGGAAGCAGCAGCCCCTCACCCTGAATACAACTTTTCCTGTTGATGTCAATGTCTCACCACAACCTGTTTCTCCATTCTTTCTGAGAAAGACAGAATTCATCCACTTAAGTAGAGGGACACTGGATAGGGAGTGTAATACCAGGTAAGAGGAGCAGATAGTAGAAAGCTTTTGTACTACTATTTTACCTGTATTATTAATAAAACTTCCGTATTAACTTGGACTATAATTGTTAGTAGCATTGTAACTGTATCAACAATAGGTATTTCTTGCATTTTTAAGCCTGTTAAGATTTTAATTAGGCTAATAAGAAATCCTTAGCTTGACATATAAGCTTTGTTTCCTTTTGCCTGCAACAAGATTTTGAGTGTTACTATAGATACCAAAATGGGAACTGCTGGAAAAGTTTCCAAAGGCCTTACTCTTAGTGTTATCTGCAGACTAAATTTCAAAATACTAGCAGTACTTGCAGGGGAGAGGGAATATTCTAAGCAGCTAGATGAAGGTGATTGCATGCTTCTGAATCAGTCACTCAGTATAATTGTAGAAAATGCAGATGAACATGCAGCAGACAATGTGAGAGCTCAACTAGCAGACAGGCTGGTACAAGATTGGGTATTTAGAGTCTCTTTAAAAAGAGAGGGGCAGACATGTACAGTGATTTTTTTATTTTTATTTTTAATTTCTATGAATGAATTTTCCTACGGACCCAGCAGGAGCTATGGTTTGCTGCAGTAGAACTTTTTTTTTTTTTTAATTTTCTTATACTGCATAATATCATACATTATACTTGTCTTTTGCTTTTATGCCCTTGCTGATGGTAGATACTTTCATTAATCAGAGCACAAGTTTGTTGGCACTTGATTCATAATTGCTTTTCCCGTGTCTGCCTTTTTGAGATCCCAAGTTTTCTAACAACAACAAAAAAAACGACATTCCCTATAACCATAAAATAACCATTAGGCAATGTCCAGTCAAGCGATTCTTCCAATTGCTTTCATCACTGAAAAACATATAAAAAAATATAAAAAATGTGGCAAGTTTGTCCTAAGAATGTTCTATCATCTCTTTGTTTTAAGACCTTTCAAAGAACTCTGTCCCATTTTAATCATTTGCACATAATTCTTCTTAGTCTCTTTTATTTCCTCTTTCCTCTGAATGCCTCTATTCTGTAATATTTCTTCCAGTCTAGTTCCATCACCTGAATAGAAGTTTGTTTTCATGCACATATAAAGAAACTATTGCTACTGTCCTGTAAAATCACTTTTATATGTACCAATGGTACATATATTATGGAATCTTCTGAAAATATTCTGACTTTGTGTAATTTGCAAATCCCAATATCAGATTATTTCCTCAGGGTGAACAGACTTTCATATATCTAAGATTAATAGCACTTTTCAGTTATACCACATCTGTAATTTCTCAAATTCTTCTTTTTCTTTAATGATGTTCACACTCCTTCCAATTTAATGCTATCTTCCAATTTCATTAGAGAGCTCTTCGCTTTTTCTTCCAACTTACTAATATAGACATTAAACAAATCTACCCTTTGCCAATTCTTGCTAACAAATGTCAACCCTTTTAGACTCCTCTTCTTAATGTATTGCTGTTTATTATTTCTATTTTTTTATACTCATTTAGGCAGTTTACAGCCTACATGGTCATGATCTGATCGAAGGGAGTACTGAATCAAATTTTTAAACTGAGAATTCTTAAGATGCCATATCAAATGCTTCACTAGAATCCAAATATATATGATCTACTTCATTCCCATTGCCCATTAATTTTGTAATTGCATCAGAAAAAGCAATGAAGTTTGACTGATGAGATACAGTTCTTCTAAAGCCTCACAACCTACTGTTCATGGGTCTCTTATCCCAGCTATTAATGATGGAATATTTATTTCATTGCCTTACAAGGTATTCAAATAATATTTATGGTATCATAGTTGTCAGTATCAATCTTTTATTTTCTGGAAATCAGAATGACATTTATTTTTCTCTCTCCATATAGTACATTCTCCTTTATCTATAAGCTTTCAGAAGTGAGCATTTGTAGGCTTAGTGAAGCCAGTAAATCTTTTGATCTCAAAGACATGTCATTCTTGCCTGTGTTTGTAGTATATCATTAGCATCTTCATGAACAGAGCTTTTAGAGGGCCTTCTTTCATAGACACATTGGTGCAGGGTAAAGTGATATATTCTGAACATTAGTCCAAAGACAATTGCAATATATGGTCCTGTTCACGTACATTTCAAAACTATTGAGACTAAACACGCTGATTGCTGCTCTTAATTGTCATACATTTTTTGGCTTCTCTAGAATGTAATTATGGCCAAACATAAGCCCTGGTTGCCAAAATAGGCTGTGGAGATTTCAGCCTTGGGGTTACTCAAAACCTGACTGGACTTTGCCCTGAGGAATGGGCTTCAGCTGGACCTTTTTGAGCAGGGGTTTGGACTAGATGACCTCTGGAGGTTTCTTCCAACTTGTATGACCGTGTGATTCTCTGAAATTAGTCTCTTGAATACTTAAGCATGAAATTATAGTGACCTTCCTATACTCATCTGTTGACGTCTCTGTGTTACTGATGTAAACAATGTTACAGTGTTACTCCTTTTCTGATACTTACTTCCTATTATAAACATATAGTGAGAGAGATCCTTTCAGCCTTGGTTTATATATATATATTTGTGATAAAAGGTTTTTAAAAAGGTGTTTGCTGTTTCATTTCTTTTAGACATTATTAATGTTATCTCTTTTCTAATGTTTTTTTTTTCCCTCTCTCTCTCTCTCTCTCTATATATATATATATATAACATATATATATATATTTTCGTCTTAAAAACTACTACTAATCACTTTCTATCACTGGCAATGGCTCAGAACATAGGCTAAAAAGAACACAGTATGAACCTGAGTATACATCGTCCAAATGTGGTAAATTGAAACTTGCAGATATGTTACATTCCCATTTAATTTTGTGCATCATTATGCATTTAGAGATCTAATGTGTATATAAATTAGATTTGAATATGCCATTTCTTTCTAAAAGATGTACTTAACTATATTATACTTTTTGGGAGCATAACTTTGAATCAATAGCTGGCTCATTTAGATCTCTGATACCCCTCTTTAGTGTGTGAGAAGAACTATATTTGTCGCATCAGTTCTCAGATGGATTTCTATCTGATAATTAAGTATTAGTTGACTCATAAATCAAAATAATGAGCTAGATGAAAACCCTTTTTATACAGAAACTTGCTCTGACAAAGTGAGAGGCTATTACTCTTCTTGTTTTCCAAACTGGCGGTAACTGTAGATGGATAGGGCAACCTAAGTCTCTTATTCTACAGAAACAAAGTAAGGCCTCTGCACTCTGCAACATTTATAATAACATTCCATAACCTTAGGAAGTTCTGTTGTCATGTGCTGTTGGTCCTAATCAGACTTTGCCACCAAACGGCACAAAATCATTCCCAGTATTTTCATGGCAACTGAAGGTGCTTAATATCTTGACCTTGTCCTGAACAACCATTATTTCTGCCTATTAACAGCTCTTAACATCTAGGTTATGTTTTAATCAGAGAACTTCTGAAATTGGAGAAATCATTTATCTTTGCCCTTGTTTCTTCTTAATCAGCTAATACTTGCATGCAATGTCATCAACCCAGTCCTCTCACAGCTGATTCCGTTGTCATCTGCATGCTGATAACTTTTTATATGACATGTCTCAACTGAAAAATATACTCTTGTTAATACATCTCTCTTTTCTTTTTCTTCTTTTTGTTGAAGAATTAAACAGTTAAAATGCTGTGTATTGCAATCATGTGCACTTGAACCGCATCTTTTGCAAAAATTTATATCAGATGAGAATTTAGCATTTAGCTCCATGCCATGTATTCAGAAAGAAAACCAGGCCTGGTGAAGCATACATGAAGTTACGTCTAAAGCTTGATATCAAATTCCTCATCCCCAAGACAGCTACTTCCATCTCTCTTTATTTACTGCACTTCTGAATGTATTTGCAATTGTTTCGCTCATTTTGTAACATGTTTATGAGAGGTTTAAAGTTTCTTTCAAACTTTGCAATGTAGTTTAAATAAACATTTATTGCCAGTCCTTTACAACTGACTTCTAATTTGTGCTCGCAATCATCTCTGTTGCATGATTTTATTCATCCAGTTGTGAATAGAAATTATTAAATTCAGATGTGTAAATGCTTAAAATGGCTGTCTAACAAACCAAGTAGTTATATGTCTAGGGAGTGATTTACAGACTCTTTAATACCCAGCTATATGGCCATGGATAAAAGAACTTACTAAAACAACCGCTTATACATTCATAGAAGATCTCTGTGTTTAACATTCAGACATACACCTGCCATCAAATCTGCTTTGACTGGCTATACAAATTAAAAGCTAGTTCTAGGAGTTTCCTGAAATGTTATCTCTAATGCTTGAAGAATAAAACGTGTTTTGCTTGCACTCATTACAGGCCAAATATCATTGGAAACAATTACATGTCCATAAAATACATTAGAATTCCCTTGATCCATGGGAATATCACTGGAATTAACATTTTAAAGGAGAAAGTAGTAAAGGTATCATAGTGACACAGAAGATCCCTGTAACATCCCTAACTAAGACAGCAAAACTATAGCTGAATATTTCCTCCACTGTACTAATTAGGCAAACCAGCAGAATTATGCACAAAGATGGACCAGGGTATTTATTAAATACCAAACCAAATCTGTTTCAAGATGGACTTTTTATTATCCCGAAATTATAGAATCATAGAATGGTTTAGGTTGGAAAAGACCTTAAATATCACCTACTTCCAACCCCCCTGTCGTGGGCAGGGACACCTCCCACTAGACCGGGTTGCCCAAAGCCCCATCCAACCTGGCTTTGAACACTTCCAGGAATGGGACATCCACAACTTCTCAACTGCAGTTGCACCTCACCACCCTCAGAGTAAAGATTTTTTTTCCTAATGCCATCCCAGTTGTTAATTTATAAATTAACAGAAAATAATTAAATATGGGCAAAACTATGACTGACAAGAGTTTTCTGGGACATCTACAGTGAGCATTTCTGAAAAAGGTATATTCTGAAGTGCATCTCAAAGACAGTATTTCACACTAAAATTAATACTCCAAATAAATGCTTGTATGTACAAAATAAGTTAAGGAAGTAAACTACCAATCGAATGTGCAAATGGCAATCTACAGCTTAAAAGCAACTGATGTTTTTTAGCACACCAAAACCTGCATGCAGAAATGTGAACTGCTGTTGTAGCACACAACATTTAAAAAACATTTCTAAGACTTAATCTTTGTTCTGCAGCTTTCAAAATACCTAAAGCGTCTGAGATGTGCATTTTTACAGTGATTTAGGCATTCAGTAGTCTCTGCAGGAAACATTAAAAACTGCTAGGTCCCAGCAGTTAACAAGGGAGTATTATTGGGTAAGATCTTGCAAATTAAATTTCAGTTTAGAAATCCATGCAGAGTCACAGTGGTGAAGGCTGTAGTATGGAAAATCACCACTTCCCACTTGTTCCAAGTACCCACATCTGTTAAGCATCACCTATACTCCACTGTGGAGGTGATTCTCAGCATACCCGGCTGTCCAGGTACCTTGATGATGCAGACTGGAAATTTATTACTTGCACCATGGTTCTGTCCTGAAATTCATGTGGTTTCCACAGAGAGGAGCAGAGTACACAGACAGTATGTGCATGGCCGTACTGGCCTCAGTCTGGGACTTGAGCTGGAAACATGCTTGGGAAACATGCCTGGAAACAGCTGGGAACACATAACTGGTACAGCCTGCTGAAACTTAGATGTACCCTGTATCAAAAATTGTTCAATCAAATCCTGGGCAGCATAAGTCTACTTAAATAAGCCTTACTACTAGACAGTTTCCTTGGCTCCCAAAGAAAAACTAAGCAGGGTGGTACTATTAAAACAGGTCGTGCTTTACAGACACTTTGGCTTCAGTAGAGGCCATGCTGGTAAAAAGAGTGCAAATATCAATGCCAGCTCCCTGCCCTATCCACCTCCCACTCTCTCTTTCTTTCTCCCCCTCTCTCTCTCTCTCTTTTTTTTTTTATTATTATTTATTTTTCCAGTTGACCTGTGTCAATCTGAGATTGAAGTGGAATTTTAGGCCAAACTCAACTGCAGTTTATATGAAGGGCATGACATTCCCAGTATATGTCTTTATTCGGAAATCAAACCGAATTAGATTGCTTGACTCCAAAGAAATACAGAGGTTGTTTAAAATGTATTTTTAATGATTACTAGGACTGTAAATTGTTCTGTAGTCTTTTATTTAAAGTCTGTTTAAATTTCTCTTAGAGATACTCATGGATGCAACAAATTTTCACAAAATATTAAGAAACAAGTAAACACAGAATAAGATCGAGAAAGAAAAGTGGCATATATATTTGATACATAGCTATGCACAATGAAGACTTTTGGAAGCAAGCAGGGAAACTTGTTCAGAGTGTTAGAAATCCACGAGAAGAATGAGGCGCAGGGAAGGAAGGGGATTGGGGCTGGCACAGGGTATGGGACAGACCCCTTGAGCTTTTTCTTTGCCACTTCCAGCTTTTTAATATAATTTGTATGTTTTACTTGAGAAAGCACTGCTGCAGTATGACCAATGCAGTAATTAGATAGTACCACTTCATTTTAATTTAGGCATTATGGTCTAAACCTAGATATTGATTCATTTCAATGCTTCATGTTTAAATAACAGACAAAAACTAAAAATAAAAGAAATTATTGGACCCAGATCAAAGCCCAGATCGAATGATTAAACAAGGAGTTTGAAAATTGCAAGGGGAAAACTTAGTTTATTTCTACCACCTTTTTCCTGCAAGGCTTCCACTCCCCGTTCCCATTCCAGATTTCTGAGAGAATTAGTCTTCATATCCTATTGACTAATTTCCTCTTTAATCTTTTAGGAAAGGATTGGTGGCCTTGCTTCTTCTCTTTCCCCTTCTGTTTATTCTTCACTTTTCCACCTATCTCTTGCTTGTTCAACAGACAGTCTTCTCTTTTATACTTTCAGTTCCTTTTTCTTGTCTCCTTCTTGTTTTTCCTTCTTCTCTTTCATTCTTTTCTAGATTGCACATAAGCAAACTTTGCTGTATTTGTAATGTATTTGCTGATATTTTTCCATTCCTTCGCAACACAGGAAAGACTTGCACTAACAATCTCTTTTTAAAGAGCGCAACTGAGGCACCAATCTGGTAGCTCCATAGCTGCAGTAGGAGCTCATTTTCCTTCTTCAAGGCTGGATCCTTCTGCTTCACATTTATCACATTTATGATCTACTTTTTCTAATATTTCTTCCAATTTCTTTTCCTATTTTTCCTTTACTTCTGTCACTTGAATTCTTGCTTCCCAGTACTTGTATATCTTCTTGCTCATTCTATTATTTCATCTTTGCCCTTCCTTTCTTCTTCTTCATCCCCCTGTGTCTCTGCTATCTTATCTGTTACTTGTTCGTTGTACTCTGGTTCATTTATGCCAGTGAACACACTAGAAAACCACACCTCTCTGTGGGTAACGTTTACCCAAATGCCTCAGGAAGGGAGAATGGGGGAGTGCTTGCCACAAAAGATGTCTAAAATAGAAGTAGGTGGAGAGGAAAAAGAGGAAAGAAAATTGTGCAGAGCTGCAATTACTGTAAGTCTTTCTACCGATGTGGTTGGATGATATATGTCTGAATCAGAGAGCCTTCACAGTCACAGGTGTGTAAAGCCTCCCACGCAGAGTAACTGGGATTTTTTATGTCCTTTACAAATGCTCTCAAGCTGCACCGTGGTTTGAGCAACACTTACGTTTACCTTTCGAAAAATGGCATGAAGAAGAAGTATTGCTGCCACATTTACATTTTTATAGTATGGCTTGCTCTGAAAGTGTTAGAGGAGATTGCCTGGCTTAAAGCCTGGCTCAATGATTCCTGGAGGATATTTTTTCCTGCAGTATCCAACTACCATATGGAGTGCCAAATAGCATAAAAGAGATTTCAGAAGCAATTCCATGATTACAGTTACTATACATTAAAGGCACAGAAGAACTGTTGTAATTTATCTGTATGGTTCTTACATAATAAATTACTTGATTCAGATCACAGGTGACAGGCTTCCATTACAGACCATTTTATTTAAATGCATAGCAATATTTTTAAACAAATGTCTCCTAGCAGCAGAACTCCTGTGATTCTAAGTGCATCTTATCCCACTGCCATTAAATGCCTCCTGAGTGACCTTGAGCAAATGATTCTCCACCCCACTATTCTAGTTGCCTCCCCTCCTGTGGTCTGTCTGTCTTAGGTATTTAGATAGCAGCAATCTGTCTTTGGGACAGAGTGATTGCTCTATCACTTTTAAAATTCTTAATACAATGGAGCCTATACTAGTGTCTAGGAACTCCTGTAATAAATTCTTGTTAATAATTATAATTAATGATACTAATAGGATGAGTTCAGGAACACATGACGGGCAAGCAAAAACAAGAGTCAATTATTTCAAAGTTTTGGACCTGAGGATGAGTTGCACTGAGGAATGGCTGAGGACCATACAAGTAACACCACTTGTGAAGACTGATGGAAATGACTCAACACAGGGAGGACAGAGAGAGGATAAGAATCCAGTTCTCCATAGCAACCTTCAAATTCCTTAGATATGAAGCTGTTCTTTCCTCTGCTGAAATCATGTGATACTTTCTGTGATCACTTCTTTTTCCATGCAAAGTAATTCTGTCCACAGCTCCTGGACAGGACTTATTGCTTCTATTGACAATCAGCAGCACTCTGTTCCCTATCTCAGAGCACCTTGCATTTTTCCCTTTGTTCTTTACCATCTTTTGGGCCTTTTAGTTAACTGGACTTCTAGTTTGTAAAGTCACAAAGCCTACGAGAAGGATTTTCTTTTAATTTGGCACTGAAACAGGTTGCCCAGAGAGGTTGGGGATGCTCCATACCTGGAGTTGTTCAAGACCAGGTTAGATGAGGCCTCGAGCAACCTGATCTAGTGGGTGGTGTCCCTGCCCATGGCAGGGGGGTTGGAACTAGGGGATCTTTAAGGTCTCTTCCAACCCAAGCCATTCTATGATTCTATGATTCTTTCCCGGGAAAGCCCCAGTGCATGTACCCTCTTTGATTCCTGAAAGAAGAAACTGATGTTCTAAAACTCTTGACTGATTTGCAAAGGAAATGTGCTCTGTACACTGAGTGAAGTAGGTGTCTTACAACTAACTGGAAGTACGAGGCTGTGTAATTTAAAACTGAACCAAAGCACATATGCACAAAATGACTGAATTAGGATTACACAAGGAACTTCAGTCCTGGCATTTTCCAACTTTCCAAAACTCACATGGAGAAATGAAATAATGCTTTCACTTTTCTACTTTTTTTTTTTTTTCTCCCCAATTTTATGTAGTTTCTTAAGCTCAGAAAACAAACAGGATTCCTTCACAACCTCCCACTATGAAATTCCACTGTACTTTACTGACAACTGTCTAAAATTCAGGAATATATTTTTTTCTTTTTCCTTTTTTTTTTTTCTTTTTCTTTTTTTTTTTTTCCCCCTAGGTTCTGAGGGGAGTGTATTCCAGTAATCACAGTGTTTTCACTTTTCACTGTTATATTTTCACAGCAATTGTTTTTTCCCTTTTCTCTCCCCACTTCTGTTACAGTCTCCCTCTCAAGCACCTTTCACTCCCTCCCCCTCTACTGCTTCATATCTGCCCACTTTGTTTCTCTCACCAGCATCTCTCTTTCTCCTACTCATCATGCCAATATTGCCTCTTTACAACTCCCCCAAATATTCCTCTTCCCTCTTATGCTTTGCAACTAGGCTGCTTTTTCACTGAGCGTCAAGACAGAGGAGTTTTACTGTGTTGATTTCCCACAACCAGCTCCACACCGGTGTTTTGGTGCTATCAGAAATAATTTCAAGGAAACCTGAAATACCTGTAACTTCAAACAGTTTAGCAACCAACTACTAATTAACCTCAATGTAATATACAGAATCTGAGATTTTTTGGAAATTGTTATCTTGGCTACACATGGGATATTTTTTTCCACAGAAGTGCCTACAGGCATTTATGTGACAGTCATGCAACTGTATATCCTGCTCCAGAGTGTGCAAGACCCAAATCTTTTCAAAGAGGAAACCTTAGGTACCAGGAAAAATTAAAAATAAAAAATTACACTGACTGGTAATTTAGCTGAAGTTTCAACCACATTAAAATTCAGGCAGAGAGTAATACCTGATGTACCTACAGTAATCAGTCCAATTAAATTGGCAAACTTATAAACAAATGACAACAAGGTTTTATAACAGAAATTAGTAGGTGCTTTTAAAATTAGATGCTTGCCCTCTGTGCCACATAAGGCATGGATGTACTTAGTAACTAATCATCCCTTTCCACATTGCGTTAACTTCTCCAGGTATTTGCATGACTTTTCCTCTTGCCCCCAAACAAACACTTGACAATTGCTAAAGAACTGGAGGCTGCATCTGAGGTCAACAGTGCTAAAATTTCTCCCTTTTGAGTCCCTTCCAGATACTGCAGAAAAGTGGCAATTTACTGAGGGACAAATGCCTTGCTCTGAAGGATTATCTTCTCTTCTAACAGGAGAGAAAAAAGATCTGGAAGAAACAGGCTACCCTGCTCCTGGCTGGGGTGGTGGTGGTGCCTGGTGTCTGGCCTGGCCCAGGCACCCCCAGAGAGCCACCACTAATCCTTGCCCCAGCCCCAGGGAGCCACTGGCTCCACAGCACCTGGCAGTGGGTGCAGAATGTGCTACCTGCGTCTTTTAGTCTGGGGGATGGAGGACTGAAACACTAAAACAAAAAACACAAAAAAGAAACACGAATAATCTAACATGACAGTAGTGTGAATTACTGCTAAGTGTATGTGTCTATTTCTTGAAGCAAAGAAGGCAGAGTTTGTATCTTACTATTTGCAGTAGCTCATGAAATTATTATGAGAGAGAGAGAGACAAATGGACAGGGCTTTTTTTTTTTTTTTTTTTTTTTTTTTTTTTTTTCAGGGCAAAATGGCATTTTTAGTCAGTTTTCTGGTTCTATTGTCTCCATGCTAATTGGTGTAAGTAACTGGGATGAAGCTGTGAGCTGAATTTGTAAACACACAGGATCTCGAATATGTGGTGAGCATTTCCTAGAGAAGAAAGACTTAATTAGGACCTCACCATGAAATATTGCTTCCAAACAAGCCTTCAGAATAATCACAATATGTTTACTTTACAACTATGAAATAGAAATACATGACAGTCTTTATCATAGCTGTTGTGGTTTAACCCGGTCGGCAGCTAAACACCACACAGCCGTTCGTTCACCCTCCCCCCTCCCTCTCTGAGATGGGGGAGAGAAACGGGAAAGTGAAGCCTGTGGGTTGAGATAAAGACAGTTTATTAAGACAGGATAATAATAATAACAATAATAACAATAATAATAATAATAATAATAATAATGAAACTACTACTACTAATAATAATGTGTACGAAACAAGTGATGCACAATGCAATTGCTCACCACCTGCTGACTGATGCCCAGCCTATCCCCGAGCAGCCGCCCCCCCCACCCCGGCCAGCCACCCCTATATATTGTTTAGCATGACGTCAGATGGTATGGAATACCCCTTTGGCCAGTTTGGGTCAGCTGTCCTGGGTCTGTCCCCTCCCAGCTCTTGCTGCACCCCTAGCCTGCCCACTGGCAGGACACAGCGAGAAGCTGAAAAGTCCTTGACTTGGTGTAAGCACTGCTCTGCAACAATTAAAACATCAGCACTCTTCTAATCCTAATCCAAAACATAGCACCCTACCAGCTACTAGGAGGAAAATTAACTCTGTCCTAACTGAAACCAGGACAATAGCCTAGCCCATGAATATAGCACAAATGTCAGTGTGTCCCAGCTGCTTAAAAGTTAGCCCAGCAGGTTAAGACAGCTCACGCTGAAGCCTGCTATCACAGCAGGGTTATTACTCATTTATCCAGGCCACAGGCAAACAAAATATTTGCTCCTGCCTCTCAGCGCTGCCTATATTTGTTGTAAGCAGTCCATGCCACATGTTCAAATGCCTGATTGCAGTAAAAAGATGCCCTTAACAAAGTAAGATTGATAAGAAAAATAGAAATGCCACTTCCCCTTTGGAGAAATGAAGAGTGGAGAAAGGATTTTAAAATCTCACCAAGACTGATCATTACTGACTTTTGTAAGCTAATGATGAAGGGGGAAGAATTAAATCTGTAGTAACTGATAGCTTTCACTTGACAACTAAGAATCTTTAGGACTACATAGACAGACAATGTATAGCTGTGAGCTGAAGAACTACATTGTAAGTGACTAATCTCAACACATTGCAGTTAATAACACTTCTTCTAATTTCAGGAAAAAAAAAAAAAAGAAAAAAAAAAGAAGCAGCATAGGGACTTTTTCCTTCTACTCCCACTCCTATTCTCCACCTCCCACTCCTGACATATTATGAGAAAAATCTTAGACACATGATGGAACAGTCAATTTTTTTCTATGACCCACTCAATCAGAAATTAAAGAAGCACCCCTGGTAAAGCACTGCAGTGCATTTAGCACACTTGAGAAATATGCTATAAATTACTCTCTACAATTTTCCTTGTAATGTTGAAGATGTTACACAAAGTTGTTCACCAAAGATTTGTTTTCTTGGATTTTGTGAGAAACAAATACTAAAAAAACAAACAAACAGACAAAAACAGGAGAAATGGCCAGCAAGTGAATTTCATTTCCATGAAAAATGTTGATATTTTGGAAGATAAATGTATTCTATAAAGAAGATGAAGTGAAGCCACCTTGTTTTCTGTCCCTTTCTCACACAAACTACACAATAGAAAAAGAACATATTTTTTTTTCTTGGAGACAACTATGCAGCAATACTAAATAATTCACTAGATTCCTCCTGCAGACCATGGCAAAAATAGCAATATCTTTGCCTTTTCTGAGTGCTATCACAAATAAAAGACAGAAGTTACTACATCTGGATATAGTTAAGTTTGCTTCTAAGGAGAGTGATGGAAATGAGGTATAATAATAAAAATTATCTTAGTGACTCAGATATGTATGGTATAGCATATTACTTTGCATATGTTAAAAGGTACCTGTAACACTCTAGTGTTTAGTCCCTATTTGGACAGAAAAAAAAAAAAAGGACATAAAAATAAAATGTCATGGTCAATCCACATACACCAAAATCATTGTTCATTCTCCTGCAATTTAGTTTGAAGCAAAGTTACCAACTGTAAATCACAAAAGCTATGCAGAAAACAAAATCTGTTTAATTTAAGTATCAAAAAATGTGTATGTGTATGATGGGATTAACAGGACCTGTGTTTAAGAGAAGTAAGTTGTAGAAAGTGATACGAAACAATGCCATCTTTTTCAGGAGGTGGTGCTGCTGTTGGTGGGTACTGAAGAACTGCATTAACGATTGCTTAATGAATACATCCTGAATACATCCTATAAATCCCTGCTTTTCTACTCAAAGAAAGCCAATTGACTTGTTGGTTTGTTTCTCATTCAATAATTTATCTGTCTAGGCTGTTTAGACTGGAACCCTTCAGGGCAGAGATTATCCTAATTGTTTGTACAGGTCCTACCAAAAAGTCTTCTCAGTTCCTTCAGTTCCACCTAGAGGCCCAAATGTACAACAGCAGCAGGAATACTCAAAGTGTACATAAAGACTACGAGTGGGAGGAGAAGTCGCTGCTCATCAGGTCACAGGAAAAAAAAAAAAAAAAAAAAGGTGTGGAACTACAAAAGTATGAATTTCATGGATTTTTGTGTTGGTGTCTGATTCTTAGATACAGATGAAGATTTTACCATGTTAAATGCATTTATGTCTGTTCCTGGGCAGATCCTCTTGTGTCTGAAACATGGGAGCTGAGTTTGCAGCCTTTCCTGTAGCACTCTTACTATCCAGTCACTTACTTACATGAGGTTTGTAGGAAGTGAGCCAACTAGTTCTGAGTGGGGACACACCCAGGTACATCCAGATACACAGATATACTTGGACAGGGAGAAAAAAAAACACAACATGATCACCAGTCCCATTTCCTGAGGTCAGTTTTGTCAAACTGAAAGGTCAGTTTGTCACAGGAGGTAAAGATGAGTATCTGAAAAGGTCTGCTAAAATAGACTTTCAGATTGATTTGGTTGAAGGTTTCTTTTCTGCTATATCTATAGAGAACTCTTGATTCTGTAACTAAGTTACTGGAAAGGAAAATATTACAATGATAAAGCATTTCTGTGACCATATTTAGTCCTGTAAAAACCACTGATTTTATTTTATGACTCCTAGTTTTCCAGTATACACACATATCTTGACCACCACGATTCTCTTTTGAATGCTATCTTAAAGATACACAATCTATTATGTCAAATGTATTTGGAAGTCAATACTCAAAACACACAGTGCAAAAGTTCACACATATGTGATTACACTTCAGACATATCCAGCACAAAGTTTATAGGTCACACTCTCATTTGATACACTCTGGTGTTGCTTGGCAGATTTCAAGATACATATAAGACTCTTACTGTATGTGCATTAAAATACATTAACCCAAGTATCATTCTTCAAGACCAGTTAATAAACATGAAAAAAACCATTCCCACACAAGGTTTGCTTATAGTAGTGTTCTTTCATAACTATTTTATTACATATCAGTGTTCTGTAGGGACATTTCCTGTGGAAAGTGGGAGAAAAGAAGTAATTCAATACTTCCAAGACTTGACTATTCACAATTTAGAGTTTGTACCCTCAGCAGACCAGCTATTCCAAAAGCTTCTACAGAAAGTTTTCTCTCAGAGAACACCTTTCACTCAAATCTGAAATTTGCTCAGGTAAATAATCTTTTGGGCCAGGTAACAATCTTTTGTGTCTTCTATTTCAACTTGAGAATCTTTAAGAAAGAATTAAGAATTATTTCCTCTAGTTTGATTTTATTGAGCTAATTTGTGATCACTAAGTCTAAGGATGTTTTATGCAAATAGTTCTTGTGCCATCAGTGTGCTTCTTGTTTAACAAAATCAACTTTTGAAATGACAATACATAGCATTTAGTTCATGAAAATAAAAAATCAATGTGTTGAAATAATGAAATCTGTGCAGTACAGCTTTAAGTTGTATTTATCTTCCTAGGAAATTTAAAATAGCCTCATTGAAGGTCAGATCTGACATTTGTATTTCAGAAGGATATCTTATTCTATTTCATTAGAAGATACTTTATCAGCTTTTCCCAAATCAATTTTGACTCAAATAGACCACCACATACTTATTTGTCCAACTCCACATCATTAATGTGCAATATTACATCTATGTGCCCTACTTTTGTCACTCATGATCAGAAATGATGAATTCAGACTGAAAGTGGTACAAGAAAGGGTTGTTATATTTTATATTCCCTGACTACCTATTTTGAAAGAGAACTCTAAAGGAGCTTAAATTGTTAAATCTAGGAAAGCAAAGACTGAGAGAGTTTTGAGAATTTTGGTTATATCTACCAGGAAAATAATGAGGGAAGGAAGCAGTTTAACCTGGGCTACATTGGCTCACAGACAAGTCACAGCCCAACAGCTTTTGTGATAGAGCTTTAATAACAGAATCTTACGATGTGATTGCCTGCCCAAGCTGATCGTTGTACACCGTGACCCAGAAGATCCTGTCCAATCCTGCTTGACACAGAGTAAAAATGTTGCAATAATATGCTGTTTTGATTAGAGTTTCTTTTCATTGGTACTTTAAATTTCCAGTGCTACTTTTTCCTGCATTATGTTGGAAAGATATCTGTAGTATACATTAAATCTGGTACATGGAAATGTAACACTGCCTGAGTAAGTCTGCAGCAGACTGATGCTGAAACAGTGCCAGAGGCATTGTCATAAGTACCAGCACATCCATTGGTGGAGGATATAGCCACAGAGTGGTATGCTTTTACAACAACAGCTAGAAAAAAACATATCTGGAATTACTGTCTTTGGGTCATGACGTGTCAGTCATGATCTGCATGTGACTTTGTACACATAGTAGAGTTTTTGGGGGAAGGAAGCAACACGAAGGGTTACTGAAAAATTGAAATGCTACAGTTTATGATACAAGCAGACAAATCTTGATTCTGCCTTCAGTTGCCTGGATTCCTACAGCTATAGAAAGTACGTTTATGTGTTCGGAAATTATTTTAAGTGCACTCAAATAGTATGGAGAAGTTATGGTCTACACAGAGACATTATCTGAGCTTGCCAGCATGTACATGTAATGTACTTAAATCCAAGGCTTTCTACAAAGTCAATTAAACCAAACCAAAGCCCTCCTTACTGGTGTTCACGGGAATATTACTTTAGTCATTTTTTTCAATTTCAACAGTACTTTAATTTGTTTGAATTTTTCTGCATACTATTCTTACTTTGGGAGTAAAAGTCTGGGTACATAATTAACGTTCTTGCATTTGGGTAGGAAGATCAATTATTAGGAGAAAAACTGCAATGGTTATATAGCTGTTTGATTTAATCCACCTTCTGCATTTATAAATGTTGAATCCTCCCTGAATCAAAAAATAACAATGGGTACCCCATATAGTCTATCATTTATGGAAAAAATATTTATTTAACCCCACTCAGTTGGTAGTCAAGCAATTTTTATCGTAAACTTACCTGTTTAAAGACATTGTAAGTCACAGTGATATTTCTGCAATTGGTTCTCTTCCTGAAAATCTCTCTCTCAATAACAAATCCAACTCCCCAACCAGCAGGCTGTCTGATGAAGTACTTTGCCTCATTTTTTCCAATTTTTACTCTAGGCTTTCTTATGGCACAATAAATATAATAATAATAATAATAATAATAATAATAATAATAATAATAAAGATTCAGGATGGTTTGCCATCCTGTAAGTCCTATCAGGGAGGATACATTCAACTACTGGTATCAATCAGAACTGCATCTCTTATTCCAATCTCTTTATTGGGGTGTCTTGTACCTACCCACTATAAGAAAAAGGCATGATGTGACCATGTATAAGGATCAGTGTATTTATTTTAGTTATTGGCATATTTTTGAGGAGTTGACATTCTGAGTGAGTATATTGTTCATCAACATGAAAATTTGATATATGAATAATATGCCTTGCTCATATAATAAAATGCACAGCATTTACGACAGCTTCAGAAATATTTAAGAAATTCAATAACTCTTTAACTCTTTTTTTTTTTTTTTTTTTTTTAAGACAGGAAGTATAGAATATTTATTTTGAGCTCCAGAGTACTAATGTTTAGCACTGTCTGGTTGACATTAATGCATGCTTAAACTACATCAAAAACAACAATAGTTCAAAATATTTGAATTCTCATCTACCATGAAAGACAAAGAAAAAAAAAAAAAGTATTCATCTGCTGTAGAGGAATATAAGGAAGATATAACATAAAAAAATTGCAAAAAGCAAAGAAAATGAGAAATGCAAGACTTCCTCAGAGAAAGAAAATTGCATGTAGTTATCTGAATCACAGTCCTCACTCATATTTTTACATGACCCTTTCTGGAATGTAACAGCAAACAGAATAATATAGTAACACAAATGTTTTATTTTCCTAATAATTGTACCAGATTTAATGTATTTTTATATCATATAGGGGGTAGAAGTGACCTGTCACAATGTTAATTAATATGTTACATATTAATATTATATATTTTTTTGGTAAACTCTGACTTTCAGCCAAACTGTGAAATTCAATTATACAAAATCTTGGAGTATGAGAAGCAAAAATATACATCTAGAGATGAGAAGATCTATATATTTTATAGGAGACAGAAAAGATCATTTTCTTGAAATCATATAAGATTTAAGAAATGCAACATGAACTGACATAACAGGAAAAAATATTGCTTGCAGGAGCTTTTGCTGACCAGAAAAAGCAAATGTATATTTTGTACTAGCAGTAGACTGAAACAGATGACTTTATAAGAACTGCTGAGTCAAGATAATTTCTATATATTTTTTTTTTAATTTGTCTGAAAGTTTCTCTCTATACAATCTAATCTTTCTGATTCTGCCTAAGTGTTACACTTAGAGATTTTTTTTTTTAATGTCCACAATATAAAAATGGAAATAAACTGCAATGTTAAAGAAAATTTTTTTCTTCTGAATTTCTCTCTGAAGTCACTGTCTACAGCCTGGAAAGCATTTGTTCAACACTCCTACTGATTTTAACTGGAGGACAGGCAAGTCTTATGGCATAATAAATTTCTTACTTCTGGGTCTTAATTCATATCAACATTTTATGCAGTTCTATTTCTTCTAATATTCTGGATCAGGGACTAAAGAAAGACAGACCTTTTCATTGTCTAGATGTAGCATCTTCTGTCACATTGTTCCCTTAGTATGACTCACTCTTGCACTGAAATATTGACCAGGGCTATTTACTTTCTGACTGGAAGCTATTTCCTCCTCAGAAAAACAAACAATAGATACCAGATGTCTAATACAAGATGAAGTGTGTGCATGTATATGTAAACGGTAAATTACTTGTTCAGTACTCATGAAGACAGAAATTGCTATTATTTCAGACAATTCTGCTAAAAAGAAACCTCTGGATGATCCATACTTGCTTCCTGAAAAGAAACACAGGCCTTAACTTAGGAATTACATAAAGCTATACAGAGAGCAAGACTGTAGCAATTTTTCCACTGGAAATGGTAGCATGAAAAGCTCAAAATGGTACAGGTTATTTTGCATATTAGTCAAAATGCTTTCAGTGGCAACATTACAGCATGGAGTGTCTTCAGAACTCTACTGAGACACAAAGAATTTGTTTTATCAAGAACCTGTCCACCAGTCCTCATTCAAGAAATGTTCACAAGTGAATTTTCCCCAAGTAAGGGCAAAATATTTCAAGGTTTGTACCATGTACTTTACTCCACAGTGAATTAAATGGGGAGAACAACAATTTGAACAACTTCATTGTAAAAAAATATACATGCTTCTAAGACTACAGATCTAGTTTGATGCTATTCAGAAATATATTATTAGATTAGGTGAATATTTACACTCATCTAGAAACACAATAATTTTTTCTTGGTCATGTGAAATTTGCATTCTAAGCATTCATTTTTATAGGAGATATGAAGTGATGAAGTCATGGTACCTATACAGAGTAAAGGAGATTATACCAGACAAGTGACAGAAGAACCACTGATGATAGCCTTCCCCCCCCCCTTTTTTTTTTTCCTGAACACTTACTTGTGTTTTAGAAACTGAAAATACTCTCTACTCATGAGAACTTGCATACTTGAGTGTAATTTAATTTTCTCTCTTTAATTATACATGATACAATTTGGTTCTTAAAATTAATTCAGATTGCTTTAAAATCAAAGTTTCTATCAAAAGCAAAAGTGGTTTAAGAAGAGTTTTCAGGTAATGCTTTCAGCAGAAAAATTAAGGGGGGCACCAACAAATCTGTATGTTCCACCAAAAAAATGGAATTTATTTTTATTTTTATTTTTTACTTTTTTTTTTTTTTTAACTGAAATGAAAACTATTTATCCAAAGGTTAAAACTTGTTTAAAATGAAGAGAAAAACAGTTTATGCTTCAGCAGTCACTTCTAAATGAATATAGATTTTTAGAAACATTTTATAATAAGTAGAAATAACTACGTTTTCCTCTACAGATACTATATAATGCCTAAAATCCTGGGACTGGCCCAAAATTTATTACATAAAAACTGTCAACACTATATATTTATTACATTTATATATTTATATATTATTATATTATGTTTATGTTTATTTATATACATATACTCTTAGCAAGAAAAAATATTGTCTGGGCATTTATATGTATACACACACACACACATGTATTCAACAACAGTCACACTGAACATGTTTATCTCGACTCCCTCATGAGCATCTGTCAGTTTTTGATACTGAATGAAATGTATTTATATGAATGTGCACTTAAGTATACCAGTCTTAATCATACATGCTATAAGTAGGTATAGTTAAGAAATGACTATGGCCCCACGAAATTATTTTTTACTCTGATAGAGCAGTGATTTGCGTCTCAGTTCCTGAAATAATTTGTTCCAGTTTACAGGATCACAGAAAACTAAGTGCTGAGCTGCTTCTACCACAGCTAGCCTGCTACCAGTATCTGAACCAGCTAGATGAAGGTAACATAGATAATATATTGCCTCTATACTGCAGTACACTGCATAGGCAGTTTGTGAATGTTATTTTTTCCCTTTGCATCTTGCGTCTTTAAAGCTTGGTGGCATCTGCAGTGAGACTTGAAATATTGTGATCAACATTACAGAGCACTGGATAGGAAAATCAAGGAAACTAGAAATAGCAAAATGTAGGATGCTTCTTGGTAGGTGTTATTTTGCAGTTCATCACAAGTACAACACTGAAATGTTGCCATTAGTCACATATACTTGTTGCCATTTTTATGCACACAAGAAAGACTTAAAAAGGAGGAGAAAACCAAACAACACTATCATCATCATCTTGATCTTAATTTTTTCCCCTCTCAAAGGGAGGATTTTCCTCCTTACTTTCAAAACCACACATGACGGGAAAGCAACACAACATATACCAGCAAATATAATGTGAAAATGTGCATCTCTCACATATCACATATCTCTCACATATCTCTCACATCTACACATATGAAAGGATCTGGAAGGTCTGAGGATTTATGATAGAGGGCTTTAAATAATCTTGCGTAAAATTTTCTAACTTATTTTTTAACAAAACATCTCAAAATTTCTAATCCTAAATATGGAAGACTTCAATAGTGCAAAGACTTATATATATTCTTGAATATTGCCTCCCTGAAGCTTTTGGTTAGTTTGTTCAGAGGATATACATCCAGACAAACTTAATCTAATAATCTTGTGAGATATAGGTCTCAGGAGAAATTGTGAAACAGGAAAAGCACTTTGAGAATTATTTCTTGGTGAACTAAAAACTTCAAAATGTTTTTTAGTTCCATCTGACTTTTAAAAGGTACCAAATGACTAGCAAGAAAAAGGCCTGATTTGGTTCACATTTGTCCTGGGATCAGAGAAACTGGGAAGTAGGTATAGAAAAACCAGATGCTTACATAATGTGACAGCCGTGACTGTGATGAGGCTTGTATGGTATTGGGAATAAAATTCACAAGCCTGAGGGTTAGGTGTCTAAATTGTTGTGAACAGTGAACAGGGAGAGTTAGGTGCTTGAGGAATGTTCACAGTAGACTTGAATAAAGCATACATAAAACAATCAAGAGAAAACTGAGGAATGTTTAACATTCCACTTCTTAGGCTTCTATAGGGATTCACACCTGAAACTGTTTTCTACGTACAGATACCTCTGTTATTCAGATGACTGACCTGTTATTCCCTTTCAAATAGAACTACCAGAGAATTAAAAATAGTGATTGCTGCCCCAAATAAATTCTACACAAAAGAGGGACTTAGCTCCTTGTCAGCCAGGAGTTCAGAAGCATCTCTGAGATTGGAAAGTCTAGACTGAGCTTTTAGAGATTACTAAAGAGTCCCTGGGAACTCACATGGATACAGAGGCTTTGGATTCAACACCTAACTGTTCTCTCCTTGACTTATAACCAGTCTGGAAACCAAACAAGAATGTCTTGGTTTCAGATTTCTATTTGTAAGTAGTAATTCTTTTCCACCCCAACTCCCTCCAATATTATTAATGTTTTAAAAAAAATATATATATATACAAAAAACCCAAACAAACAAACAAACAAAAAAAAAAAACAACCATCAAGCTACTACACTGATAAGGGCTACGATACTATTATCATCTTAGTAGCAGTGGTACTTCTTTTAGCATCACAGCCCTCTTAAAACTAAGGAGAATGAATTACAGAAAATGCACAACTTGAGGAGACGAGGAATGAATTTATGGTGCACAGCTCTGGTACATCTTCAGTATTAGCAGTTCACTCCAGCTACAAGAATTGCTATTAGGCCAAAAGGCCACAGCTTGACTTTCAGTTTTCTGGCTGAGTTTTTATAGCAGTTAGAATAGTCTACTTGTTGTTTGTTTTTACTCATAAACCCATCAAAAGTTAAATGGAAATCACTGAAAGAAAATATGAAACTATAATGCCATTCTGATGCTGTTTCAGAAAGTACTGCACTTGTAGTGACTTCATTTGAGCATGGGCTTTTGGTGTGTTAAATTCTCCATTGTATCTGTTGATGAATTTGTATTTTGTTCAAAGGCTTCTATATGGCTCTTCTGAAGCCTTCCTGAGGAAGGAAGTGTACAAGTAAAACAACAAATAAAGCCTGATGGACAGTAAGACTTTTTTTTTTTTTTTTTTTTTCCCTTCAAAAGCAGATCAGCTATAACAACATCCAAAATAAAACTATTTCTTTATAGCCAAATATAGGACTGCTTATACTGGTTTAGATTCCCAAGACTTTGCATGGTATCACTGTTCTCTATCCTTACTTGAAACATGTTTTTTAAGACAGGAATACTCTTGGTATTAAATATACATTTTTTTCTTTTAGACTTTACCTATGGTTATACTGTGACCTTTTTAACCACATACTGAAGCTTTCTTTTAACAAAATAAATAAGAATAATAGACTTTCAGTTCAGCAAAGCAGGAACTTAAATTATGGGAGACAACCAGTGCCAATAATTTGACAGACATGATCATTTAATGTGCAGATATTAAGCTAACCTCACATAGACTGAAGATAATGAAGCTACTTATATAATTAAGTTGAGTACATACTATATAGCGTTTTGCTATATTAGGGGTTTGTTATGCATTTTTCCACCAAAAATTAGCAATAAGGGGCAATCTGCATTTCTCATAGATGAAAAAATATATGACAACAGTCATTGACATAGTTTGTAAAAATTCTAGCATTTTCACCCAGCTGTAGAGTAAGTTGAAAACACAAAGTATATTAACTTGGTTATTTAAAAATTACTTTTTATGTAAATACCACAAAAGATTGAAGAAAAAGCACATACTCTAAAGTACTAAAACCACAAAATTGAAATTAACTTTAGATGTATATTTCTAAGTTAATTAAATGTATGCACAAGAGCAAAATAAGTAAATGTTGAATTATTTAGTAAACATAAAAGCTTTTTTTTTTTTTTTCTGGAAATAAATATCCTTATGTCACTCTTTGCCTTTTTACCTATCAGGTAACAATTTGGGAGTTTCCACATATTTCACTGACTACATTATTGTAAAGGGCAAAATATCCCTCAAACTAGAATTTCATTATTTTTACACATCCTTCTGGAAAGAATGCATAAAATGTAAGAAAAAAAATATTATGATGAGCAGAATTGATGTGCTATACAGCATATTGAAGAAGAAACCAAAATATGAGGTTTAAGGGAGAACAGAGAGGAAGCAAAACCCAAAATTGATAGCACATGGAATTATTCACTGCATGGTACAGGAAAACAATTTCTGAATATTTATAAGGCACAATTTATGAAAGTCTTGTTATAATGCTTCCGATAATGTTTTATTGTTAATTAGTTTTCTTGCTATGTAGTGCTGTCTGCTGACACAAGTAATCCCTGAAAACAGGATGTTTGCACCTAAATGGGCTCTACTTTGTATGCGTTAGTGCTATCTGTCTTGTTAAATTAATTTCAATACATAAGTAAATAAAGGTGCCAGATCATTGGGCTGGGGAAAAGGGAGTATGATGATTCAGTTCTAGCTTTTAAGTTTTTGAAAACCTTATCCACTTAAATTAAGAAGAATAGACAGTTGAAAGGTTATTTCTGGGCTTCTAGTCTTTAGGAACTGATTTAAGAGGCAATCAAAAGTGCTGAAATACAATTGTTATTAATACATAATGAGAAATTTGTCTTCCTTATTTATGTCACCAAGCAGAATCAGACTAGATTTTCTGCTTCATAAATTTCAGACCTCCCCATTATTAAGACAATACAGCAGAGAAACCATATAGGCAGAATATTTAGCCTGACTGATTCTTTGCCTGTATAAAGTGATAACTGATATGTGCTTTTTTTTTTTTTTGTGACAGGAATTGAAATCTGAAAAACAGAACTGCTTAAGACCACACAAGATATGATGCTGTTAAAAAAAATAAAAATTGTCAAATATATGAAATCCTCTTTTCAGCAAGATATTTTCACAATTGTATCAGCTTGCATTTGGAAATGTCTCCTCTTAAAGAAAATTAAACAAACAAACAAACAAATACAGAAGGGGAAGTATTAAAAACACAAGCTGTGAAGTTGGATAGCGATGACCTATACTTCAAAATCAACTGAAAATAATATCAGAAACTTATTCACATCCCCAAAACACTGACCTGAGTGTTCCATTATTTTTGTGTGTTTTCTCAGAAATGTTTGCATTAATCAAAACAAACCGCAAATGTATAGGTCTAGACAAGGTAGAATGGAAAATGTTTATATAGGTCATAAAATGACATTTGGATAACAGTTGGAGCTGGCAGCAACAAAGAGAGGTTGTGAAAGAAGAATATTTCTAAAATAGCATGCTCAGTATATATTGGAACTCCATACACACCAGAATGTGTTATAGAAAATACCTTCTCACCTCACTCTCTGTCCTCGCTGGCTCTTCCCCACAAATATCTGAACAAGCAGCAAGTTTGTAGTCCTGAGATTAAGTGATGCAATAGTGACCCGTTTTTGTCTAGGATTTCAACCTGTATGATCAATAATCATGCACACACTAGTCGTTTGTGGTTCCAGAAAATGACACAGAAGATACAGTAATATTTTTGCAGGAAGGTAAGAGCGAAGCAAAGATGTGAGGTCTTTTATGAGTGCTAGATATTTTCCAGATCACAGAAAGGTGTGTAATTCTAGTGGCTAGGTTATAGGATTCTGGATCTCCTAAGAGCACCTTGTGCTATAACGTTGGTTGAAATACTGATTCACTATGATAATTATGCATCTCCTTGACCCAGATGATTTTTTTTTTTTTCTATATAATGGATTAACATCAGAGGAAAAAAAAGGTTGTGTCAGATTTTTCTTATGTAAATCAACTGAAAAAATACAAGATGATAATGGTCTTCTTCTGATGAAAAACAAAAATAAATCACATACCAATCAGTCAAATGTACAAGGAAAACAAATAAGGATATATATATACACATATAAACATATGTTTTTGGTAAACTTAGCATTGTTTTTCTCCTGCATTTACAATGAAAAAATATAATGTAATTCACATTAAGGTGCACTGTTTCACCTGTTGTCTAATATAAATAACATTAAAAGCATGTAGAATCTAATATCAGCTAAATGCATATTATTCTCATGCCTTGCTGTGTAGTAGAATAAAAAAAAATGACATTTCTTGTTTTCTGTGCTACTTCTTGTAAGGGGGTGTAAATACATTTCATAAGCTTTTTTCCTTGAAGGTTTTAATCTCTGTGTGTATATGAAACAATAAAGTACCTGTGTGAGTACACACACAATTGATATAGCTAAAATGATATTGCTTGACTGTCCACTTAAAAGAAAAAAGAGAGAAGGGAGGGGAAGAATGAGTGATGGGCATTACAGAAAAGAAAGATAGTATTGAATTTTTTCCTATATATGCTACAATTTCTTGAGTATAATCTGCTCAAAAAGAGATTAAACCATCTTCTGAATATTGCTGACTATATGACTATATCTCTCATTTTAGAACTCCTGTATGAGCTGTAATGCAATCAGAAGTTGTTCGTGTAAAATCTTTCTTTTTGGTTTTAAGGAAAAGTTTCTGGTTTGCATTATCTGATATTTGACATATTTACATGTTAAGCTATTTCGATATCAAAACCATAGCTTCTTTTTGTGAATAAAATGAAAATTAAGTACTCACTGACATTTAAAAAAGGCATCGAATATACCTATATTGCAGTCAAAATTGCACTTATGTAGTATAAACCTAAAGGATTTAGTTTTAAGTTTGGTCAAAACAATGTACTCTTTACACGATAAACCCACAATCAAATCATTATAAGGAGTGATTATGTTTTCCTGGTTGTGTGTTGCTATATATGTCACTGTGTGCAATCCCTTAATTATTGCTATTTGAGATGAAATAAATCCTGGATTTGTGCCCATAACTGTGGAGTGACTCTGGTTCTAGGGTCTCAGTCCAGCATGCTGTTTAGGCCTAGACCTTCAATGGATCTATTGGTAAATTTGACATGAGGAATATATTTATGTTAAAGAATGAACTGATAGTAATGTGATGACATTTTAATTCATTTTTGATATATGCAAAGATAATTCTTTAATTTAAAGGATAAACATTTTGCTCTGCTTCCAGAGAGTTATGGGGAGATGGGTGGGAGAAGACAACCACCAGAAATTACATCATTAGGATAACATGTAGCATTGGGAATCACAAGCATAGCCTGTGAAATTTAGAATTATATTATATTATCCAATGTTTAGAATAATAGCATGGATTACAGGATGTTATCCACAGCACACACACTTGATTGCATATGTATATTACATTTAGTTAACTAGCTATGCAAGAAATCTCTCTAACTCAACATTATCAGAGAAGATGATGGTAACATTAAAAAACCATCACAAATACACCATGCTTTCAGCTAAAAATCTATTCAGCCATAATTTAGCAGCTATTCAACACAACAATTTTTTTCATGAAATTACTTTGCTTGGAGCTACTTGGAGGTAGCTTTTACCATCCATTTAAACTTGTTTAAATCCTGATATACATTTGTATTATTCTTATTAAGGTCTAGCCATCCATTATACCTTAAGATTAACAAAAGTTATTATATTCATATTAAATGGCAAGTAGTACAAAAATTGTCCTTAATATCCTTAAAATATTTAGAACTTTAACTGATAAAAAATATTTAAAATATTTTAACCTTATTTCTGGGCCTTTCAATTTTATGGCAAAGTGCAATTTATACCAGACATATTCCTTTAATCAAATGTCAGAAAGTGTAATGTTGGCCTCTACTGTTTCTGTTTTAAAGGAATTCAACCAGGTCAGCTTATATGAGAGAGTGGTAATTGAGTTGTAGTCTCAGGAATCAGGACAGGGATCAATTAAATACAGTAGCAATACAAATGTACTGTAAACCTAACCTCCGTATAACCCCTGATAAAATGAATGACAAATGTAAGTTCATACACATTTTGTGCCTTCTCTGTGCAGAAATGGAGAGCATGATGAACTACTCATTTAATGACTTGATGTTTTCTTGATCTGTATATTCAGTGTACACGGAGCTGTTGATGCAGGATGAAATTCAGAGCACCACAGACAAGAGACTACAGAATGGAAGCATTCATGACTAAGGGAGAATCAACAAAAACACATCAAGAAATAGGTATATTTTATGTTAGATTTTGCCACACATAAATGATGAAATGCACAGCTAACATGCTACAAACATTACAATGCATTTTTTCTGAATATTGAGGTGCTTCAAAGAAGAAAAGGCATAAGCCCATCGTGCTTATCCACACTGCATTAAGCTTCTTTTCTAGACTCAAATTCTCAAAATATCATTCATGCAAATAGCTGTATTTTTTTAATGACAGTGGCATCTGAAGCTCAATCACACAGAAATGTATTCTCTCTCTCCCTCTCTTTTCCTAGGGGTGGCTTTCCACCAAATAGGTCATTTCCAAAATTTTACATTGAATGCTGACCAAATTTTGTCAGTGAGGCCATAAAGACATTGATTGACGTCATGAATAGGCACGTGTAGGTCTTTGCTTCCCTCTAGTGACTGCTCCAGGAAGAGATTTAACTGAATCTGCTCATGTTGCTCAACTATGGCACAGAGATTTAACATAGGGTTAATTGCATATTCAGATACCCGTATCAGTGAGATGCTGATACAGCATGGAAGATGTATACTTGTGACAGCTTGGATAAGCGCAGATTTTAACTGGACATGTGCTTGACAGTTTTTGATGGAGTTTTACAGTTTTACCAGCCAGAGACAATTTTAGCACTGACAGTCCAAGAACAAATGGGAGACACACTCTAAGGTGCATTTCAAAACACTTCTTTGTGTATTCCAAACATTTAAGATCACTTTGCCATGCAAACATTGTTCTTCTTTGGATGAGTTACATGATGCTTGATTTATCAGAGAGAATATGATTTCAGGAGATGTCAATCAGACTTAGAGCCATGCATTTGGAAGGAAAGACAAACAATCGTATACTCTGCAAATGCTTAAAAATGCCTTGTGTTATATTCTTTTCATATTAGTAAAAGTAGGTGTACTTATACCAGCTGACGTTCTCTCTTTGTTGTGCAGACTGCAAATAAGTTTAAAATTAATGAATATATGTCTGTGGAAAACTGTACACCGTACTATTTACTTATAAGGAATTTAAGCACATGATCTCTAGTCCTACTGTGAAAGGGGTAGGAGAGAATGGCAGACGGGAACAGTGCTTTTTCACATGGATATGCAATATTCCTCAGATTTTTCATCTTCTTGGGTCATTCAAGTAGATTTTATTTTTGTTTAAGAATGGCATAATACAAAGACCTTTAGTTCTACTGCTCTACCTCCATCAGATAAAAGAACTAAATTCTCCAGGACAGGCAGCAGTCATGAGCTCATCAGAATGAATAAGAAAAAATCAGAAATATCATTATAAAGGTATTTAACCTTTAGAGTTCTGCATCATGGCAGGGAAATGATATCAGCTTTGAGAATAGATAGAGAACTCTCTCAATTAGGGCTCAGGAGTTTGGAGCTCAACCTCTACCTGGGTTTGATGGATGATCTTGGACAAACAACCTTACCCTGGTTTCCCCCATCTGTAAACCAGGAAGGGCAATACCAGCCTCTGTAGTAAAATGCTTTGACAGCTATACATGATGAACATGGTGTAAATGAGAAAGGTTGAGAAACTTTCTCAGCTTTAATTTTCCTATCTTGTACTTTTGGAAGCTGTATTGGATTTGGTGAATACTGTTTTCCCGTATAAGAGTCACTCCAAGTCTAGCACCCTGCTGGATTCACAGATCCCATCTGCTATATTCAGTGGTGAGGTATTAAGAGGGAAAACAACAACCACATTTTATTTAACCTGGTAACATCCATTATTTTTTATGGAAACATAGACAAAAAAAAAATAAAAAATTGACCAATATGTTTTCTGTTCTAAACCTTATTCAGACTGCTTAATTATTTTTCTGCCCTTACACCAATTTGAAATTGATTATGAAAATACAAGCCCTGGTTCTTTTTATTCACATTTTAGAATCATAGTTGCTTGCTATTGCAGGAAAGCACTATTTTTAGTTTCTGGAAATCTGCATTTACATAAAGGCAATAAATAGCAATTAAGTTCTCAACAAATGGAGTTGATTAATCACGATAAAAATTAAAAAGAAAGTGAACTTATTAGGAAGAATTAATTTAATTTCCTTTTTTTGCTATAAATCTCAGCAGGTCTTGTAAGCTCTGTTCATGGCAGTGTAGGTGTTAGTGAAAAGCAGTGTTATAAAAGAGAACTAAATTATAAATTCCTCCCATATATTCTGATTCATGTTTTATATGACTTAAGAAAATTTTCAGCTGACTCTTCTTCAATATAGAGACACTCCATTTTATATTGTATGATACCTACCTATTTCGGGATTAAGTATTCCTGCATTCCAATATAATCTTACCAGTCTGTAAATTTAAATTTGTTTTAATTGAGGTCTTATATGGCTTGATAGGTGGTTTGCCACCTGATCTAATCTGATTCAAATCTGTCAAAGCCTTTTAGTTGCCTGCAAGGGAGTTTGGGTCAGGTTTCTCATTCTGTATTGTTTTAATGAAAAAAGTTATCTCCAAAGAATATGATTCTGTAGTCTTTCAGTTCTGTATGCTCAGAATTCTGTGTGTTCAGAAACAGATGATTACATAGCTTGCTACTACACAAGTCCCATTATGTATAGTTCTTCATGAAAGTGAGTACTCCAGGATGCATTTACCTTTTGAATAAGTTCATTAATTCTTGCATTACATTTCACAAACATAAGGATAGAAACTAACTTGTAAAGGAGATTTTCTGCCTTGGAAATACAAATTGAGTGACTGAAAAGCTGGATAGACAAGTCTGACTGAAGTTGATGGAACAAGCAAAGCCCCAGCTAGTATGCATGGCCAAACTATATTTATATAAATTACTCTGATTAGATTTTTATTCAAATTATAGAAAAATCTATTATTTTCTCCATATCTTCCTGGTTACCATAATCCTATAACTGCAAAGCAGCATTCAGGAGTAAGGAGAGGCTACTGTTCTTATATCCAGAAGTGAATTCTGATTTCTGGGGATATTCTAATTATTAGATTATTAGCTTCAGACATTTTGACCTAAACTACATAGAGCCATCTTAAACATATTTTCAAAGGCTTGCAAGGCCAAACAAAGAATAACTGCAATAATCTATCCCAGTTGGTTTAAAAAACAGTGGAGAGAAGAGGGACAAAGGAAATTTGTTTTCCCTTTCAATTTTATCATGAGACTACTATATGCAAAATTTATTTTGTCGGCATGCATGCAAGCTTATGTGTTACAACTGAGCCACATTCTGCCCTATAAGCAAATCTGTAAGAAAATCACAATTAACTGGTAAACTCTTCTATATTTGCATTGAACAAATTCCTTTGTGGATTATTTCTCCACAATTGTAACAAAATCTATCCAGGGATGATGGGAGAAAATGAAGAAAAAGCTTTAGGGTATAATTTAAAAAAAAAGTAATTACCTTTTTTTTTTTTTTAACTCTCTTATTAAGGAGGGATGTTATAATTCTGGAGTGAATTCCTAAATTTATATGAATTTATAGAATCTATAATTTCACACATATGTATTTGTGGTTTCACATCACTTCAGGGTAGAAAATGTAAACTACCATCACTGTAAATTTGTATGGAAGTGGGGAAAAAAAAAGAGTAGACCAGACCTTCCACTGTCTCTAAACTAAGACTGAATGAGGTCAAAATCCTTGTAGTATTAAAATTTTCAGCTCATTGCATTGTATTACTGCCAACTGTATATTCATCAGGCACAAACTGCTATAAGCACACATATGGACAAATAAAAGGCTGTCATACTGTTATAACATCCTTCTGCAGCAACTGGCAGAAAAGAGCCCCAGAATCCTAAAAGCCCTTTCTTTACTCAGTGCTGTGAGATGTTATGTTGCACCACATACAGCTGTGGAGTGCAACAGCAACAACTGATACTTTCCTGCAGAGAGCACGTGCCCGCATTATGCCTAACATGCTTCTAAAAGAACAAACCAGCTGCATTGTTTTGATAATGGGTTAGCGATCACTGCTAATCATAGCGATTATGTCACCTCATTCTAGTGACCCATGAGTCCATTCCATCTTCCACGCCCCCGTGGCATGTGGTGCTAGCTGAGTGTTGTGTGTGATGTTTGTGGTGCTCAGTACTGTGGCATCAAGCTTCCAGCTTCTTACTGTGTTGTGAACTCTGCACTCTGGGTCTTGAATCCAAAGGCTGGACGCACTAAGACAAATGACTAAATTTACCAGGCCAAACTTTCATAGGTCCTAAGGCTTCACATGTTATGGTCACAGATTCATGCATCACAGAAGGCATTCAAGAGAGCTATTCATAGAGCCTACAAAACTGCCACACAAAATGGCATTATTAAAATGGAAATTTATGTATGCATATAAGGATTCTTTGAACCCCTGGGTTTACACAACCTTGCCCAGACTTACATGAAGTAAAGCAACACTAGGAAAAGAACACTGACAGTGATATGGCTAAGATTTAGGTGCGGCATGGTGACAAACGCATGGAAAGAGTGGTAAAATTAAATATAGAGGTGCTGGTACTCAGCTCCCCAGCCCATGAATGTTCTCTTAAACAACATGGCAGAGTTCCAGCAAAAGAGGCTGTGAGTAACACACTACAGAGGAAACAACAGCTCAGGGGGCATGGGCTGCTCCTGTGAGGCTGAAAACTGTGATTCATACTCCTCAAGGAACTTCTGTAAAGAACTGCAAGGCTGGTCCCTGAGGCTCCTGGGTGAGGAGGCCCCGAGCCATTGGGTTCCTGGCTGTTTGTGACTCTCTCTGCTGTCTCCCTCTCCCTTCTTTTCTTTTCCAGAGAGGTAGGAGAAAAAGGAGAAAAACTTTCAGAACTTTGGTTGTAAGATAAAACCAAAAGTACAGCCCTCGTACCTGTCCAGCTTCCTTTCTTTCTCTTTGTGGTCTCACAGACTGGAATGAATTTATCGTAAGCAGTTCCTGACCACAGAGATGCCAGACAGGTTTCATGCCAGACAACACAAACCACAAAAGGTACAGTTCTTTCCTGATTTTTTTTCTTGGTTTAAGGAACTAAATTTTTTCTCCTCTGAATGTCAGTTACTAATATCCCACATATTTTTCCCATGCACTGAAAGGAAAAGCATTCAGTATCTTACAACTTTATTAAAGGACAACATGTAGAAGAACATTGTCTGAAACGAATGGAAGAAATATCACTCAGATTTCCATGGAAAAACAAAACAAAACAAAACAAAACCACAAAAACACCACCTTTCATAGCACTGATGCTACTAGCTTCACATAGGGAAGGTACAATACTAGAGAAAACACAAGGCCTCACAAACAGACTGTTTGCAATCAGCACAGACGTTACAGCATTATATATCTGGGGAAAGTAAACTGAAGCAACACAATGAATTACTGGATTTGAAATTATTCTTTATAACACATAAGATGCGTTTTTTAGTTGCCCAGTATCAATATTGTAGACATATTTGTCTAGCTGCCTGTGGACAGGCACAAGCTTAATAAGTGGAAAACTTTATAAAATATCATATCAGGGAAAATTACTCAATTTCATAAAAAGAATGGACTAACTGATTTTGCCAAAGTTCAGGTGACCACATAGTCACACATAGCAATGTCAGTAGAATAGGTTTGAAGATATGGTGTGACCAAAAAGCTCACAGATCCAGAACTCTGTTCAAGGGTGGATAATAAGGAATTGTTAATCACTAACCAGTCTCCTGTGAAGCATGGCCAAACCTCAGGTACACAAAACTTCCCCTGCTGTTGGAGAAGAATTGAACTAACAAATAATAGAATTATAGAATCATAGAATCATTAAGGTTGGGAAAGACTTCCAAGATCATCTGATCCAACCATCCACTTACCACCAATGTGACCCACTAAACCATGTCCCTAAGCACCACGTCCAATCTTTCCTTGAACACCCCCAGGGACGGTGACTCCACCACCTCCCTGGGTAACCCGTTCCAGTGCCTGACTGCTCTTTCTGAGAAAAAATGTTTCCTCATTTCCAACCTGAACCTCCCCAGTGCAACTTGAAGCCATTCCCTCTAGTCCTATCACTAGTTACCTGTGAGAAGAGGCCAACCCCCAGCTCCCAACACCTTCCTTTCAGGTAGTTGTAGAGAGCAGTAAGGTCTCCCCTGAGCCTCCTCTTCTCCAGACTAAACAACCCCAGTTCCCTCAGCCGCTCCTCACAAGACTTGTGTTCCAGGCCCTTCACCAGCTCCATGGCCCTTCTCTGGACACACTCCAAGGCCTCAATGTCCTTCTTGTAGTGAGGGGCCCCAAACTGAACACAGTTCTCGAGGTGCAGCCTCACCAGAGCAGAGTACAGGGGGACGATCACCTCCCTGGTCCTGCAGGCTACACTATTGCTGATACAATCCAGGATGCTGTTGGCCATCTTGGCCACGTGGACACAGTGCTGGCTCATGTTCAGGCTTGCAGATTGTGCAGATAAAGACATAGAGGTTAAAAAAGTGGCAAAAACTATTTGCCAATAAAAAATATACTTTTCATCTGAAAAGCATTTAATTAAAAAAAAAAAAAGCATAGTTACTGATTAGTTAAGTACCTTCAACTAAAAGTAGACTATTTTTTTGTTGTTGTTCTTATTGTTGTTGTTGGGTTATTTCCAAAATGTTTGCCAAATTCTGGTTATGCAAAAATCACCTGGTTTGGAAGGGCACAAGCACAGTACAGATCTTTGGGATTTGCAACATGGATTAATAGCATGATGGCTTTTAATCCATCAAATCCAGTTGCCTGCTGCTGAGAGTGGATAACTCCTGAGGCTTTAGAAAAAAGTGGAAAAAATAAGAGTAAAACAAGCCACAAGGCTAGCTGTATAGTCCTCTACATATTTGCTTTTTAAGATTCCTTAATGATAGGAACCTGTTCAACATTAGGGAGCTTTCAGGGTAGTTTAAAACTCTTGGTGTCAGAATAAATATTCTGAAATATTCTGGAGTAAATACAATGTTACAGAACAACAACAGTAAAATTTACAAAAATAAAGTTATGAATCATCTAATGCTCTGATGGCTAACATTATGAACCTTTTACCAAGAGATGGAAAAAAAAAGTAGAATTTTGGTCTTGCTATTTCCTCAGGTATGCTCATAAAATAACACATATGCATGTGTAAAACATATGCCAGTGGTGTCCTTTCAGAACTTACTGATACATCATATCGTATTGTGAATATTTGATGGCTCTTATCACTTTTCATAACAGATACAT
The DNA here is from genome assembly GCF_040182565.1 of Anser cygnoides. NCBI lineage: Eukaryota > Metazoa > Chordata > Aves > Anseriformes > Anatidae > Anser > Anser cygnoides. Next base: position 92,255,881 of record NC_089875.1, read on the forward strand.
CACCAAGAATACCTTTAATACATGAAATATTTGAACATCTGCAATAGCTACTATTAAATAATATGACTAGAAAATATAATCTTCATAGAATCATAGCATGGTTTGGGTTGGAAGGGACCTTTAAGATCATCTAATGACAACCCCCCCCATTGTGCAGGGACACCTCCCACTAGATCATGTTGCTCAAAGCCCCAAACAACCTGGCCTTGAACACCTCCTGGGATGGGGCATCCACAACTTTCCTGGGCAACCTGTGCCAGGGCCTCACCACCCTCTGAGTGAAGAATTCAGTATACAAAAGTATAAGATTCTCTCTCAAAATCTGACTACTTTATGTAAATTTGAGATGTTTAATTTTCTTTTTCAGGTTCTGAAGCATACTGAAAACAGTACATATGTGTAGCATTAAATATCTCTATAAACAATAATAAGACAATTAATGCAAAACAAATGGCAAGATCAGAAGACACAGCATTTGTTTGTGGTTGTTCCACACATTCATCCCAAATTCCTCCATGTAATCTTTTAATCACAATCAAAATACACAACATACTTTTTTTTTTCTTTTTTCCTCATAATCTAATCCCATGGAAATATGCCTTTAATATTTTGTACTGGAGCAGTGAAACTGAAGCGTGTGCTCTACACTGTGTTCTCACACAGTGCTTAAAGCAACACATGTAAAAAATAAAAATATAAAAAAATAAAGCACTGTGAAATCAAAACACTGTAGAGAGGAAACAAAGAACATGTTCAAATTCCTGTTTTTTTTTTTTTTTTTTTTTTTTTTTCCACACAGAAGTGGAACATTACAATATTGCTGGTAAATAACTGTGTTATGATTCTTTTTTATTGTCATAGACCATAGTACTACTTGTATTTGAAATTATTTTCATGTCCAAAGTTTCATATTTATGTACTATTGCGCTGTTGGCAAGTCATCAGTGTACTGATTTAAACCTAGTCTGAAGGATAAAACCACTCACAAAGTCACAGGCATACAACTTCTAACAATGTAAAAGGTTCTGTAGAATGAGACGTATATAATATACCTGGGCAAGAAAAACAACATTATCTTTTAAAAAAATTATTATGGCAATCACATAAGTATCCTTTTATGAAACACTTAATCTGTATTAAGGCAAAGTTTACCTTGCCTTTCATGGGAGATTTGCAGTGAAAGAATAATGCAGGAAACTACAACTGTGTAAACATGGATTTTTTTTCCCTAAACTACACTGATTGTACTGGTCTACTTCTTTATAGTAATGTTTTCTGTTTTCCTATGAAAGAGGCACACACTGAAAAAAGTAGCAGAAGACTGCTAGCAAGCTTTCATTACTTAGTTTACAAGATATTCTATTAAATGAAAAATGAAAATTTGCACCAGCTAAAATGAAGATTGCTGTGGGTATCACACTTGAAAATGAAAAACTGAAAATTTATCCCTGCAGTAACAGAAATGGGAACATTCTTTAGTTACCTGTCTGATCAGTTACCCACTTGCCTGTTGCTCAGCGGCTACCATAGCACAGAACTATGGTTTGCAGACACCCTCATTTTAATCTTGAAAGGGCAGACTGAAATTACTATGTGAGTAATCTGTTTCTGGTGAGATATTGTATTACTTCAATTTACATAGCTGCTGAAAGGAAGCCATATGACAGGAGAATCGAGTACTTGCAATCTGCGAAAGGTTCATTTTCCCTGCTCTCATCCCAACCTGTTTACTGATTGTGTACTTAAATATTGCTAGGCACGATATAATATTTGAACCATAGTAATATAAGCAAACATCTGTCACTTACGTTCTTGAATCGTCCCACAGCACACAGTATGGATTCAATGTGCCCTGAAAAGCAAACAGACAAACCCATTAGTTACTGGTATACAAGAAAACATGCTTGACCTAAACATTTATTTGGATCTCTTGCAGATCACACTTCTGTTCTGATGAATTGATGTCACTGGAATTGCGAAAGGTTAATTCTTTTGGAGTCCTAAAAAGCACTTGAACCTCAGAATAGCTGCTGTATTGTCTGTTAGGTAAGGTAAGCATTAAGTTGTCCATTTGGTATATCCCAGTTGAACTGAAATATGAGATGAGAGTTAACCTGTTAAAAGACAACTTGAATGATCATTGCTGTGTTTAGAAGCAGAACTTTAGGTCTCTGGGGGACATGGATGTTGAAACAGTAATGACTTCAAAAGTACTAAGCAAATACTGGGCAATATGTCTAGATTCCGGAACTTCACATTCAATACCCAAGTTCATTTGTCACTTGGGGCCTAAATCAGCAGAGCATTTTCCTCAAACTTTTTATTTTTCCTTGAACTTTACTGGAATGTCAGTTCAAATCCCTTTGAAGTCAGTGGTAGATTTTTTGAATTGATGTAGAACAGGATAGGAATCTAGGCTTACTACACATCGTTAAGCTGTGGGTAATGTTTTAGGAAACGGAATTGTCTTTAATTACTAATATTTATTTTGCTGCCTATGAAGAGTTGAGACAAAATTAAACTTCAAGTTTTGTCCTTAATCCTGTAAATCTTCCTTTATCAAAACCTAAATTGATTTAGAAGTTCTTAGCTAGCTAAAACCCAAAAAATTATATTCCTGTTCATCATAAACATTAGTTATTCCCAGAAGTCAGAACGATATAGATAAACAATACAGAAAAATATATGTTTAATAAAATCACAAGTGATTTGAAGAAACGGATTATGATATGTTCTTATGTCAATGCTAATGTAGTTCTCTCATGAACAGTGTTGGTACAGTAAAAGTAGAGTTTTACAGACAAAGCATACCTCACTATTTTATTCTGAAAAGTATATTATTTATAGTAAAATACCATGACAAGTTTTAACTGTGAAGTTAAAATTTATTAAATATTTAAATTCAACTTTTCATCAAAGATGAAAAAGGTCCTTCTGAAGATATCTCTATCAGAGGTATTTTAGCGAAATTTTCATCCTCTACTTCAGTATTTTGTTGACTGCATTGAATTTTATGAGTACAGTATAAATATATAAAACCAGCATATACTTATGGCACTATACATTAACATATTACTGTAGAAACATAAATAAAATTTGTTCCATTCCCTGAAGTATTTATAATATAAAGAAGAGGAGGGGGGTGGGGGACACGGGACAAAACACCAAACAGCAGATACATTAAGATTCAGACACAAGGGTCCTGATCATTAGCTAAAAGATTTCAGATACTTAGACAGAAAAGAATACAGAAGAATAAGAATTAAGAAAAAATGAAATGATCATGCAGAATTAATATTTTTATTTATTTTATTTTATTTTATTTTAAAGATCATTAATTTGTATCCTGAGTGAAGAAATTCTATTTGCAATTTGATATAGCTATAAGTATATTTTTACAAGTGCTATTATAACTAAACTGTAGTAATAATAAACTGCATATTTGAGAAGCGAGGCCTGAGGCCCAGCAGCAGGTATCATATAGTTTATGCTAGGTAAGTGTATGTATAAATAATACAAAAATACTTTCAGAAAAAAATGAGAGCAAAAGGGAAGTCCATTATGAAAACATCTGAAAAACAGAGGGAAATATTACATAATAAAATGCAAACTTTGCTGCTGTCAATTCATACACTTCACTCTGCTTGTATTCTGAAATGTATTCAAATATATAAAAAAAGAAAAGTATGTTTTGCTATTGCAGTTATTAAACAGAACCGTGGAAAACAGGATAAATATTACGACTGTTCTTTAAGAGGTTCTTCTACGAGTACTTGCTCTGCCAGCCACGGAAGTTTGCAAGGGCAAAACAGCCTCTCAGAACTTCTTCCTTTCTTGATACTCTCATCAAATATCCTTCAAGCACTGCAAGGACCACAAGGAGCCTGTCTTCCTATTTTCTTCACCCTTAATCTTCTACTCTCTTTTACATGCTTCTTCTGGGTCTGACTTCCTGGCAATGTCTCATACCTCTGTTTTTGAGCTACCTCCATCAGCCACCCTTTTCTGCTAAGGCAGTGATCTTTCATCACAGCTCTTGCCAGTTAATTACTTAGCTGAAGCTAAGGAACCAGCTACCATGTCCATTAACGTTTACGACTGCTGCAGTATTGATTTATAAACTTCAGAACAGGACTTGGATATATCAAAAATAGACATATGTATGTGAGTGTGTATGCATATATATCTCTGCCTGGCATATAAAGCTGAACTTTTGAGATGTGATTGGCAACTTTGACAGCTATGCAGCACAACGCCAACAGTGTTTTGTAGCCAGGGTTTTCAGTTTTATTGAAAACTTGATGTTCTATGCTGCTGCTGGCTTGTTACTTTAGAGTCCCTGGAGTAAAATTCAGTGCTGGCAGAAGGTGAGAGTTCGTATTCTATCTGGAGCAAATAGAGCTTTTGTTTGAATTGTGCAGTTTTTAAAAAGATGACTTCAGGATCTCTTTGATCAAACTACTGGAGAAATGTGATCACATTCATATTTAGAGAATATCATCACATTCATATGTAGAGAACAATAATGTTTGCTAAATAATGCATTGCAACTCACTTTCTCACTATGCTCTACTATTTTAATTTATCTGCTAAACATAATATCATGCTATATTCTAAATAGCACATGGAATTAGGATTTACACTTCCTCCCCCAAAATAATACTCTCTTTCTATTAATATACTGGCTAATTTTGTTATAAAACAAAGCTATGATGATAAATTTTGAATAAATTAATATTTGAATGCAAATTTAAATTAAAGATATTAACTCTTATTAAGTAACTGTGTTCATCTTATTTCATAATCTCTTATCAAAGTAATTTAGTCAGTGGGAAGGGAGGTGGATGAGCAAATGTGTGGGTATATTCCTATATAGGCACACTCTAGAGGTTGATTAAAAATTCATCATTAAATTCATTTGAAAACAAACTATTTTACAGTGAAAAGCATTTCAAGAACAAAGGCTTGAAAAGAACGAAAATAATAATAATAAGAGACATTCCAAAAAAGCACATGAAAGAAAATATCAGGATTTTATTTTCTGTTTAATAATTAGTCTATTTAATTGACATCATGATTATTCAGTCATTAATATATAATGTTCAAACTCTAAGAATACAGTAATAGTTTTATTTTAATTTCTGTATGTGACATTCAAAGCTTCTTCCATTGTGATGTTTTAATTAGATAAACTCTTGTTTTCATCTCACAAAAGGTGACAAACACCCAAACCTATAAAATAATGTTTCAATGCATACACAGCCTCATTTTTTAAAAACCAGTGTCGCATCATGGAGGTTATGCCTTGAATAGAAAAGTCACTAAACATTTAAAGTAACTAAAATTGTAAAATTGGTTTCCCTTCTCAGACTTTCTAGACCAATATTTTGTCAGTGTATCTGCCTATCCAACTACTAGGTGGATCGGGTTTGCACATAAATGCACCATGTACATCTAAGGAATAAGAATCTGTTCTAAATACTTGCTGCTTCTCTGGATTAAATTATAGGACAAGAACAGAAACAAAAGGTCAAAGGAATTGGCTCTGATATACATTTTCAAGGTTATTTTGTTTTTGTGTTGTCAAGACATGAGCTAATACAATAGTCATTAGTTTTCTCTTACCAAAAGGTTGACAGAGCAAGGTGTCTCTAAACTGACCTTTTGTAACAATGAAGATTCATCTCATTTCCATGATTTTGAAACTTGGCAAAAGCTTGCTCTATAGCTTATTCAAAGGGATTAAAAACAAAACAAAAAACAAAACAACCTATCACTCTTTAAGAATTTTCCAGAATTTCGGCTCATGGGGACAGTGGTTCAGCTTCTTTTTACTCTAGCCTTGCTTGTGTACTGCTTGTTTCAATAGCTTGTGTTGGACTTAGCAGTATGTTCATGCTGATATGCAGCTTACTAGCATTGTTTTTTGTTTGTTTGTTTGCTTATCTGTTTAGTTTGAATTTCTTATCTAGCATAAGTGACTACAATCTTATTTTTCTCCTACCTGCTACTCTTCACTTTTGTGAGTAGTTGTCCCAATTTCAAACTACAGAAGTCATTCTCCAATATTCCTTATCTAAACCCCATGTACTAGTTCCACAATCATTGTAAAAATAGTAGAAATTAAAATCTAGAATTGAGAAATACCCTAAACTCTCCTCAGTAATGATCTTTTAAGATCAAATATTTTATTTCAAAAGTGTTTTTTTGTAGGATTAATTTGTGATCTACTTTGGAGTATACATATTTCAGTTTCACTGAAATTTTCTTCTTCTGATAGGTACAGAAGTAATATTAGAGACTGAGATTTTATTTTAATATAGATGATGTAACTTAGGTTCAAAAAAGAAAAAAACAACTCTAAAATATCTTAAAAATAAACAGAAGCAGAGAACCATAAAAAAAAAAAAAAGCAAAATTTCCACAAGTTGTCATCAATAAAATTCTAATCTTACTGAGAGGTACTACAGGTAGGAGTCAGATCAGCTTATGTTCACCTCTATTCCTTTTTTATTTACTGCTTGCAGGCGACAATAAATTTCACTGAGATGCTCTTTGTAATATAATTTTTTTCTGGGAACTGAATGGTGGGTCATATTTAGCATTGATGGTAAAACAGTCTGTCTCCTACTCTGGAGTAAAATGCAATTAAAGATCTAGAGTTCAAAGAGATTTCATCATACCTTTGCCCAGAGACACTAGTCCAAATTTGCTACTGACTGAAACTATGTAAGGCCTTGGGCAACTGTTCATAACAAAAGATCATAGCTTTACAGTCCTTTGTAAAACAATATTATGTAATAAAGCTCTAGTAAATGTCTTCTAATTGTGAGTTTATGAGTTTATTTAAAGTAAATTCTATGTCATAGTCATATAAACAGTTTCTTTGCTATGCCTTCATATAAAATACTCCCATCTTTATTATATAACATACTTTCCCCAATAACATACATGACAATTTTTTTAATGCAAAATATATATTTTATTCTCCCTTTGGCTGCAGGGGGATTGCTGACAGCAGGTAGAGAAACTGTTAATTTTTTATTATTATTATTTATATCTAGTTAGACATAGAATGCCTTTTCAGTTTTAAAACATTTTAAAGATGAAACTAAAGGACAAAAAGTACTAAATTAAAAATAATTGCACAAAAATCTCATACATTTATAAGAGACAACCTAAGTTGGAACAGGAGCATTTTTCTTTTTTCAGTCTGCTACAACAGGGTAGGTACCAACTGGCTTTTAAGTATAAAATAATGAAAGAAAATAAGAAAAGTCCTGAAGCACTATGTAGCTCTATGGACTATGCAGGGAACAAAAGGTTAAACATTCAGCACAATACTACATCTTCAGTTTAACCATCAAAGCAGTTAATGAAGAGTTTTCTTACAAATTACTGTTTAAATGAAGACCTCAAAACCCAAAGAACAAAAATTAATTTTCTTTTGCATATACACATGCATGAAACAAGTGTATTTTCTCTTCAAAATACATTAGACTATTCCTGGGCTTGAATTTGTTAGTTTTACTGGGTTTTATGATGTGATATTTAAATCAATCTTGCTTCTTTCTTTTGCATGACCCGATACATACTCCTGGAAGAGTATGTCTTTGTACTTACATTAGACAGATGAGCTAGTTCTATCTCTAGGAAAGAATCCGTAGTTTTAGGCTCAGGTCGTATAGTAACAACGATGATTTTTGAATTAACAACTGTAAAATTCCTGTGGGGGAAAAAAATACAACAAACATATAAACATGGAAGCTTTAGCTTAATATTGCTAAATGAAGCTGCTGGTATAACATTCAAGAGTCTCATGGTTAATTTCCATTACTTTAGTTGTCAAATATTCAGGGAGAAAACATATTTGTTCAGAAATGGTAAAAACTGTCACTCATTAGGTACCATAACTGACACTATAAAGTCTGACAAGCAATGATGGTGGCAGAAATGCCAGTCAGTAAAATACGATTTACTAATTAGAAGGGCACATTGATGACACAGACATTCTGTCAATGGTTGAGTGCATATCATTCACTTTTCTCAAAGTAAATCTACTAGTCACATTTTATAGGAGAGAGTCATTTTTCTTTCAGAGTGCTGTGTTGGCCTCTTTTTCTGAATTTTAACTAAAGTTAGATGTGTGCAATGGGAGAGCCTACAGTTCTGTTGATTCCGTTCTCATAAAAACAAATACCTATTTCCAATGTTTGAAAAATCATTGCATTTGGTATATAAGTGGGCAACTTCACCATCTAAATATTTTTAAACTATAATCTGTAGTTTTGTCCTAAGTGAAATGCCACCAAAGGCAATCTTTTTTTTTTTTTCCTCAGATAAGTCAGATTAGATTTGGTTTCATGTTATAATATTCTACATATAATAACTGTACAATACTCTATATAATACAACTGTATCAAATTACAATAATTATATAATAATCACCATATAATAATAATACAATTATTATATAATAATGTACAAATAATTATATAATATTATATATAGTAATAATATAATACAGTTTACTCAAAATAATAATTTTCTCTTAAGTTCTTATTCCTCATCAATATCTCTTTTTAGGTTAAACATGAATTAGTATATTTTGTAGCTACCTATCTAGGACAGAATTAGTATTGTCAAGGTTATGTTAGTACAGGCATATCGTCATGACATAATTTTCACGTCTTCGATCCTTGCTTCTTCAGACTGACTGTTTCTGGTGTTCCTTATGATATTTCATTTGTATATAGTGCTGTTTTCAACAGAGACACACTTTCTCCGATCACACAGAAAGAAAAATAAAACCTCACAGAAAGACATTTCCATAGGAAGATGTTATCAAAGAAGAAACTAGGTAGTTTTGATGTAATTATAATGTATTATCAATATTCTTATATCCTTTCTCCTTCTTCTCCTTCTCCTTCCTCTTCTTCTCCTTCCTCTTCTTCTTCTTCTTCTTCTTCCTCTTCCTCTTCTTCCTCTTCTTCTTCTTCTTCCTCTCCTTCTTCTTCTTCTTCTTCTTCTTCTTCTTCTTCTTCTTCTTCTTCTTCTTCTTCTTCTTCTTCTTCTTCTTCTTCTTCTTCTTCTTCTTCTTCTTCTTCTTTTTCTTCTTCTTCTTCTTCTTCTTTTTCTTCTTCTTCTTCTTCTTCAAGATAACAAAGTTTGATTAAGTAAACACTGGAAGAATTACCAGAGCCGCTCCTCTAGTGTTTTTTTTTTTTGTTTTGTTTTTCAGATCTGAATTAATAACAATATTAATAAAATGGAGTTATTTTAGATAGCTGTTTTTCTGTCAGGGTACATATTCTGAGTGGTTTTTTGTTTGTTTGTTTTTGTTTGTTTGTTTTAGATATATATCAGGGTATACATATTGATTATATGTGAAATGAAATTCAGATTTCCATTTCTTTTAAGAATGACTCTACATTGCTTAAGAAAAAATGAACTTACAAATAAGGCATGTTCCTGTCTCAAGACAATATGAAGGAAATTTTAGTTCAATTTGTGACTATTGTATATATTACAGAAAAATTACAGATGCTATAGCAGCAATGCTACAAAGTAATATACTGTTTGAGGTACTCCATCCTCAGTCTAACAAAGCACATTGGCTGACCTAGGGAAGATTAAGGGCTTTTTTGGCTCTACAGCATCCGAAGGAGAGGGCTAGGAATGATGTTTCATATGGAGAAAGAGAACATTTCAGTTAATTAGAGCAGGAAAAATAAGGTGCTTGTATAAGTGGCAGGCAAAAAAAGCTTAATACAGCAAAATCACTGATAATTTATTTGATCTTATTTGTTGAAGGAAAAGTTAAAAACTATCCTACTATATGGCAATATGCTGTGAATTCCTTCAGAGTGCCCAGGAGAATAATTATAATATTTTTAAATGACTATTGCACTGAGAATCAATTTTCTTTGAATCTAACGATATTATTTACATGTTCAAGGATGCAAGAGATACGGAAATAATAGGCAGTCTGTAGTGCTCAAAATATTAAATATTTCAATATTAAGAAAATATCTGGTTGACATTACAAGAAGAGAGCAATACAGAAAAGTATATTAGGGAATAGAATCAAATATAGTTAGTTACTTGTGCATGGAAAGAAAATAACTATTCTATTTTTCTAAGGAGGAATTTTTTTTTTGTAAGAAAAAAAAAATTCCTTTTCGTTCTCTTCCTTAGCATTTTGTGTTAAATAATCCTGACAAATTCTTTGAATAATTTACACATACCAGTTGAATTAATTCATTTTTTTCAGAAAGTTTTAGATTAATATAATTGCCAAATTCTCATCTCACACTGTGTTTACAAGACTTATTGTTAACAGACTCTATGCTAATAAAAACAAGAAAAATTAAGTCCATGTGCTAAAACAGTTAATTTTCGAGGTTATGAAATATATCATATAGTCTATCTTAGATAATGAAATCCTCATTTTATTCACAGAACACCTGTGATGTACCAGATGGGGACTCTGTGACTAGGTGCTTTGAAAGCTTTCCCCTAAAGATACATAGTAATATCCTGAGAGGTTTTGTTGTTGTTGATTTGTTTTGTTTTGTTTTATTTTAAGCAAAAATGTTCCTTCTGGTAATGAAGAAGCTTTCTAGCTTCGTAGTGCTATTATTAATGAATGTATGGGAATGTGTCACCTCTGTTCTTCTGAAAACCACAATAAACAGGTTTCATATAATTAAACATTTATTTTACTTCCACCCTAACTCCAGCAAAAACTGAGACTAAAGTCCCATGGGAAATGATAAAGCTTTCTGGATTTTCAACTGTGGCCAGTAGAAATCACCTCTTTTATCACATTGTCAAGGTGTAAATGGCCCTTGAACTCAAACACAAGCCCATGTTATTTAATTTACCTTGATTCATAGTTATGTTTATCTTTATTCCCACCATTAACAAATTAAGTATCATTTTATTTAGAGCAGTATCACATGAGATACGTCTCCAAAATGTTTTTTGTTTGTTTTTAATTTTCACATTGTGTATAGCTACCATGCTTTTACACATCACATAAAAACTAGATGTTACCTCCCTTCAAATTTTACAGTATTTGCCTCATACGTAATGCTACTGTAGTGAAGCATTTCACTATGTTCAGCATTAATATGGTTATGAAATTATGTTTATTACTATTAAATAAGATTAGTATAAATAATAATAAATGTCAGATGATAGCTTTTCATTTCAAAACATAAGCAAACAGCAATAAAAATTTTCCAAACCCAGGCATGTGCATATGGGTTGTATGGAAACCTACACCTCGTTCATGTTTCTGAATGAGTGCAAAACGATAAACCATCATAAAGATTCCTTTAAAACTTGCATTGTGGTTTTAATTTTTCTGAAGAGTCTAATAGTGCAAAAAATTCAACACTAAACATGGTTGCAGCTTTTTTCTAATTCAGATTTATGCCTGAATGAACATTGAAATGGTTTGAATTGCTTGGAACTGTAAAGCATTTGAGGTACTATTTTAAGGTCATGAGATCAAATTTTGAATATGATCACCATAGGCAAAGAAATTCAGCATGATACACTTTCCAGTGAAGTATGAGATGTAAGCTGTAGAAGTTTCAGTGTAATTTCGTTATAGATAGAAGTGGAGGGAAGTACTGAGGTGCTATAATCCTAACAAAGATGAGACTACAGGTACCCAGGAATATGTGTTGTATTTTTATATTACAGATTGATCACGACATTTATTCCTTATTCAAGAGAAAGTAATAGTGCTTCTTGCCTTTTCTTGGGTCTCTGAGAATTAGATTAAAATAATACTGAACATATTCAGAGGCAAGTGGGATATCTTCATATTTAAATTTCTAAAGACTTCATTTATGAATAGATACACATAGCATTAGACCATTTTGCTTTAGAAGCTCACAAAACCTCTCTATGAACTAAATTGTACAGGGAAATGGTCAATTTTGCTGTGGAAATCAGCAAGCAGATGAAAGTAGAACAGATAAAAGCAACGATTTGGGAACTGAGGTGAAAATTTCCAAAGTCCATAGTACTTAAGTAGCTGTAACTTTATGTCCCTGTTCTGCCCCTACTTCTGCTACTTGGGATGCTATTGATTCTAGTGAAAATGTAGTAAGGCCTATAAATCTCAATTTTCTAATAGATGAAATAAATGTATTTAACAACTGTTCGTATGAGCAAATATATAGCATTCAAAAGATCACACTTGCTTTCTGTAAATTAAAACTGTTGGCCTTTGTGAGCTGAAGATGCGTGATCACAGATTGGGGTTTACAATATAAAGGTTTGAAGGGTACATGGCAACCTCAATTCTTTCCTAGGTTTAGCATATCGTCACTAAGGTCTGACAAAAAGGGCTAAATATGATAGGCCTTTGGCTCTGTTTCTCTGAATATGGGAGATTTCTCACACAGAAAATCTCCCACAAACATCACTTTCCTCCTGGCTAATTTCAGGAACTGGCACAGCAAATGGAAAGTGCTTACTGACATTTCAGAAGTGGATGAGCTGTCATTTACACCATGCCCTAGGCATAGATGGCTCTCGCCAGCCCTCCCCGGGCTGCCAGGTGTCCTGCCAAGACATCACTGTTCACATTGTGCTCTACCTGAGACAGATTTCTATCCCCAGCATTGCAGCTCCTCACTGCACAGCACATTGCAACTTTACTGGGAAGGTTTGTTTCTTTTTCACTTTTTTTTTTTTCCTTTTCTTTTGCCGAGTCTTTTTCTTCAAATGGAGTTTGACAAAAAAACCTTTTGTTTTTCCATCCTTTGTTTCAGCTCATGAAGTTTTGGTGAAATAGAGTAGGAAAGATGATCCAGTGGCTTTCTAATTATTATCCTTTCTATTGTGAGTTCATTAACAGTTATCGTATTGTGACACAATATGCACCAGTTTATTTTACTGTAAAAAAAAATCAAAAAATAGAAGACCAACTATCACGTGAAATAAGATACTAGTCATGAACCATGAAATGATCTTAATTGAGAAAGGGGGAAATGTTTATTTCCAAATTGTCTGTCAGCAAGTACAGAACAGAGAAAGGGAAACGAAACCTTCCTATTTCCCTATCTATGTGCATAGCCCTCCCAACCACAGGCACATGCATGTCTTATTTCTGAAATGGATCCTCAGTATAACTCTCTTGTTCCTTCTGAATACAACTTACACTGAAAATGTACTTGGAAAACTACTAGTAGAGACCTCTGTAGAACTGGTGCAGAGATGCTTAGTACACCAAGGCATTATGCTGTTGCTAGATCACTTGTACTGACCAGATCAACAACAGTTTGAAGCACTGTTATATGTGGCATTAACTGATGTCAGTGTGCATATTTTGAAAGGAACATTTCCGTATTTGAGCTTAATGCAGAATATATAAAATATAAATTAAAAAAAATTAAAAATCTATTTCCATCATACAAATGACTAAGCATGAAGGAAACAAAAATATATACATATTTTATGTAACATGTACATATACATATATTAAATAATTGTAGAAAAAAATCTGTCATTGCCTTTACACAATTGATTTGATTGTTTGCTTTTATCCTGACATGTAGTGTAGCTATGATACTGAATTAGATTAATTAATGTAGTATTTATGGTAAAGGAGTTTCTTACCTCAAAGTGGGCAAAATGAGTTCTAAATTTTTGTACAGCACTGCTCCAAGTACAAATACAGTTGATTCATCGAGTTCTAAAAAGAGTAAGGAAAAAAGTTTTTTAACCTCTGTCTCCCAAGGTTTGGTCAAAAACTGAAAAAAAAAAACCTAAAAAAAAACTAAACTAAAAAAATGAATACCATTTATCTTTCCAGTGGAAATTTCATTTTAAATAAACTATCATCATTTTGAATTATAACCTGGAACTCTGGCGCAAAGATGTAGCACTGTCAGGAATACATCAAAAGATTTAAACACTGAAAATCACATTTTCAAAAATCCATCACTATGGAATGACATCCATGCTAGTTCATCTACCTTTATAATGAAGTATCCTCAAAGATTGTCTTTAGCTTTTAATGAGTAGCAAGTAAATTTTCTGAAGCTACAGATCTGCACTGCAATGGCATTTGTAAACTGGATCTGAAGACGGGGTAATTTGCCTGCTGAGCAAAATTTTGGTAACTAACTTTTGGTAAAAGTTAGGCCATCTTTTGGAAAGACCCAGTCTTCCAGGATGGAGAAGCATTAGGAGGTTCAGCAGAGCTGTGCTTCAGGCCACCTCATACCACCATAGGTATAGTGTCTTGGATTTCTTTAGCACTTTTTGTTCAAGATACTGAAATTAAGCCCCATCCTCTCTCTGGGATAAGCTGTGGGTACTGTCTCTCTTTTAAAGAGGAAGAAAATAACCAGTTCCATATTATCTAGTAGTCCTATGAGACAAATATTCTGAGTTCCCTTGTTAAAGCCAACACAAAATTAAAGTACTGATATGCTTTTTTACCTGTTGACATAGGGGTGAAGATATTTTTTGGAATGACAACCCTGTCTTCTGAATTTCGTGCCCAATCAACCATTCCTTTTCTTCCTTTCATGGGGAAATTGATGTCGGTTAGAACAGATGCAGCAGGAAGCTTCTGAATGCTAGCCACTAGTAAGAGAAATCACAAAATTAAATAAAGTGTGTTTCATACTTTAAAGCACCATACAGTGATAACAGTACATCGATAACAAAACAAAACAACAAAAAAAAAAAGTTTAATAATATATTTCAAGTAGAGCAGGAATTTATAGGACATCAATCAGCAGTGAAAGTGTCATCTTCTGTTTATTATGCAGTTCTACAATGGATTAATTATGTGGCACTGATCCTATCATTTGTCAGCCAGACAAGTTAACCAGAATCCGGTTAACTCTCTTAACATGTGTTTTTGAATGTAGTGGCTTATGCCCTGAAATTCACACATAAGGAATTGTATCTCCAAAGTAAATTCTAAAATGATTAAATGTGACAGTAAAAGGAGGATGCTGAAAATTGCTTTGGGAAACATAACTGCTAGATGCAGACTAATAAAGCAATAACAGAGCTTTTATTCCCTACACAGGCACAATTTCAAGATAGATGCATTAAAGATATTCACATATTAAAAGACCTAATTGTTTCTACACAAATGAGAATAATGCAGTACAGCACATGATTTCTTTTCCTTGAAAGAATAATTCCCATTCTGAATTCTTAACTATATTTTTTCATCTAAAAAAATCCAAAACTTCCCCCAAACATTACTATTATATCTGTAACAGATATGGAAAGAAGAAAGAGGTATTAAATCCTATAATAGGCAGTCTGGAATTTTGTTTACTCATTCTTATTTTCTTTCTGTTTTATAACTCTATTATCTGGAAATCATTTTTAGCTTTGTTGTGAAATCTAAGTATAGACTCCATGGCAACACTAGCAGTGTCTACAAAGACTCAAACCACTTTTAAGGAACTGTTAGGGCTGCAAGTGTTTACATACACTTAGAGAAATGACAAACAAGACATTTGGAGCACTAGTTCCATTCTTAATGTAAGCCATGTTGATAATCATTTCCTGTGCAATGCTCTTCCTAATCAATTTATGATGAAGCTAATGTAGTTGGAAGATTTTGGATATCAGGACTGTACTTTGATCTGTGTGATGATTTCATTTCCAGGACTACACCAGGGAGCTAAACATAAAGACAATGTGGACAACTATAAAAGCAATCAGAAGAGCAAAATTAAAGTAGAAAACCATTAGGTGTCTCATCAGTGGATTTTATTTGAAAGGAAACTGTAATTCAAAACCAAGGAATGAGGAAAATTAAGTTGTTAACAACATTAGCTCTACAAATGTATTCCCTGATAACTGACTCTTAGTTCCAAATTAGACTGGTTATGCATTATAGAATCACATCAGTGAGGTGGTACTTGAGGTTATTTCAGGCTTTCCGTTATAAAGCTATCATCAGAGCTTTACAATTCTAGTTACAATCCCCTCTGGGCTGAAATTGGCAAATACATTCCCTACCCTAAAGGGATGCTTAGTCTTGTGAAATTTCAGGTGTTGTGTGGCGGGAGAAGAGTTCAGGTGTTTCTAAATTACTGGAGCTTAAAATGAATTGCTTTCATATGCAATCAGTGGATATACAGAATATATTAACATTGTAAAAATTGACTTTTTTTTTCCATAGTTCTGAAAATCCAATAAAAATTTTATTTTATTTTACACATAAATGAAATTAAACTCACAGTTTTCAAAATTAAACAAAGTCTGTATAAGACTATATATATATTATTTGCACAGTATCTATCTAATTAGCTAGTAAAGCCTTAATATTTCATCCACCTTTAATGTGTCAGTTCCCTATATTGAAATGGGAAATCAATGTTATTTAGTGGATTTCACTCTGTACAGCAGAAAACCACCATAGTACTGAAAAAAGGGTGGGGGTCTAGGACAGTACCTCTCTGGATTCTTCCTATCTATATGTTTTAAATAGGGACATTCATCATGGTATCTAAGCACTACTCAGAACCAAAGATTACAAAATATTTGTGATAAATAACACAAAACATAATCACATGACATAAACATATATTTATATCTATATCTATTTCTTCTATCTATATCTATTATCTCTCTATATATATTCCCATTCATGGTTCAGACAAGATTTTCTTCTACTCACAAACAGAAACCAAGAGAACAAAGGTGTCTGTAATTATTTTCACAGAAGACAGCACCTTTACATCCTGGAGATCTGGGCTTTTTGCATAGATAGAGAGTGCACACAGCACACTTAAAACAGTAATTGAAAGCAGTTTGCCAAAATGCTTCCTCTGTGGATTACAAAGACTGCCTCTACAGACCCATGTATATCACTAGGCCATTCTTTAGACACTTTGCTGAATGACTCTAATAATATGTGCCTACTAATCTCATATAAGGCACTGACCTTTGTAAGGTAATTTACTGGACTCTAAGTAGAAGCAACTAATTCAGCCCATCATAACATGGCCAGGTGTATACATGAAACAATGTCACCCCTTCAGTGTCACTGTGACTAGTATTTTAATTTTAAAAGAAAGCTAATACTATTAAAGATTAATCTAAATCTCATCTCAAAGAGATCTTGAAGCATGACCAGCTATATTTCCATTGTAAAAAGTGGATTTGCTGTTCTCAGACTGTGTCTAAACACTAGGAAGCACCTTACTGTGCAGGTGACTGAGCACTAGTACACATTGCCTAGAGAGGTTGTGGAGAGTCCCTGCTTGGAGATCTTCAAAAGTCATCTGGACGTGGTCCTGGGCAACCTGCTGTAGGTGTCCCTGCTTGAGCAGGGGGTTGGACCAGACAATGTACAGTGGGTCCTGCCAACCTCAACCATTCGGTGATTCTGTAACTCAGTTTTAATCTGCAGTATGAAAATTGTTCACTTTGTTATAAGCATAAAAAATCAATAAGTCTTTTAGAAGAGAATGTATATAACTCAGGGGCCAGGTCATTCTCATGTCAGCAGCTCAAATGTTAGTTTCTTCTACAATTGTTATACATATACATTAGACAGAATGACGTCATTCACTTTGCACTTCATTCTACTCTTTTTATGTAAGATTTGTATTAGAAAATGATGCTCCAAATGCTTGGACCTGAATGATTCAGTTCTGCAATTACCACACAAGTACCTTTTTCTTCTCATTTTTGGAAAAACAAAAGTAGTACTTTTTTTTTTTTTTGGATTACTTTACCAAAATATCATGTCCTGAATTTGTGAGAACACTAGCCAATGAGGATATTTACAGGCACTACAGGAGGCTGAATTTTGCTTGTTTATTACACATGGAAGTTGTATAATACTGGAAATAATATTGATGAGAATATTAGTAAGAATGAAACAGTAAAATGTACAACAAAAAAAAAAGAAAAAAGAGAAGAAAAAGGAAATAAAAAATGAAAATGATCTAAGTAGAAAATAATTAACATTTGCATGTGCCATTTTGAGTAAAAGAAGTTTAAATATAAAAATGTTCCACATATATCATATACAGCATCCATTATTCTCTCAACTACAAAGATATTTCAGTTAATGATATAATTTCTATTCTAATTCTTCTATTCTAATTTGACTACATCTTGTTGAACTGTTTATGTTGAAGACTTAATTCTGAGAAGTATTGTCATTGACACTTCCCAGATCATTCTTATAGTTTACGTGTCTTGTAGACACAATTCATCAAATCTGATACCACATTACAATAATGAAAATTCTCTTCCTTTTTTATTTGTATTATGACAATTCCTATGATATTTCAGGTATTGCTCACAAAACAAAACAAAACAAAACAAAAAATAAAAGAAAATGCGGTGCTTGCACTAATTTGGAGAAATTGAGTTAACTTTGGTTTGATGTAACAAGAAATAAAAAAGCCACCCACAGGTTTTAGTGGTAGAAGATTTAGAGCCAGTAGAGAAACATTTCGGGGTAGAATATATTGCATTCTTTCATTTTTCTGGACAGTCTATTTTGTTTGGACTCCTCTGTACCTTCAGTTACAATTGTAATATTCTTTCCAAGGTTAAAAATAAAGAAGCAGGAAAAAGGAATTTAGTTCAGGGTACACATCTATATTTAATATTGGAAGAATTTAGGAAGTAAAATATAATGGGTGTATTCAAAAAACAACACAACCTTACTTCTTAATATTTAAGGTGAAGTTTATATACCTTAGATGGAAGAAAACCTAGCCTAGCTATAAGCAGGAACACAGGTGAAATAGCCAGGCTTTTAGAATTCTTTGAATATTCATTTGATGCACACTGGTACAAACTATAAGACAGTTGTTCAATTAAACATAAGAACACATACGCATTTGATGATTCCATAATAATTTTTGATTCAGAAAAATCTCTAAGTAGTTTAGTCTAATCAATTTAGCGATTGCTTTGACCCTTAGTTGATTCCTTTTAATATCCCTTACAAATGAATCTCCATTTGCCTTTAATCCATTTTCATGCTACAGCTGCAGACAAGCTTTTCACCAGCTCTACTGAAAATTTCAGAATAGGCAACTACTAACTGTTCTTACATGCTGAGTAAAGTAAAATCTCTTTGGAATTGATTAATGACTACTTATAGGAATGGCAAATTTCCCATGACTATCCAAATAAGCTGATTATACAAATTATACTTGAACGATATTTAAGTTGCTTATTTAAAGCAGTGTGAAAGGGGTTAATTAATGTGTCAAGAAAATTCTGAGTGAAATAAAAATTTCATAGCTTTTATATGCGAGTCCTTGTAGATTACGGTCTAGAACATAAGAGCTGAAATATATTGCTATGATCCCTATAACTGTGAATGAGTTAAAAACTGCCTAGTGTAACTTCTAGTGTCTATCTACTGATCTGGACTGATAAATAATAAAAGATAAAGAAACCAAATAAGTTGCATGAATCATCTTCCCTTTTCTTTCCCACACATCCATTAGCCTCTTCTCTTGAAAAAAATAAAATAAAACACATTTCAGAATCTCCCCCTTGAATAATATTAATCACTTTAGAACAGGAAATCAGGTTCATTGAAAAGCATAGAAGAAAAATGACTGATGTTTGCTCATGAACTAAACGCAATTTATCTTTCATAGTGAAGATTTAGGTTTTAAAATTGTATCTCAATCTAAATTAAATATTTGATCCATATCCTTATCAAAGACGGAACCCAAATTCTAATTTTAAAACCTGTAGAAGAGATGCTCAAAATCTGAGCCTTAATTCTGTAGTATTCATGTATTTACAAAAGACAATAAAACACTGGGTCAGACTCTCTCTTCTCTAATTAGTGATAACATTTTGGCATTGTTCTGCTTTACAGCACAGCAGCTATGTTGATCCCTAATCTACAATCTCTTAAAATGCAGAGGAATAAGCATTAATTATTTTACAAGGCATCAGTGCCTTGACAGAATAGGAAAAACAGATACAGAAATCTATAGGATTAGCACAAGTTCTCAACTTCTAATTAACACTCTCTGTCAGAGCAAGAAACAAGAACTCTGAATTTGATTGAATTTCAGCCACAGGTAACAGAGAATGGCTAAACATCTTAACAATATTGTTTGCTCTTTTCCTGTCCTTTTTTGACTGTCCATTGACAGCATACTAGACATATATATTACTCAGCATTTCACAAACTTGAGTTCATCACACAACAGGTTTTGACTTTTCAGACAGAAAATATTATACTGTCCTTTCAGGAGAGCTACTGCTAAATTTATTTCTGGGTAAAATACTCATTAATAGAACTGTCATTGTGACATGTTTGGAAAAGAGAATACAAAAGGATGTTTGTGTTAGAATTCAGAATACTGACTATTTCTGAAAACCTTTCTATTAAGAAGACTCTACTAGAATCATATTTATACATTTTGGATTTTTTTTTCTGTTGACCTTAAATGTAAAACCTTTGTTTTTTACAGAAAAAATAAACTCATTCAAGTCACCTCATGCTGGATACAGAGGGAACAAAGTCTTGCTTGGCTTATTATCAAAGTGCCAGATGGACATATTAAAGATGATATTCATAACAGATTTGTTCTATCCACTTAAATCTCTCCATTTTAAAGACATTCTGCAACAAACACAAGCTGTGAAACCTCCTTCTCAAGGAGACCAGTTTGTGGTTCTCCAGATTTGCTACAGACCTTTGCATATGAGCAGGCTTTATGATCTCCTTTAAAATCCTTCTCTCATTGCATAGAAAAATCCACCACTTACCACCCACAATATCACGTATAACAGAAGGACTATGTTGAAGTAACATCCTGTGTATGCTTATAAGAACAACCAGGTAACTTTCACTATGCAAACTACGGTCATGAAATCTCCCCACAGTGAACCAACATCACACAATGGTCAGAAAAGTGCTCCTAAGAAATTATGACCTAAAATATCTACTACTTCTTATGACTACCGACACCAAAATTATGTCTTCTTGAATTAGAATCTCATTATGCCCTACTGCTCCACGTGCGGGCAAGTAAAGAAAATCCCTAGAAGCCTGTTGTGCAGTTGTATCCCTGATGCTCATCAGCCTGTAGCAGCTACACATTGACTATTCAAGGTTCGGGTATCTAGACATACTACTGGCACAAGCAGAAGTAGAAATAGACATATCAAAGAGATTTTTCACTATTTAGGCAAGCATGGAATTCTGCATGGAGTCCTTCCTTTGCTGTCAGGCAAACTGCCTTAAATGAGCCTGCTGTTTGAAGGTTAAGAATACTACAGGATAATCAAGAAACTACCTTAACAGTGACCTCTAAGCATTTCTTTTTGGCTTTCCACAGAAAATGGAATGGGGAAGAGAAGTACCTGTTACCCTTTCTGTTCTAAAATAATACATTTATCTATGACAAGCAGCATAGAGCGTGAACTCATTTCTATCTTAAGTTTTCAAATCACTGCAGTGCTTCAAACAATATGAAGAATAAGTAGCACACATGAACACTCACATAGCTGTATGATGTCTGAATATGCTCCCAAAAGCCTGTAACAAATGCCAGCAATAAGCTAACTTATCAAGAATATGACCAGTATAATATTTAGGACAAGTTAGAAAGCAGTATAATGTCAGGCGATGATCAGGATGTATTTAATAAACTCAGATTTTTTCTGGCACTTATCTAATTGTATTAGTAAATAAATAAAAGACACCTGGCAAGCATTTCCTTTTGGTTTTGTGTACTTTTGTTGTTCAGTACCAACTTATGCATTTCAGGAACAACTAAGGACTATACTAATTTCAAAGACTCATGAAATATCACATATGGATATGCAGTCTCTTAAGTAGTTTCTGACTGCACATTTGTTATGATGAAAAATCTGGTTTGATTAAGTTAAAATAGGTAAAGCAAAAGATTATAATTCTTCTTTTTCTAAACTTTTCCTTGTTCCAGATGAGGAAATAATAGAAAATAAAAAGTAAAAGCTTAAACATTGATTAAAGCATTAAGAGTTGATGTTATGGACAGTAAAAGCTTTCTTCAAAAATGAGATGATTCTGAAAGATGGAAATTATTAAAGTTCACTTCCTTAGAAAGAGTATATAAAAATTATCACTGTATCACAGAATTTGGCCATTTTCCAGATGCTACTTCCTTATGTCTCTGCAGGAAAACAAAAGTAACCTTAGCATTTTTATATCATAATCATTATTACTATTCATTTACTATTAATGATTTCCATAATATGAATATGGCTATTTGCAGCTGGCCCATGTGTTACATGGAGAACAAAAGCATATTTAAATTTGCAAATCTGAATCACAAGTTTGAAGAAAACCCAGTCAAACTAGTGAAAATGTAAAAAAAAATAATGAGCAGTCAGAGGAAAAAAATGTTCTCATGGTAAATTCAATGCTCTTGAAATACGTGGTTATTCAGATAAAAGTTTTCAACATGGTAGAAGGCCGCATTTAATTAACTAGAAAGTAATTTCATTTTCTGGGAGTGATATTGAGGAACATGAAGACATGAACAGCCAAAGAGACCCAGAGCCACATCCAAGGCATCTGTGCTTCTAAAACAGCTTTATTATTTCTCATTCCTCTCAGTATTACTCTGTATTCATACTACTAAGACTAAGGTCTCCCTTAGCAACTCCTGCCTTGTCATAAGGCACTTTTCAAGGAACAGAAAGACTCAGCATAAAGCAAGACAGAAGATCGAGGCTGATGTACAAGATCAAATTGACATTTAAGGGGATGAGTTTTAATGTTATAGACATAAAAGTGAGAAACATGGTAACAGTGAGGGGGCTAGGCCAATTGCATCATTATTTTAGATTGACTGCACAGGAAACATGTAGAAACCAATCACTAGGCGACAAGAAATCACTAAATGACAAGAAAAAAATGTCAGCGCTAGTGATTATAGCTGATAACAAGGGAAAAAAGAGAGTGAAATTGAAGATAATGTTAAGGTAAGTGAGCTTAGAAGATGGGAAGGGTGATGAAGCTGTCATCAGAGAAGGAAGAAGAGCTGAGTGAGAACGATCATACATATGTTCATTTATCAGGTTTACTGATGACTAGATAAACACTAACATATCTTAAAAAGGTAAGCAGAGAGGACATTACAGAGGACAAGTGATCAGTTGGGGGGTAACAGATATGAAAATCATTAAGCAGGAATTGACAAAAGCATTCCTGCAAGATTACATTCCTTGGGGAGATGAAGAGCCAAGGTAGAATGATTGCTTCCCAGAAGCAGCAAATTGAAGCAAAGGAAAGATGGTCATTGTCTAACCTCTGGGGAAATGATAACTAAACCTTATCATTCAGAAACCTAGAAAGATGTGAATTAACTTACAGAGGATATTGAAAGGTAATATGAGAAGTGAATTCTTAGGCATGGAGTTAGATTTTATGTATAATAGCCACACAGAAAGGAAAAAAAAAAAAGCATATGAATCAATATATGTTTCTAATCACAGCTTTTTGTAACAAACTGGACATGGATCTCTACTATATTTTATTATTGAACAGCTTTTTATCATACAAAATGGCATCTTGAAGTGCTTTCATATACAACTATGAGCATTATCAAAATTGAGAGAATTATAAATTTTCCTGACATAGAATGTTGGAACACTATTTATATGGAAGTGGCTGGTGTATTCTAAAAGGTAGAGCCTTTTTAAAAGCCATACCTGCAAAAAAGTATACGGAAGAAATGTTTGCAGATGGCCCCTTATTTTTTCTACAGCTTCTATGTCCAATATTTTACAATTTTGTGTTGTCTGGTCTTTGGATCCAGACCCTACCCCATCTGTTTAAGTGGTAACTTCAGTTGCCTTTCTCAGTTTAATATATATGCTACAGTTTCACAAGAAAAGAGGAGAATAGCCCTCTTTTTATAATGTTGTAATTCATAGCAGTGTACTAAGGGGTATAAAAAAACTGAAGACTATCTTCAAATCCAAACTCTAGCAGGGACACATATCTACTGAATACCCCAAACTTCTTAAGCACTCTAGAGATAAAAAAGCACCATGGTCCTGTAGATCGTAAAAAGAAACAGCCAAGAAAGGGGGGGGGGGGGGGGGGGGGGGGGATGTTTATTAGGAACTTTAGTAACACCAATAAAAATATGCGTTTACTTGGGAAATTTGCATGTGACATCACAATACCATAGATTAAGATTATACAACAACAGTTCTTAGTACTGAATACAAATGGTGAGGATGATGATGTTTCCTTTGTCTGATTAAAAGTACAATGGATGAATATGGATCATGATGAGTGAGGCACACTTGGTTAGACAGACTAGAAAGCAACAGAAGGCTAGAAAAGGGTAAAGGAAATACATAGCATAGCCCCAAGACATGGATATGCTTAGGTGCAAAATGGTAGAGGACCAGATCCTGGAGGACAGGAATGGTCCAGGTTTACTCACCTAGGACCAGACTCAAGTGGAGTTGTGGTAAATGACTCCATATTGCAGTATGAAGATGCTTATGAAGGCCTGGATTTGTCCAACTCCATTTGAGCAGAAAAATTCACTGGGAATGTGCACATTTGTCCATGTGCCTTCCCAAAAGTGTTTGAATCAGAACATATCAATGCTTTTTTTTATGCTTAGGCTCCATTAAATTTGAAAAATTAGACAGAATAGCAGGTAAGATCCTCACAAAGATCAAGTCTGCAGCTATGTTTACTGACAAGACTGGTCCCCTCCTCAAATGCATATGCAATTATTTTCCTTTTTAAAACCTGTCCAAGTCAGAGTGAACATTGCCAGTCTAACACTGTTAGAGTATTGGTCTAATGTTTTGATCACTTGAATTAGGAAGGGCTGTGTACTTTCAGGTTGCCTTTGCCAGTGAGGCCACTGTTCATTCCCTGCTGTCTTCTGATTTTCACAGAATCATAGAGTGTCTTGGGTTGGAAGGGACCTTAAAAATCATCTACTTCCACCTGCCATGGGCAAGAACACCTTCCACTAGACCAGGCTGCTTAATGTCTCATCCAACATGGCGTTAAACCTTTCCAGGGATGGGGCATCCACAGCTTCTCTAGGCAACCTGATCCAGTGCCTCACCACCCTCGTAGTAAAGAATTTCTTCCTTATATCTAATCTAAATCTACCTTCTTTTAGTTTAAAACCATTACCTCTTGTCCTATCTCTACACTTCCTGATAAAGAGTCTCTCTCCTGCTTTTTTGTAGGCCCCTTTTATGTACTAGAAGACCTCTGTTTCCCTGTGGAGCCTTCTCTTCCCCAGGCTGAACCAATCCAGCTGTCTCAGATTGTCTTCATAGGAGAGGTGTTTCAGACCTCTGATCATACTTGTGGCCCTCCTTTGAACTTGCTCCAACAGGTCCTTGTCCTTCTGATGATGGGGGCCTCAGAGCTTAGGACAGTATTCCAGGTGGGGTCTTGTCAGTGCAGAGGGGGAGAATCACCTCCCTCGACCTGCTGCAGGTCATGCTTTTGATGCAGATCAATGACTGACTGCACTTTGGCAAGTTGCCAGCTCCTGTTGAGCTTCTCATCATTCAAAACCCCCAAGTTCTTCTCCTCAGGGCTGCTCTCAATTCCCTCTCAGCTCAGCCTGTATCTGTGCTTGGGATTGCCCCAACCCAGATTCAGAACTATGCACTTGCCCTTGTTGAACTTCATGAGGTTCATACGGGCCCACCTCTCAAGCCTGTAAAGGTCCCTCTGGATGGCATCCCTTCCCTTCAGCATGTTAACTGCATCACACAGCTTGGTGTCATTGGCAACTTGCTGAGGGTGCACTCAATCCCATTGTCCACGTCACTGACAAAGATATTAAACAGCACCATTCCCAATATTGACCCCTGAGGAATGCCACTCATCACTGATCTTCACTTGGAGAGTGAGCTATTGACTGCAACTCTTTGAGTGCAGCCATCCAAACAATTCCTTACCCATCGAGTGGTTCATCTATCAATTCCATGAATCCATGTCTCTCCAATTTAGAGACAAAGATATCGTGTCGGAAAGTGTCAAATGCTTGCACAAAGCCAGATATATGATGTTAGTTGCTCTTCCCCTATCCACCAGTGCTGTAATCCTGTCATGGAAGGCCAGGAAATTTGTCAGGCATGATCTGCCCTTAGTGAAACCATACTGGCTGTCATAAATCTTCACCTTATTTTCATATGCTTTAGCATATTTTCCAGCTACACGATCTTGCTGAGCACAGAGTAGAGACTGACTGCTTCCTCACAGAACAAGTGCTTGCTTCTCCCTGAAGCCAGCACCCGATAATCAGGTGTTACAACACCTACCCAGTAAATGCTTTCAGGATAGACTTGGGAAGAATCATACAGAAAATCTGAAATAGAACTAATAAAGAAAGACAGGTCTCCTGTGCATCAGCTTCATGTTAAAACCATGAATCTAACCTACCTCACAGGAACTTTGCTTTTTCCAGGCATATCTAATTCATCTTGAATGCTCTCTACGGAGGAGATAAAGTGGATTAAGATTTGCTTAAGGGATTGTAAAAAGTGGTCCTGGGGCACTATGAAATCTAATTGTTGGGATAATGCACACATGTTTTATTTAGATTGTTTACATCATGCATTGTACAATGAAAACTCTGTACCTCTGTGAGACATATAGACACTATCCAATATAGGTAGTAAGTAATACTAATTAGACCAACTTGATTTACTTGTTCACACTATTGAATTCTAAATTAACTTTAATAATTCAGGAGAAATATCTCAGAGTTATTATGGTCATTTCAATAAAACAACTGAACAATGAGAAGATGCTTTAAAAAACATCTAACTAGAAAAATTGGGCCTATAAAGAATGACAGAGCCGGATTATTACAAGCTGTTATAATGCCATAACATGAATCACTATGGCATGTGGAGGTTGTGCTCAGTCATTCCCTTCTGGTCATCCTATCTCCAGCATCCCCTGTTTTTTCTCCCCTGAACTGAGAGGCTTTTCATGTTTATTGGAATTGTGGGAGGAGGAATCAAAAAAATCCAAGCAGCTAGAAGAAGAATGAAAAACAACAGTGAACCAGACAACTAAGTTAAATGCTACAGCATTACAGTTTCTTTGTCTGAATTAAGATGCCTTACGTGTTCTATAAATTTTCAGTGCAGTTGACAAAGAAAAAGAGATGCCTAATTATGGTCGTCTGGGTTGCCTTCTCAGGGTTTTAAAAATTATCTTACTTTTTGTATGTACTGCATAGTGAGCTTAAACAGCATTTTAGTAGTACTGGATGAACCCTTGCCTGTGACTAAGTACGTGAAATGCAAGCACATTAAGCACTCAATGCTGAAGATAATGGTAGAATCTGCTCAAAATATTTAACTCAAGATGTGACATAGCATTATACCTACAGCAGATTCTAATTCATAAAAAGTCTATTTGGTTTCACAACAACTTTTCAGATGCCCTTCAGTTTTGATTTTACATGTTGTAGAGAATAATCACATTGGACAGATAACCTATGGAGACTACCATGAAGAAGTAAACATTTTCTCTGTTTTTCCTGAGACACAACAGATACTGTCAAATGGAACCATCAACATGCCCCTGTGGCATTCAAATCCCTAATGTTGAATACTTCGCACTGCAAAATTTCCATTACTAACATACATACTTGATATGATTCTGCTATCTCTTCGGCATTAAATCCTGTCTGTAACTTATTTTCTGCTACAGTTAATTTCAAAACAAGTTTTGTTTTTCATTAATATTTTTATTTATTTAATTTTTTGTGCCTTTCATTGCAGTATATTTGTGAAATATATGCTGTCCTGGTTCCAGTTAGGACAGAGTTAAGTAGCTCATAGTAGCTGGTAGGGTGCTATGTTTTGGATTAGGATGAGAAGAGCGCTGATAACATGCTGATGTTTTAATTGTTGCAGAGCAGTGTTTACACCAGGCCAAGGACTTTTCGGCTTCTTGCTCTGTCCTGCCAGCGAGCAGGCTGGGGGTGCAGCAGGAGCTGGGAGGGGACAGACCCAGGACAGCTGACCCAAACTGGCCAAAGGGGTATTCCATACCATCTGACGTCATGCTAAACAATATATAGGGGTGGCTGGCCGGGGTGGGGGGGCTGGCTGCTCGGGAATAGGCTGGGCATTGGTCAGCGGGTGGTGAGCAATTGCATTGTGCATCACTTGTTTTCTTACACATTATTATTGTTAATACTATTACCATTATCACTATTATTATTATTATTGTTATTATTATTTTCCTGTCTTAATAAACTGTCTTTATCTCAACTCACAGGCTTCACTTTCCCGTTTCTCTCCCCCATCCCAGAGAGGGAGGGGGGAGGGTGAGCGAACGGCTGTGTGGTGTTTAGCTGCCAGCCGGGTTAAACCACAACATATGCTTAGAATAGGAGTCCCGCAAACTGAAACTATGTTGCTTTGGCTAACCATCCCTTATTTCCTGGAAAAAATGCCTTTAGGTAGAAGCTCTAGACAGATAAAATTCCATTCTACGGCAAGCAATACTTCAGAAAACATAGTTATATCTATGATATAAAGCTGAAAGGAAGAGTTTACTTCAGACTGTTTGCTCATATTATTTGATAAAACATCATGGTGAATTTTTTTGAAATGCAGTATCATGAACATGAAATATGGAAATAAAAAACAGGCACAGAATTTTTGTTTTCTATTGAACTGTTTCCACTGGACTACTCAACAACAGAGCACAATTTCTTCAGTTAATTACCTGTACCCGAAAGCGCTAACACAAAGAATAATCGAATTTACATGCCAAAAAAGCTATTAATTCACTAAAACCTCTGTAAATTCTGTTCCAAAGCACTCTACCCTTTCAGTCTTGCAGAAATACTCAGCATCAAGTATTCTACACCTGAGGTCAGTTTTGCTATTACTGTCACGCCATATTTGGGATTTCTGTCATATTCGTATTCAAATCTAGGATATAACCAGGAAAACAAACAAACAAACAAAAAAAACCACTTCTTGACTTCCAATAGCATTTGACCATTTATAAATTTTAATCTACAGTCAAGGTGGCTTTTGTAATACAAATCATTCCGTGGAGAGCTGGACAATCAAAAAGTGCCATTTTATTTTGTCCTTTTTCCCCACCATAGACTGATTATAGCATTGTTACCCAATAAACAGGATTTTACAGGATGCAGGAAAGAAAATTGCTTTTTCTTTTCCTTTTTTTTTTTTTTTAGTTATTTTTCCCTCTCAGTTCTGTGTAGTTTTTACAGTGCTATTGCCTTTAGAGAATATTTTCAATGTACTAAATGGGTTTTCTGTCCCTAATCCCAAAACATCTAAATGGAGCTTTATTGGAAAGCAAACTAACTGCACTCTCATGGCAAACATTCACAGAGACAAAAAAACTGAACCGAACCAAAGAGGGACAAAGTTACAGGTCGGTGTAAGGAGACTCAGTTATTTGATAATATTTCAAAACAATAACTTTTTTTACCAAAGTGGAGGTGCAGAGACTGTGGCTATTGATTAAATCTTGATGGCTTTAACATTTGAGTTCTACAGTTACACTGCTTATTGCAAAAGGACATTTGAATGGTAATGAAGCATTCTTAAAACGCGTTCAATGTCATCATTCAGCAAATGAGACTTTCAGTAGATGTGCTAAGACAACATACTGTTTGCACTGCTTGGAGCAAGAAATTAATTGAACAAAGAACAACTTTTTTTCCCAAACTATACACCAACATTCACACAAAGAATAAAAAGAATAAAAGAATAAAAAGAATAAAACAGGAAGTGATGAGAATTTAGTATAAGCAATTAATGAAATAAGATCAGTTAAGTAAATGAGTATATTTAATCACATTAATAGAAATAAGTAAATTGTATTATTTAACAGGGATGTATAAGACTAGAAATGGTATACAAAATAGAAGAGGATGATGGAAGCCCTTAAACAAAAAAACTGTAGCTATGTTTTAATAACTAATTCCTTGGGCTGCTTAATAACATAAATAAATATTAAAATAAAATAAATATTTAGGTTATATTTATGGAATTCCTATATCATGCCTTCTTTCATTTTAAGTTATTTTTCTCACAGATAAAATTCAGCCTGGACCCACACGATTAAACTGAGAACAAAGAAACCTCACTGGGACAGGAATTTGACCTTGCTTTTCTTACATTCCTGAGAAACTTCTAGGCACCACCTACAGAATTGTTTTCTCCTTTAGTCTAGTCTTGAATATGCTATAGTCTTGATCTATATGAAAACAAAACAAAGCAAAACAAAATAAAACAACCAACTGTTACAACATGAAAGATTAAGAGGTCAGTAAAAACACTGAGCCTACAATTTAATGTTTTGTACCACTGAGAGGTTCAAATGCATTGGCTGTGTAAGACACAAAATTGTGTTTTGGCAATTTAGCTTGTCAGCCACCCTGTGATAACTGTGCACCACAGCCAGGAGGTTAACACAAGTTTATTTTAACAGTTTTAATGGAAGGTTTGGCTTTACTCTGGTCAAACACATGAAAAAGTTTGAAATCTACATAATAATAATGATAATAATTAAAAAAATGCTGGTTGAACAATCCCATTTCCAGTGATGGTGCAGATAAATGTGAGCACAGAGAATTCTGAGCAACAGTTAAAATTTTGGATCCAGCAGATGGTGGTATCAATAGAAAATATATCCATAGGGAAAAAATCCATAAAAACGTGTATGACTAAGTAGAGACTCCCCCAAGCCATACATTAAAAAGCTCATGAACAAATACACTGTTAGATAGCATAAAGATTAAAATATATATATATGAACAAAAGAAAATATTCTAACAAATTCCTTCTTAGTTAGAATGACCAAATTCTTTCACAGTTACTTGCCTCATTATTTTCCAAGCTTTAAAAGAAAATTTCTAAATGCATGCTTCAAGTTCATGTACAGAACAAATATATATTCAGCAAACTCACTCTACTATCTTGTCAAATAAAATGATAAACAACCCAAATGACAAAGAAACCCTTTAAGCTCCTCTGAGCTCTGCTGTTGAATACCATTCCTGAGTAGATGAACTAGTGACATATTTGAATGTCTTACCCTACCGACATTCAGTCTCTGTTATTTTGGATTATGAGAGGTTTAGATATCTATAATTTTAATTTCTGTGAATGATTTCTAAATACAACCATGAGTGTAAAATAAATGATGCAGTATAAAATCACTATCCATGTTTTGCAGTTGTGGAACTATTCATCCAAGAAACAGGTATAAGATCAATTTGGTAAAGTTAAATGACATACATTTTGCAGAAATTAACTTTTCTTTGTTCATTGTTGACTGTGAATGGAAACCATTATTTTTCATTGCCTAGATAGTGATGCAATTTTCAAAGCTAAATGAGCATTAAAAACATTCATTTTATGCTTCTGCAATGAACAATCTAAGATACCTAAAGGCAAAAGAAGACATTCCCTTTAATCTTTATGAACATATTGTACCCTCTTGAGGTAAAAATGAGAAAGGAGAGGATAAATTTGCTGTATTTTTGATAAATGTTTCCCTCAGAGGCAGATGTCTTGTGTGTGCAGATGCAGCAGCTTGCATGATTGCCATCCTTGAAGATCCAATCATACTGATGACTGTCCCACAGTTTCTTCCCCTTGGGCAGGCTGGTCTTTTTTCATTCCTCTGTTTTATTGGAGATGAGATTTTGGTGCAAATACAGGGAGGAAATACATTTCACTAAAGGGCACCATTTGAATATGAATATGGTCCTAAGTATCTAGATCTCATGCCTTTGAGATCAGCTCATATTCCAGCCATACTGCTCTACAACAGGACCAGAGACAGGATTTGGTGGCTTTTCTAGACAAGTTACTTTACTAGTGTACTATTTTCCCATAGATACTTTTGAAATCTACCTCCTTCCAAGATACTTATCTATTGAATAATGAAAGATAGCATGGGGCCATAAGATATTAATAACAATGAGTTACAAAAAAATGGCTTATGCCATTTTTTAATGGTGTATGCTAACACTGCTATTCACTAACAAAATTAACACTACAATTGCAAGACCTTACAATAAGTTAGAAAAGTGTCCACAAAATAATAATCAGTAAAGAACAGCATAAGCTTTGAAACAAGGATTATATGAAAAGCCATTCATATCAAATGATTTTTTTTTTTTTTCAATAAGAACATTTGGCACCACTGCAGGGCAATTTAAGTATTTGTGCTCCTTGTATCAAATATCATTCAAATACTGAAGACCACAGAACTGTACCACGTATTTTGAGACAGTCTTCCTCCCACTGCAAATGCCCCAGAAGGAGAGTTAAAAGAAAAAAAAAATCATTTTACACAGTTCCTCCTGAAATTTTCCAAGGTGGGAAAAAAAGTCATATTCACACACAGTAGATCAAACATCTGATTTATATCATAAACTTTATCAAAGATCCTCTATCTCTGCCTTGAGCCAGAGCATCAAATATGGTCCTAAAACTCACAGTTGAAGCTAAGAGAAAGCAAAACAAAACAAAACAACAACAACAAAAATGAAATGAGTGAAGATATGGGTTCAGAAATCACAATTCAGACAAAGATTCTTCATAACTTTCAGACCCTGCTCTTGATTCTAGCAAGCCCAGTACACAAATGATTTGGAATGCCTTGGACTGATCTTACTGACACTGTTGGCTCTGTTACTATTATTCAGTCTGATCTTAAGAGAATTGCAGAAAAATTTGCAGTATCTTTGGCCCATATATTGAAGTCCGACTATCTATATTAAAAAAAAAAAAGATAAATGTGCAGGCACAAATATAATTACTCAGAATTATACCCGTATATGTCTACATGACTTTGAAGTTTGATCTCAACACTATCTTAAAAGTCCACTGCCAAAATAATTATTTACCATAAAAATACTTTTCACTGATTTTAAAAATTCACTAACACCCTCATGAAACAAAAATGAAAAATGAAAAATGCTTATACAGTTTGTTAACTCAATAAATTATGTTACTTTCAAGCTTTGAAGTTCAAAAGAGGCAGATCTGTACTATTTGACATTAAAACTTACTAAAGAAGTCATACAGTTTTTCAACACAGCAGGCTGATTCGTCTAGTATTTGTTATAGGTTGTGTTTTTTTTTTTTTTTTTTTTTTTTTCCCCCTCAAAGGAAGCACCATCATCATAAACTTTGACAACTGTTTGGTCACATCCCGAGCTTCTTACAAAACCTGCTACCTCCACATTTGCATTGGACATTATTTTTAGGTGCTAGACCTCTCTCTGTCTTTGACACAGTGCAAATAACATCTGAAGTTAATATCTGTCCCTTCAGTCTTCATAAGTAATATTTTCTTTTGACTACAGAATCTCAGGAAATCTGTCTACCATTGACTTCTGCTCATTTTTACTAGCTTAAAGTATGATTACTTGGCTTTATTCCTATTTTAATTGATTTGCATTTTGTGGAGTTCTACCTCAATTCTATTTCATTTTCTTTCTCTCATTTTCAGTAGTGAGTGAGTAAGAAAACCCTGTAGAATTCATTAAAACTGAGGGTGAACGTAGTTATTTACAGTACTTAGGCCACACCACTCTTGCTGACCACCTCTAGCTGACACACCACCAGATGATCACTGGATGTTCTTCTTGTGATGGCCTTACATGGATGCAAAACACCAGGATGAAAGTCATCAGTCTGCATAGAATTGCATATTAACAGACTGTGACACTGTGGTACCACCCCTCCTTAAGGGGAGGACTGCATTGCCTGGAATATCTTGATATTATACTTCACTGAATATGATTGTTACCTCTTGGTACTACCTTAATATGAAACGATGGGTGTATATTTACTCCATTAACTCAAAGCTAAAACTGCAGGCTTTTAATTTCTAACCCCTTAAGACTCATTCTACTTGATAATTGCTAGGAGTCACCTAAAGATACAATCGTGCAAGGCAAAGGAGTAAATAAACTCAGGTATTTAATTTCTCACGGAAACATTTAAGTGCACCTATTAAAAATGGCCTGTCATAAAACAGCTGATTCATTTAGAAAACAGCAGCTTTTATTTCCTCAGGTAAAAAGCGGCCTATAAAACAGAATTATTCAGAAAAGAGTTTACAGAGGTAGAAATTTAGAAATGGTACAAGAATCTAAAATACATATACTGTATGCTGTTAAAAGTTGTTTACACAAATGTGTGGTAGATACTACTATCTGTTTCTGTTGGAGGCATTCTTTTTTATCAGACTCAAGCCTGGACATCTGCATTTTTTATAGTTTCCATTTCTTTAGAACCCTTTACTCCAATGTATATTACTTTGTATAAGGTAGAGAAAGGAAACACTTATTAGATTATTCTGGTTTCTTATAGCATACATTTAAAAATACTGAATGGCTGGCTTATTTAGATTCAGTTTTAAGGCAAATTAATAAACTACATGCAGAAAAGTAACTACTGAATTATGTCTACTGCTTAGAACATAGCCATAGAATTAAATTAGCTTTCTGTCCAAATTTGTGAACTTTGATAAAGATTCTTATAGAAATTCCCTTGATATAAAGTAAATCTGAGGGCTGTGTTTCTTCAGGATCACTGAATATGCAGTTCTAGGAAAGTACAAAAAAAAAAAATCCAGTCTTTGTAGCTGTTCACAGCTCAGTTTTCAGGTACTATGAGTCATTCAATAAGCTTATTAATATATATACATATATATATATAAAGAGCTTTCAGTCATTAACTTCAGGCACTAAGGCAGATGCTGTGATGAGCTAGACCTTCAAAGTGAGCATGGAAGTTTTCCATTTTAATCACAGGAGAAAGCTTGAGCCTTCTGAAAGCCAACATATTGATCTGATCAAGGAGTTGTTGCTGAGGCTGCTGTAAAGGAAATGATATGAATATACATGGAGCAGAGGTATAAAAGGATATGACAAAAAATCCAGCTGACAGTTCGCTGTAGTTTTCTTATTTTCTTCTCTATTTTTTCTCTGAAAGATCTGTCCCGGTAGCTTTTAGCAACCAGAAGATAATTAAATATATTTTGAGCAAATTAAGAATAGGGAAACAGGAGGCCGACACTTGCTGCAAATAAATCTTGGGAGTCGATGGATTTTTTAAGGATTGAAGAAAGAAATGTGACAAACGGCCATTTTCACATAAGTGAGTGTCTGCTTAACAGAGAGCATACAGGTTTGGGGCAGGCAAGACCGGTAGGCTACATCTGAGTGTGAACCAGCAGGGATGAGGTCTGAGAGCCAAAGCTATGAATGAAAAGAACAGGGGGTAGAAGGCAGAACATAAAACTCGGGATTACTTCTCTAATCACCAGGCTCTCTACCCAGAAACAGAGACTATCACTAGCTATGCACCACAGAGCAATGAGAAGAGCATTAATTATGTCTATTGGGAATGGTTTTCACCTGGACTGTCCCCTGAACCATTCCTGAACAGTGTTTGGGTAGGTGGAAGGAATTTAGTAGTACAGACAGCCTGCGTTTAGTCCTTTTTCATTCACGTTTAAACACAAAACGTTTAAAAGCAAAATTCCAGCAAGAAATAGGAAGATGATGGGCAGGCACTGACTCAGGCTATTTTGAGAAGAAGCAGGACATTAAACAATGGAAATTGGCAAAAGTCTATATAGCAAAAATATGTAATTAAATATAACAAAAGAATGTTAACTAAATATTACTTACGGTGGCATGTTAACTAGTTATTCTAAAGCTAGACAGAAATCTGAAGAGAACTGAAATACTCCAAAAATTAAATGGGTCTGGTGTTTTATATCTATCAGAAAAGTATTTCACTGCAAATCTTGAAAGCTTCACTTTATTTTTTCATTGTGAAAATTTCTTGTTAACAAAACCAAATATAATTATTTTAATCATTACAGAGTTTTGTACACATGAACTATAATACACTACGCAGAATGATTCCTATGCACCTGCTTAAAAATAATACATGTACAATCCATGGAGCAGTTCTTTAGAGGCTATATTCCTAACTTTTACTTCCTGAAAACATGGTGTATGTTTTGGTGTATGTTTTGGTGTATGTAGTCGATGGAAGGAGGAGAGAGATATGAAATAACTTTTGAAATTTTAGTAGATTTACCTGATTTAGTCTTGATTCAGTTCCCCAACCTATATAATGGCCAAATCCAGGTGTGCAAAACAACATTGAAGGTATCAAAATGATAAAACAAAATTTAAATGTTGATACATTGAGCAATTATCTACAGAGATACTAGATTTTAATAATAACCAAAGCACAACCTCTGAGTACCTACTTTCTCAACAGAAAAATAATAGCTCTTTTCTTTGGACATGCAGTCTTGTTCAAAAATAATCAAAATCTTCTTTTTCAAAATTTAAGACCTGGAAGAATTATATTCTATAAGAAGTTATACCTATTGCTTTGTTATTGTTACTCTCCTTTGAGAATTTATTTGATTCCTGCCAATTGCTCACAAAGTTGTTTAGTTTTGAATACTCTTGTTAGCCACAGTCTTTTATATACAGCAGCCTGAAGAGTTGCATAATCTCTTTTGTTTCTGAAGAAAGTTTATTTACTTCCATTGATCTCCAGGCCAGTCTGTAGCTCTGTGATAATGTCTGTACTTTGATTCTGTAACATGCCTGAGTGGGGCTTAGTACGAATGCTGATTCTGCTCTTCTCACAATTTAATTGTTATAGGAAAAAATAACCACTAACTTTTTTCATTAATTTTTTAATAAAATTTTATGTGATGAGAGATTTGTAGCTCTTTTGAGCCATTGTATGGAGTTTTGATTTTTATTTGTCTGACAGGTCCAATTTTCTTTCTATTGGGAGCAAATGTTGAAATTTTACCATCAGAATTTTTATTACCTGAAAATATCCACTTTAAAATTCACAGTAGCACTTCACAGCCTCAGAATAACCAGTAATTTCCTAACAAATTTAAGTGTGAGTGTATGTGTAAGTAACTATTAAAATATTTTTTTCCTGACCAAAACTTTTGGACATTTTCTATACAGTTTTGGACAAATTAATATCAATGCTCTTGCTTTTTTTCTATCATCCATAATATATTTGAAAAAAGACCCTTTAAGAGATCTGGGTATATTTTAGGCCAGTACAATATTTATGGTATATGAGTC
The DNA here is from genome assembly GCF_040182565.1 of Anser cygnoides. Classification (NCBI taxonomy): domain Eukaryota; kingdom Metazoa; phylum Chordata; class Aves; order Anseriformes; family Anatidae; genus Anser; species Anser cygnoides. The sequence continues at coordinate 92,293,041 of NC_089875.1, forward strand.
AGAGGATCTTGAATGCTGCTTTTAAGATGCACATCACGAACTCTTATACAAATAAGCAGACTGGGCAGAGTCCATTATGATAAGTAAATGAACTTTGGAGAGGTTTCAAGAGAGTAGGAACAGGATCTGCAACATATAAGACCTAAAAATTTTACCTTCAGGAAAGGGTGAACAAACCCACGATAAGAGACAGGAGTCCAACATACTTATTTTCTAGGATTCTCCAGAGCTCAGCAGGTGTGCTGTTACTTATGTATTACAGCTAGAGTAGGTACATATTCTGTAAATTCCTTTGATCATTAACATTTTTACGTATCTCTGGCTATGACCAGAAAATTTTAAGATACATTCCATAACCCTATGAGATCATTAAACCTTTAGGTGTAAATGTCATGGATATGAACATGGAATGGAAAATCAAAGGGGGAACAAGAAACTTTGCAGACACACGACAATGGATATTGTTTTAAAATAATTTTCTCCCCTATGGCATCCTAGACTGTCTATGAAAGCAAAGACTTTGTGCTCTGCAAATATTTATAAAACTTATATAAGCAACTCAGTATGAAATCCTAAATGAAAATTTATGATATGTTAATTACCATACTGGATCAGACTACTCATCAGAGTACCAGCATCACAGTAGTCAGTTTTAAGTGCAAAGATAAGTTACAAAGACTATGGGTTAGAAGTTGATTTTTGCATGCAAGCATGGCTATTTACCTCTTCATTTTTTCACAGAATATAATATAGCTAGCTGCATTCCCCACATAAATATCTACTTGTTTTTATTCTAATGTTCTTAAGATTTTGGCCTCATGGTCATTCAGAATGAAATGTGTTTATGTATAACTATACATAAGTTTACTAGTTAAAAATCACTTTTATTTTATTTTATTATTTTTTTTTCCTGTGAGCAATATTAAACAGAGATGTCAGCCTAGGTTTCTTTTTTCTTTTTTTCATTCATTTAGGTGTGTACACTTAGTCCCATTTAACAATATGTTCTGAAAAAGCTATTCTAATTGTTCTAGTTCTCAAGCTGTTTATTTTTTTATTTTTTTATTTTTTTATTTTTCAGCATGCCACTCTGAACCTCTGTGTATACATAGGTTTAATTTAATCACAAAAGAGCACTCCTCTTTGCTTTAAATGTACTGATTCATTCTGTCCTAAACTAGTCACAAACCTGTTTATAACCAGCGGAGAGAACATCCAGAAGGCAATCCATGCCCTTACATTAGGTGTCTATCTGGGATGGTGTGAATTGTTTTCCTGAGCAGTAGACTATCTTGACTATAGTTTTAGAATCCAACTTTGATCTTTCAAGTAAGTAAAATGAATCCCAACCTGCATAATCTCAGATGAAAAGAGCAGTGCAAGTGATGGCTACTGAAAATGAAAACATTTTCTGTATTTTCTTTATACTGTTCTTTTCACACACTAAGGCTGTTTGTGTTTTTTTTTTTTTTTTTTTTTTCTCTGAGCTCTGCTTAAGAGTGAGTATGGGATTTTACTGATTTTTTTTTAGATTCCTACATTATGTATAGTTTGAACTACTCCCTCTTACTTCTGTCAACATTGAATTTAAACTGCCAGTAGATATTCCCTTCTTTTAATCTTGCTATAAACCCTGGAGATCTTCAGCTTTCCCTGTCTTTGACATGCCTAAGTAATTTTGTGATATCTGCATATTTTATAACATTACTGATCAGTCAAAAATCAGTATTCATAAAATGAACATCAACAAAAGTGGCTTTTCTCATGATTAAAATTCAGTTTACTTTCTGTCAGTTCCAAGTAACATCCATGACAACTCACATTCACTTCAAGAATATTTGGTGTTCTCATTAATATCTTGGAAGAGTCGCAAGCTTGTTTGTTGTTTTTTTGGCTGCCACTCTTAAATAAATTTATTTGACGAGAGAGTGACAATTTTCTTTTACAAAAGAATCCTAATCTGCCATAGAAATATACATCTCCTAATACTCGTCCATACTTCCAGTTTCACATTCCACCTATACCTTTCAAGACATTTATCTGTGGTACTCCAATCTTCAAGTCTAGCAATTAAAAAAAAAAAAAAAAGGATTAATATTTCTTGATAGTAGGTCAGTCTCCTTTTAGCATATTTCTTCAGAACTCTTAACAATTTACTGTGATGGGGCCACAAATCAGTCAATTACTTGAGTTGGATCTGCTTGGGCATTTAGCGCTCCAAAAAAATAGTTCAAAAGACTGTTAAAAGCCAAGATTTATTCTTAAACTAAAATAGTAAACTCATCTTTTAAAGCAGAGAAAACTGAAAGCAAGTAGTTAATAGAATGGCAGTAAAAAGGGTTTTAAGTTTTTCTCCCACTGCATGTTGTATCTTTACAGGTGGGTCTGTGCTTCCAGCTAATTCAGAGACCTTGAGTGGTAGTAAAAATTCTTGTTTTTCACACTATTTTTTTCCCGTGCCTGCTCAGATGGTCGTGAGGAGGAGGAGAAGGAGGAGGAAGAGAAGAAGCAGGAGGAGGAAGGAGGCTCCCACCTCCTATCAGACGCTTTTATTTCAGCTAATCATTTCTTAAAGGAACATAATGTAGAACTGGGAGAACACAAATAAAACAAATACCATCTGTTTCATCCATGCAGAATCAATGCAAGTTGTTCCTTTCACATTTGTTAGCTTTTTCATATCATGTTATCTGTCCTCGAGAGAAGAGCTAAGAGGAAACTGGCCTTGCTTTAATGGAAATGCATCTTATTTGGCCGTGCCACCTAAGTCAAACCCAAAGTACAGATATTGGATCATCTGGACTTTGAACTAGTCTCTGATGTTTTGTTCAGAAGCAACCAAAAACTGAAGTTAAGTACCACCATAGTGAACAGTTTAACAGTAACATGGCAGCTGTCCTTATGGACCTTCTTAGCTACTTGCAAATTTGTAATAATGTGGCTTAGTGTAGCCTAATATATAGTTAAGGTAAATTTCATCACTTCCCATGTGCCACAGGCTGTGAATGTGTAATGGACAGTCATTGAAGTGTGGCTGCTGTATAGTAACTTGTTAAGCCACAAGTTTATGTGCCTTGAAAGAAACAGAAAATAATGTCAGCTAATTACAATTAGCTGCTCATATTACGCATCATAGAATGGCTTGGGTTGGAAGGGACCTTGAAGATCATCTAGTTCCAATCCTTCTGCCATAGGCAGAGATGCTATCCATTAGAATGGGTTGTCCAGGGCCTTTTCCATCCTGGCCTTGAACACTTCCAGGGATTGGACATCCACAGCTTCTCTGGGCAACCTGTGCCAGTGCCTCACCACCCTCTGAGAGAAGAATTTACTCCTAACATCTAATCTAAATCTACTTTCTTTTAGTTTAAAACCATCCCCCCTTGTCCTATCATTATCTGACTGAGTAAAATGTTGCTTTCTATCTGTTCTATAAGTTCTATAAGCCCCCTTTAAGTAGTGAAACCCCTTTAAGTACATACGGAACACTACAGTGCCAATCAATTAGAAATGAACACATAAACTGAAATTAATGGAAGGAAACTGAGAACTTTGTGCAATACTGAGACATTCTCAAAGAACAGTTTTTTTTTTTTTTTTTTTTTCCTAACAAGAAGCAACAGTTCATCCTTAGCACTGAATCTTTCTTTTCTTTTTTTTTTTTTTTTTGGATATATGAACTGTAAGGTAATTCTATACCGAAAATACAGCAAAAGACATTTAAAGTATCTGAAGGAATATTTTGGTAAATATGGTAAATAACCACAGAATAACTATTAGTCCTGTTTAAAGAGGAATATATTTAAAGTAGGACCTCTTTCTTGCACATATCTGTTTCCTGCATGGGATATGATTGTTTACTTACATGACAAGAATGTTATTACAAATTGTAAACAAGACCTCACACAGTTTTAAACTTGTTGGTATGACAAGACATGCTAAGACAGGACAACTGCAACTGCATAGTTCACTCCTCTCAGCTGAGATCAACATAAACATCCCCTATGTTCTTGCTACACAACCAGTCAGACACAGTTATACAGACCCCCTGAGGTTAACTACACTAAAACTGGATTATTCCAGATACTTTCCCTCTTTGTGAAAATAAGATATTACTCCTTACTGATAACAATCTTCAGTCACCATGTCACCTGTACTCAAGGATTCTGGTTAACGAGTTGCACAGCGGTTGCACATCCTTTTTTGATGGTTGACTCAGTAAGGAGCAATGTGAGGGTGAGGATAAACTCACTCCGATGTGTCAAGACAGTGCTAGGTAGTCAGAATAAGCCTATAAATTCATTTTACTTTTCTTTATCTTCCATCAAAGGTAGAGTTACGTAGTTAAGAACAAACCTACTTCTGAATGCCTAAAAATATCTGAGATGTGGGAAGAGAAAGAATAATCAAAAGAAAAACTGTGAAGATTATGCAGTTATATAGATTAGCCATTGCACAGCATGGTTGTTGATTCAATTGGAAAGTTGGTGCTGTTTCACATTTGAAGCCATGAATATGTAGAGACACAGATTATTTGAATGCAACTTCTTAAAACATTTTTCAGTGGTGTTTTTTTTCCACATTTGTCAGAGGACAAACAGTTCAGAATGCAATACAACATGCCAAGCAGCACGGACTGTGCTCTTTAAATAAACATATCTTTTTATTTTGTCATAAAAATGCCATGGAACAAGCATTTTAAGACAGATACTGTCCTTTCTTTATAAATATATGCAGGGTCTAGCATAATGAGGGGCTGACAACTGGAAGGAGTTTTAAGTGGTAGTACAGTGCAAACAGAAAACAACAGCAATAATAAATCACTTGTTAAAAGCAAAATCTTCCCATACTGTCTACTGAAATGTTTTAAACATTTTAAGACTGGCATGTTCTTTGACATCTCTCCAATATAAGGCTGTGCCTTACAGGGGCTAGTGTTTACAGTTCTGTCGATCCAAATATAAACTGGACAAAAATAATAAATATTTATTATTAAACAGATAGATATTCAATAGGCACATTTAACAGTTTCCCTATTTTATTCCAAACCAATTTCTAAATGACTTTATTTTCTGACTAATTCTAAAGAAGAACTGACTGACATTAAGGCAGGAAGATACTAACTGAAATCTGAAAGAATATATTGACATCAGAAGTTTTCCTGTCAGATGAACATATATTTTGGATTTGTTCATTACATATGACTACCTAACACTTTCCTGGCATTATAAAATTGAAAAAAGTTAATTGAATGAGGAAGATACTAAGCAAAGAGGAATTGCTTAGAAAAAAAGGTTTTCAATCTCATTTTTGGTTGAGTTTTTAACAGAATGCTGTGATGTTTCAGCAGCATTTATGGCAACTAGTAAGTGGAATTCATTTGCTAAGCATCTTCATATTCAATGTTTGCTATTATTTAATTAGCAGACTTTGCCTGGCAACACTCCAGTGCCAAAAAAAAAGCTTAAAAAATAAATCTGAATAAATTTTTGAAACCATCACACAGAGAAAAACTCACAAAAGAAACCAAAGGCTTAAGTTATTTTGACAACTAATATATTTTGTTTTTATTTTTAATTATTATTTTTCTGTCTATGCTGATTATTATAATACATGCAAAGATATGGGAGAATAGAATATTAAAAGATAATGACAACAGAATTAATATTTTTCATGCTATTAGCTATATAATTATTATAATTAGCACGATTTTCTAAATTACCGTTTGAAACACTGTATATCCTAGAAAGGCTCTAGCATATACCTATAGTTCATAGTTTTCCGATGAGTATTTTCTGAACTTTATTTAGTCTGAAACTTTTCTCTCAGATCTTGAGACAGAATTATAGAGAAGACTGATGTGTAAGGCATACTGACTGTATTAAACTGGAGAGGAGATAACCAAGCAACAAAGATAATCTGGAGGAGGAGAAGCCCAACCTGTATTGTGATAGAAACAGCAGCTCTAAAGTACATACTTGCAATTTCTGATTTTCAATAGGTCATAAATTTCATAGAAGAAATTCCTATTTCTTACCTACATTTCCAGTCATTAGGTATGAATTCTGAAAGTCCATCATTCCCATTCCAACAATGTGTATAAAATCTTCAATCACCTGCATTAACTCCACCGAGCCTGGATAGATCTAAAATAATAAATAAAGGAAGCTCAGACATTCTATAACTATAATATCAAAATCACTACAGCAGGATATTCAAATAAAATCTTAATGCAATCAAATGAAATGTGAGACTTAACAGTCAAACTGCTCTTGCCATGTTTCAATATCTAACATTTTATGTGAACAACCATTTTTGTCATTCGATCCCCATGTGAACAGACGCTGTTTTCCATATGGCTACATGAAATATGCTTTGTACAATGCAATGTTTTCTGTAAGTCACAGCACTTTTAAACAAACAAACAAAACATTTTATTGACCACTACTATCTCTATTGGTTAAGGCATTTAATGTTCTGAAATAACTTTAATGATTTTTTTCTCCTTCCCACCATGAACAGGTAAGTGCAAATCTTACCCTGGCCTCCATTGCATTATAACTCTTTGTTGCTTTAAACAATATGTACGTAATATAAAATATTAGTGATGTGGAGAAGTAGAATCATAGAATAGCTGAGGTTGGAAGGGGCCTATGGAAATCATTTAGTTCAACCACTTGCTCAGAGAAGTATCATGTTGCCCATGACTGTGTTGAGTTGGGTTTTAAATATCTCCAAAGACGGAGAAGCAAGGGCCCATCTATACAACATGTTTTAGGATTCAATCACTCTTTCAGTAAAAGGGTCTTTCTTTTCAGTGGAATTTGCTACATTTTAATTTGTGCCAGTTGCTTCTTGCCCTATCACTGGACACCACCAAGAGTCTGGCTTTTGTCTGCTTTACTCCCCTCATAGGGAATTTATACAATAGACAGGATCCCCTCTGAACCTTCTCTTTTTCAAAGCAAAACTATTAGCTCTTTTGCCCTCTTCTTGGATGCTATATGCTTTATTGCCCTAAACACTTTCATGGCTCCTCATTGGGCTCACCATGTCTTGCACTGGGGAGCTCAGAACTGGATGCAGTAAACTAAAATTAGTTGCCTTTGCGTTACTAATATAACTTCTCAAAATGATTTTCAAAATGGTAAGTACTAGCACATTTCCAAGAAATATAATTTATTTTCAAAGCTGTAAGATACTATGATCACAAAAACGTTAAAAATGGCTATATTCAACCATAATCCATAATCAAAACTGTATTAAATATCAAAACAGTTATTAGCAAGCTTAAGAAATACTGCTTATATCACATGCATAAAAATATTTTTGGTGGTTATGGCATTTGTCATGAACAGGACAATTTTCAGTAATACAGGCTTTAACAACAGAAAAATAATGGATGATCTGTTCACACTGCTTTTTTCTTTCTATCAGTGGGATGTCCAAATTGCAATTTATGAGCAACATTCGACCCATTCTTTTGACCACTGAGATGACCAACTCCAACAAATGCCTACACTGACTATAAATCCAAGCATGGTGTGCTCCATCTTCATCTTGCTTTATCTGTCTAGATCCATAGCTGTTTGGGTCAGGATGATGAATTTCTTAACGTCTTTTATTTTCTACATAGATCTTTTTATAAAAGGTATGGCAGCAATACCATTTTTATGAAAAATGTGTTATGGCATTTATGATCCTAACATTGCAAATGCTGCTTAAGGTGAAGGAGAGTTCCATTTTCCAAATGATGTTACTGAGATATTGTGTGCTTTTTTGCATCCATCCCATTCATAACGCACACACTCCCAGATTACGCACCAAGGCTGAATTTCATTGAAATTCACTTTTTTTCACTTGACATTTTATCGTAATAACTTCAGCAGAAACTCTTGAACAGTCAGTGTAATAGAGGTACTCTTCATTTCTATATGTCTGAAGTACTGGCTAATCAATAGGATGCCAGCAGATGGTGATGAAGAACATGCAGAATAACTCCTGAGTTTTGAAACACCACTGTAAACTTATTTATTCTGGACTTGAAGTGGCTTCCTGTGTGCAGTACCTTACATCAGCTCTTAACAAAAGGCAAGTATTAAAGTGAGTGCTGCTTATCTGTATGCTATATAACCTGTAATTAATGGTATCAACTGCTGGCATTTAATCTAGAAAAAAAGGATGTGCTGAGGCATTGCAGCTGTATACTTGATAGAAAGTCAGCAATTTGCTGACAGTGAGTAAGATTTTCTTTCCAGCAAAACAATCCAGAAAACTGTCTAAGAGATCTAAGCTAACAGTAACAGGAGTTCAAGGAAAGCATGCAAACTAGTAAAAAATGTTGGTCAGACTGCACCTTGGTTTGCAATGTTGCATTAAAACAACAAACAAACAAACCCCACAAAATCAACAGAATAGCTA